>NW_028234443.1:18073458-18075958 GCF_977035675.1 Penaeus japonicus | reverse complement strand
GGTTCATTAAAGAGTGAGTGAGAGCGTAGTCAGAGTGTGTGAATGGAATACAGAAGTCGGAGTAGGCGCTACTTAGCCCGTGAGTGATTGGAAGCATTAGGCTCTGCAACTAAAAACACGTCCACGCGCAGACGTAAATCATGTGTTCTAAGCACGGTATCGCTAATAGTGAGAGATTGATATGGATTCTTGTTTACACAGTCATACACGCGCACATACGCCCGTGTACACAAGTTCGCACATACATTCACAAACACGCATGCACTTCTCATAGTTACAGGAGAGAGTGTGGGCCCAGAAGGAGCGAAGATCCCCTTCAAGTGTTTCAAGTGTTTACCTTCTCCCGATCTCAGATTCTGTGATATCATTATGTATTTCCGGGATCCCTAACACTTAAAAAGCGCAGGCCTCTTAGTTCCTCCTAAGTCTCCAAGATCTTTCTCTATATTCTAAAACGAAGAAGAAAATCATGAAAGACCGTGTGTTTGTTTGTTCGTTCATCACTCTACTCTAGCCACCGTTCATGTGTCAGCGAAGGTAGTCTTGTTTTGTTTTGGTAACTGACTGTTTGCTTTTTCTTGTATGAATAACTGGCTTTTATTTTAGTTCTGTTCTCGTTACCTGATAGCATAAAATAAACGCATTCTGGCACTCCCTCCCACTCGCCTCGCCGCGGCTGGCAGATGGACGTGGATCACTTATGTATTTTCGTGTTTTTTTTTTTACTTCAACTTCAGTGTATTTTTTTTTTTTTTTTTTTTTTTTGTCTTAAACAATATAAAAAATCATCATATGGGAACGTAACTGCATGATTACTACCAACACATATAGACGAACAAGTCTAAATATACTTCTGATTTCGTGAGTAGATTATATGAAATTACAACACCAGCCATTATCAAGTCAATCATTGATATAATTTCTTTCGCTAGTTACTATTCCTACAAAAAGAAATCTGGCGTAGCAGCAGCATTTAGAATCCATGTCGTTTTCGTATGATGTGTAACAGATACCACGTGTTGCTCTGACCTTGGGTTGCAGTGCAGGTATTATTGATTCGCAGAAAGTAAAGATGCTATTTCTACCTGAGGTGATTAACAAAATGTAACAATGGAGGTGTGAATTTCATGTTAAAAGGTGATTTGCATCGCGAATTAAGTGAGGCCAAGCTAGATGCATTTAACGTCTTCTTCCTGTTACTTGGTTGATCATTCTCTTAGGAACATCTAGGAAGAAAGAGAGGGGGGGGGGGAGAGAGAGGGAGTGGAGGGATGCGAGAAAGAAGGACAGGGAGAGGGAGAAAACAGGAGGAGAGAGAAAGAGAGAGAGAGAGAGAGAGAGAGAGAGAGAGAGAGAGAGAGAGAGAGAGAGAGAGAGAGAGAGAGAGAGAGAGAGAGAGAGAGAGAGAGAGAGAGAGAGAGAGAGAGAGACAGACAGACAGACACAAAGGCACAAAAACAGATAGACAGACAGAGATTTAGAACAACAGACAAGTAGATGAACAGACGAATACACAATGAGGTCCCGAGTTCGAGTCACGGACAGGAAAATATATTTGTATTTTTACAGTGTATTATTCTTATCATTGTTTCTATATCATCATCATCGTCTTTCAATTAGTATTTTAGTTATTATTGCCATTACTTTATACAAAAATGAAAATAACCACAGCAACGGAAGAATGATGATAGAAATACAAATATTGGGAAATTATGATAGTAATAGCAACGATGATAATAATCATATTGACAATGATGATTACCATATTCTGAAAATAACAATATTGATAATGATAAAGATGAAGATAACAATGATAATGATGATATTCATGTATTAGTGATAATGATACTCATGCAATAATGATATGGTGATAATGATAATTACAAAAATAATGATGATAGTGATGATGATCATCATCCCTCAAGGAAAATGATGATAATAAGTACGATGATAATGATAATGCTAGCAGCATATGATAATTCTCTAACAAGAATAATCGTACTAATAATGATAGCAATGATAGCAAGAATGAAAATTGTGATATAAATAAACTACAAAAAATCAGTAAAGTGCAATAAAGTTCAAAGTCATTTCATATACCAGTACATAATACTAATAAATTGGTTATTTCATATGCAAAATTTTGTCCAAGTTGTTTAATAACTTCGAAAATAAAAGCATTATGGAAGTAAATGGGAGTGGCACCATTTGATGTAATTATCACCCTTATTATCATCAATATGTATCATTAATTATCATCATTATTGTAACCATTATCAATCATTCTATTTTATTAATGATAAAGCAAATATTAACACCATTCTCATTACTACTATTAATACCACTGCTGCTATAATTAGTATTACTATGCTAACTGCTAGGATACAGTTTCTAACTTATACCTTTGCTAAAACCGGTGTTAGAATCTAAGAGCTTGAACCATTGTGGTGGTTATACCGTTCTTAATGCCAGTATCATAAAGTAAAAGTCTACTGCCATT
>NW_028234443.1:18063458-18068458 GCF_977035675.1 Penaeus japonicus | reverse complement strand
GATCATTAAAACGACAATAAAAAACCTTGGGTTACTGATGAATATGTTTCCCTGTGTAATATACACGCAACATAACACTGTGTACATTAATAATGACTGTAGGTTATATTGATTCCTCTCAGATACAGGCCTCTCTATAAACGCCTCACGCACCTATGTACTCGAGGTGCGTCTTCTGTCTTTGTTAATAGACATAGGTAATTTTGCTTTACTTTAGATGCAGATCATAATGTGAACACACAAACACACACACACATACACACACACACACACACACACACACACACACACACACCACACTCACATATATATAATATATATATCTATATATATATATATATATATATATATATATATATATATATATATGTATATATATATGTATATATATATATATATATATATATATATATATATATATATATATATATATATATATATATATGACAGTGTTTTGCTTTACTTTAAATGCAGATTATAATGTGAACACTCGCTTGACATTAAAGATATTTTGAATACACAAGATCAGATGTATGTGAACTTTCGCTTTGTGATACAAATACGTTTTATATGAAATTGGATAACATTAATGTGAGTTCTTACTTTGTGATACTTGGACAATTTCGATACGCAAAGTATGTTATATGTGAACTTTCTCTTGTACAAGATGATGTGATATATGTGAGTCCTATTTTGATAATACATACATTTCAGATGCACAAGATATGTATAATATTGCATACAGTAGATTGGATTCCTGAAAAATGAATCGAAACAAATAAATAAGAAAATTAATACTGATAGAATTAATATAAACAGGAATAAAGTAGTAACATTTGCTAACATCTTCAGTCATAAAGTTTATAATGAAGGAGCAGTTGTTTCTTATTTAAATGCTAATCATAGTCTCCAAATTCTTATTGTCATGAATATCATCTTCCTTTTAACTTTTCATGTTGCCCATCCGCATATATAGGCTTATATACATTTCTCATCATTTCACATTGCAATAGAACTGTTGATCATTATCGGATGTTATTAGTTGATGTGAAATAAGTCTTATTTCCGCGAGTGATGTTAATATTCATAACACTTTTTGCTAAGCCGCCTCTCTCTTCCTAGATTATTCTTCAGAGGAAAGAAGTTCACATATTGCTTTTCCCCCGATGATAATTTCATTTCCTCCGGTCTTACTTCGATTTAAATGACATCACTTTCTCTTTCTCTCTCTCTCTCTCTGTCTCTCTTTCTCTTTCTCTCTCTCTGTCTCTCTTTCTCTCTCTCTCTCTCTCCTTCTCTCTCTCTCTCTGTCTCTCTCTCTGGTTTGTTGTAAAATATATGTGAGCCCCATCCTTTTGAGATGTACGTAATCACTTGTCTCAATAAACTCGTCAAAGTCAAAAAGTCTCTCTCTCTCTCTGGTGTTAATCTCTATGTAAATCAGGTATGAACATGGATACCTACACTGTAATACAAACTACCACAAAACACTATCCTCCTTACAATAAAACTTGCCCTTTTAACACCCCAGAGAAAGGGAAAGATCAGCTCTCCCGTTGCAACATAAAAGAAAGTTCTGTGTAATCATCTGCTCGGCTTTTGGGAACTCGCCTTTGATCTGTCACGGCGAGCGTTCTTCCGGCCCGTTTTAGACTCATGTCTTATTCAACATTATTGGCAGGGCGATCAAGTCATTCACTGGATGTTTCGCGTTTATGGAGTGTGGCTTAACCCTACTTGAGGCTCCCGTTCCCTCTTCGTGACTCAGTTCAGCCGGTGAATTCTGAGTTAACAAGCGCCTCTGAGTTAACAAGCGCCTATTTATTTGTTAGGATGCCTGCTCTGGACTATAGTTTGTTACCAATGATTTTCAATCGTTTTCCATTTAGAGTCTCTATGTGTATGTATTTTCTTTGGTGGCTTGTGTGTTTTATTCGTGGGAACCCATCGCTCTTTGCCAAAGCAGGACAGTTAGCATACAAAAGTATCCTAATGCAATTTAATTTGTGAGTGTCAATATGTCGTATATTAATTTGTATCTCTTTCCATAGTTGTATAAACACAACCACAGCAATACATATGCAGAGTCGTCTATGTTAATCTGGCCTCAGACACCGACTCAACATTAACAAAAGTTCGGATATCGGTCAACGACTTTGTCACGTGAATTTCAGCGTACTAAAGGAGCTTCAACATCATGTATTTTGGTCTAATCTTTAAGGATGTACCAGCTTTCCGAAAGAGATGACTTATCATAGTAATATTAGTGACGATGGACAACATTATTGCACACACAGTAACAAACATCCTGTTAGCAATTCGGGTATCTGAATCACTGTCATTTTGAAATCGTTCTTCATTCTATCATCGCCAATATCTTCAATAAGTGAAGCGTTGATTTAAACGCAGGTGTAGCAACTATGATTACTTCCCATTGAATATTTTGATAAGCCCTTTAATCCATCAGTCTGTTGAAATAAGATGTACTTTCTGCTTTAATTATTGCATTTCTCATAAGCATTTATTCCATGTGAGCCCTTAATAACTAAACTAGTCCCTTAATTAGTTCTTTTTCATTTTCTTCATACCATAATTCGTAATTCTAACACAGAAACTGCCATTGTTACAAATTAAGTTATTTGAATTTGAACATCGACATTTCCAAGCCTGCCCTCACAACCACTTGAACTTTGAACTTTGAATGCTCTTATGCTCGATGTGAGGACTGTGATAGCAATGTGTTAGGAACAATGCCACTCCAAAGAATGGCTGTGTTTAAGAATAATGGCTTCGTATATATTGAGTGACTCCAAACGTTGATTAATGAATCTTAATTAATGGCAGTTTTAGCTTCATAAACTCGATGGAAACGATTATATTCTTAATGCAGTCGTATGAAGATAATGAATTCATAGAAATAATCGTTTTTACAAAAGCAATGACATTACATGACACTAGCGACATATCGAGACATTAAAAAAAATTAAAAACGGAAATATGACGCATATTTGAAGAGTTACTGCTAAAAAATTAAGGATATGTTTAGATAAACAAATATATTAAGCACTAATGGTAACAAATATTAGTCCTATTACAAAGATTTCCCACAAGATAATGATTCTTCTTCTTCTGTTCTTTGTTCTCCTGTCCTTCTAAGTCAAAAGCACATCATGGTTATATTGACAATGTTTTCTTTACATCCCTATGCCATTTTTATTGCCAACCCAGTCCGGTCACCCGGACTTGGGATCGACACTGAGCTGTCTGCCTTGTCTATAATAGCCCAGTGATCAATCATGTTTAATTTGTTGCCATGTGGAGCATCGCTTAAGTCATTTATTATAGCACTTTTGGGGCAACTTGGGTGGCCTCTCTCTCTTTCTCTCTTCCTCTCTCTTTCTGTCTCCTTTTCTCTCTCTCTATCTCTCTCTCACACATTCTTTCTTTCTCTCTCTCTCTCTCTCTCTTCCTCTACCCTTCTGTCTCCTCTCTCTCTCTCTCTCTCTCTATCTTCCTCCTCCTGTCTGTCTCTGTTTCCTTCTATCTCTCTCTCTTCCTCTCCCTCTCTCACTCTCTCTTCCTCTTCCTTTCTGTTTCTGTCTCCTTCTCTCTCTCTCTCTCTCTCTCTCTCTTCCTCTTTCTTTCTGTCTGTAACCCGGTTGCTGCCACCGGTTGTAACCCACCACTCCAGCAGTTGTTGTAACCCGCTGCTAGCAGTTGTAAAGCACTCGATGCCCTGGTTGTGATCCGGTGGGTAAACAGACAGACGTTCACGCGTCATGGTCTTTATTGTGGACTCTGTTAATACACTAGGCTCCGGCCGAAGGCTGAAGGTCAGAGCTGTTCGCTTTGCCTGTTCTCTTGTCTGTCTGTCTGACCTGATCTGCCTTGATCGGCTTTCTGTTCCTTCTGAAGTATGAATCCTGAGTCACTTTCTACGCCTCAGGCCTTCCGTTAGCAAATACACCTTCTGGACAAGCTGGAGTTTCGGGGCGGTAACGAACACAGGAAACAGGACACTTCAGTTCAAAACAGACTGCCACACATAATATTCAATACCAGTGCCTTACACTATCTCCTTCTCTCTTTCTCTCTCTTCTTCCTTTCTGTCTCTGTCTCCTCTCTCTCTCTCTTCCTCTTTCTTTCTATTTCCTTCTCTCTCTCTCCCTCTTTCTTTCTGTCTCCTTCTCTCTTTCTCTCTTCCTCTTTCTTTCTGCCTCCTTCTCTCTCTCTCTGTCTATCTATCTATTTATCTATCTCTATCTCTCTCTCTCTTCCTCTACCCTTCTGTCTCTCTTCCTCTTTCTTTCTGTCTCCTTCTCTCTCTCTCTATCTTCCTCCTCCTGTCTGTTTCTGTCTTCTTCTCTCTCTCTCTCTCTTCCTCTCCCTCTCTCTCTCTCTTCCTCTTCCTTTCTGTCTCTGTCTCCTTCTCTCTCTCTCTCTTCTTCCTTTCTGTCTCTGTTTCCTCTCTCTCTCTCTTCCTCTTTCTTTCTATTTCCTTCTCTCTCTCTCCCTCTTCATTTCTGTCCCCTTCTCTCTTTCTCTCTTCCTCTTTCTTTCTGTCTCCTTCTCTCTCTCTCTCTCTTCTTCCTTTTTGTCTCTGTCTCCTCTCTCTCTCTCCCTCTTTCTTTCTGTCTTCTCTCTTTTTCTCTTCCTCTTTCTTTCTGCCTCATTCTCTCTCTCTCTATCTATCTATCTATCTATCTATCTATTTAATTATCCATCTCTATCTCTCTCTCTCTTCCTCTACCCTTCTGTCTCTCTTCCTCTCTTCTTTCTGTCTCCTCTCTTCCTCTTTCTTTCTGTCTCCTTCTCTCTCTCTCTATCTTCCTCCTCCAGTCTGTTTCTGTCTTCTTCTCTCTCTCTCTCTTCCTCTCCCTCTCTCTCACTCTTCCTCTTCCTTTCTGTCTGTCTCCTTCTCTCTCTCTCTCTTCTTCTTCTTTCTTTCTGTCTCCTTCTCTCTCTCTTCTTCTTCTTCCTTTCTGTCTCTGTCTCCTCTC
>NW_028234443.1:18045958-18048458 GCF_977035675.1 Penaeus japonicus | reverse complement strand
TATATATATATATATATATATATATATATGTGTGTGTGTATGTGTGTGTGTGTGTGTGTGTGTGTGTGTGTGTGTGCATGTGTGTGCATATTACAAGTACATGTATCCATATAATTAATTATACATATAACTCTGATGGTCCCAGAAATTTAAGTATAAAGTCACACTACTTCCGCAAATATCAACAACATTGCATAAAGACTAGTCACGGTTGGCCATGGCTGGTAGATGATATTCATGGCCAAGTAGGAATCTTAACCGCCAGGTGGTTCTCGCGGCCAGGTACGAATTGCTTAGCTGAGTTGCATCTTTTTTATGATAGGATCTTTGATTGATGTGTTTATGTGTGTGTGTGTGTATGTATATATATACATATATATATATATATATATATATATATATATATATCTATATATATATATAGACATATATACATATATATATATATATATATATATATATATATATATATATATGTATACATATATATATATATAAATCTATATATATATATACATACATATATGTATACATATATATATATATATATATATTATATATATAATATATATTTATATATATATATATATATATATATATATATATATATATATATATATATATATATATATATATATATACATACATATGTGTATGTATATATATATATATATATATATATATATATATACATATATGGACATATGTATGTATGTATGTATATATGTATGTATATATATATACATATATATATAATATATATATACGCACACATGTATGTATGTATGTATATATATGTGTGTATATATATATATATATATATATATATATATATATTTTAGACATATATACATACACATGTGTCTGTATCCAATGGTCTGTGTATCTAACACATACTGGAATGTGTTTTGAGTCGAAACCGAGTAGTGAACTTGGAATAGAGGGGACATTACTTACTCTTGTTTTAATATAAAGTACTCATCATATGGTTTATGTTGTCTCACATGCAACAAACACAGACACACACACACATACACACACAGACACACACACACACACACACATATATATATATATATATATATATATATATATGTATGTATATATATGTATGTATATATATATATATATATATATATATATATATATATATATATATATACATATATACATACATATATATATATGCACTTGGATACAACCACGTCACCAGTTTTTCATTATTTTCTGATATGCGCGAAGGCGGTCAGCGCTGCACATCCCGTTGTGGCTCGACCCTTCTTGTGGCTACTACGTCTCGTGAAGGACCGCGGATTTTTGACACTGCAACGTTTTTTGTTTTCAATCATATCATATATATGTTTGCGATTCTCCATAGAGAGTTCCCTGACCTCTCTGTTCAATCACCCACTACAATGCACCATGATTGTTTTTTCTTGTTTTTCTTCAGAACATTATCGAACTACATGACTTTTATTATGAACAAGTCTCCCCTCACCTACAAGACCAACATCGGTATCAGTTCAACAATGATTACTGAATACTAGACCATTCTTCCGTATCTTGAAGGGATTTCTACAAAATTCTTTATTCATATCACTCTCAAAGGTTAGACAATAGATTTCATTCAGTTCTCATAGTGAATTAAAGTGAAATTATATATTCTATACGTCACCAAGTTAAGTGGTGTGCCTCCTTCTCTCACTCACTCACTCTCCTCATACGTTTCATCACTCACTCTGTAATTCATTCGCCAATTTTCTCTTTTTCAACAAAGGTTCATGTAGATAATATGACTACTTTTTTATTATCCGATCTCTTCTATTTTACAGATGATATATCCTGTATTCATGTATTCTTGAATGACCTAACCTAGGGCAGCGGATCCAAAACTTTACAGGTCACGTGTTACGAACCGTCTACTCAAGCCGCCATATTTCGCCGCACGCCAGCACTCGTTGCATGATGGTATACTTGCCGTATTTCTTACAGGGCCATATTCCATCACATTAATCCGATAAAGCGGATCTTGTCTTTTATTCAGCTTTCGGCAGAAATGGGGTAAGTTTCAGGGTTCCACGTGGGTACGATTCTTTGAGGGGGAGGGGGGGGTGAAATTAATAAAGGATTCGTCGATAGAAAAATATATACATAGAACTCAACTATAGGTTTATACAAATAAAGTATTTGTGCTACGATCACCTACAGATAAGAGAACTTAGGATGGGTAACCTGGCTGTAAGGGAAATTCACACACAGTTAAGCTGGAAATCCTTATTACACAACACGTGGCGAAAAGAAAACAATGTCAGTCGAAACAGCCACGGTTCGAGTTCGTTCATTTTTTTCACAATTGGTCCATTAGTTGAGAGATTTGCGTATTCAAAGTATGTGCTTCTGAACGATATCTATCAAAACTGAACGAAAATGTAAACCGCGCTCAGGTTAGTTTCAAGGGAACGGTTAGGTCCGCTAGAGAGTACAGCACTTGTTAAAAACG
>NW_028234443.1:18030958-18033458 GCF_977035675.1 Penaeus japonicus | reverse complement strand
AATTTTTATGGTTATTATAATATCATCATCACCATCATCATCCTTACTGTTACTGATCCCATTGTCATCATCATCATTATAACTATTTATCATTGATACTATTCTCATTATTCTTATAATGTTATACATTGATTATCATTTTCGTATCTTGTTCTTGATCCTTATTACCATCTTGAAAATTCTATTCATTTCTGCTATCGTCGTCTCCATTATCATTATCTTTATCACTATCACTATTATTATCATTACTACTGCCAAGATTACTACTGTCGTTGCCATCACTGTAGTTATTGCATTGTTGCTGTAACTGTTATTTTTGTTGCTATCAACATTGTTCTTCTTGTAATCATGCCTATCATTGCTGTTCACACACACACACACACACACACACGCGCACACACACACACACACACACACACACACACACACACACACACACACACACACACACACACACACACACGTACGTGCGTGTACAAACAGAGAAACACAAACCAGACGTATCCGCGCGTTGCATGTATGTGTATAGATTTACGTCTGTGTGAGTGTTTGATGCAAAATCAATGACATGTCACAAAGAAATTAGTTCATATCCGTGACGATTGTTATCTTTACGTAACACTAGGCCTGGTGATGTTTATATGCAACATACAGAAAGCGGGGTCAATGTACTCCAAGGTACACGGACTGTTAAGTCTGATATTTATTAATAATCTGCTTTTTACTCATAGTGTAATTGCCATTCATAGGGCAGACTTAATCACTAATTAGAGAATATATCCAATCATAAATCATGTTTCTCGGTGACTTGAATGGATTGCGAATAAATGCATATGCACTAGACGAAAGTATGTTGACTGAGCAACGAAACGTCATTGATCTTGGTTGCAATTTAGCGATATACGTTGCAGACTTTGTTACTGCAAAACCAATCTTGCATATATCAAACTCGTAATAAATCTGTTTATTTCATTGTGCAATGGAAAAAAATATATATATTTCTGTCTGGGAAGGGTATGTTATCCAAAGGCACAAATCTAATTATTACCTTATGTAATAGAAAATCAATATATTCCTGCCTAGGAAGGAAATATCCAAATATGTAAAAGGTTCACACATTCATTGCCAAGCTAATTGTAGTCCCGACCGCCACGCGCGTCGAGTCACATAAATTTTCTTTGTTCTTTACAGCCATTGTTCCTTCCCCATATCTCTTTTGCGATGGTTTATTGTCACATTTTCTGCCTCGCATGACCTCATGACGTCAGAGCTCCGTTCACGTCATCAGACTTTATTCAATCCTTCCCTTGAAGCGGTTTGCCCTTCACCCTAACCCCCGACCGCCTAATTACTTTGCTCTCTTGCTTCAACCTCAACTGAGTGCCATGTTCCTTATCTCCAACCTCAACAGTCTGCCTTCCTTGTTTTATTTTTCATCCTTAACCGTCTAACAGGCTTCTTTATTGACAACCTTAAAATCCTAATTGCCTTCCAGTGGCTAATTGGTTTATCTGGAACCTCAACAGTTGCATTACCTTCTCCATTCAACCCCACCTGAACCTCTAATGTCTACCTAACTTGTTCTTGTCCTTTTCAAACTTAACCGTCTAACTGCTACAATTTTGACTTCAACTTTAATCGGTTGATTACTTGTCCTTTCACCAAACCGTTTGTTTACTTTTTTTTTCTTTTCTTTTCTTTTCTTTTTATACGTTTTAACCCCACAACTGCCCAACTACCGTGTTTCTCCCCCTCCATCCTCAAACGTCTAATTACTTATTTTTTATTGCCATTTTCCGCCTTTTTACCTTAACTGCCGCACTGTCGTGTTCCTTATCTTCAACCTCAGCCAGCGCTTCATCGTATGATTCCCTCGTGTCCCCTATGTTCTCACTCATGGCATTGGTCTGGCGTTCCCAGGTACAGAACACGAGTGCAATTGATTTCTTCAACGTGCAACACGAAAGAAATAGCAGGCAGTCACGGCCGATGCTAAAACTTGGATAGTAGACTGTGAAGTGTGGCAGTTATATCGTAATTTATCTTAAGCCAGTTAAGTGTTCGAAGAAATCTGTGGCGATTCAGTGCTGTTTTACGATCAATTCTGAATGACGTCTTGTTTTGTGTTAACCATAGTAATTTCTCTTTATTCATTATATCATATTTGGGTGTGTATATATATATATGTGTGTGTGTGTGTATATATATATATATATATATATATATATATATATATATATATATATATATATATATATATATATATATATACACACACACACATTTATATACATATATATATATATATATATATATATATAATATATATATGCATATATATATATATATATATATATATATATATATATATATATATATATATATATTTATATATATATACATATATATATATATATGATACTGACTGACTTTTTTATTGTTTTTAACGCACATAAAGATGACGATATTAATAATAATGCCTATGATCAAATGGGTATGT
>NW_028234443.1:17995958-17998458 GCF_977035675.1 Penaeus japonicus | reverse complement strand
ACTTTGTCTTGAGAACCTGTTGCAATAGCCAGTCACATGTTGTCACAGTCACTGTGTTGTCTACATTGTGTCGAAAATTTGTCATAAGATACTGTAATTTCTACATTGCCTTGAGAACTTTCTACAATTGCTAATCACATGGCCCTGTTCTTTCTTTGTTGTCCTGAGAATTCTTTCCCTTGAGAACGTATTGTGCTTTCTATGCTGGCCTGATAATACTTCGTCTTGAGAATTTGCTGTACCTTCTATCTTTTCCTGAAATTCAAATGTCTTGAGAGCCTGTTGAAAAAGTCTCACGGAACTGCCCCTTCTCCATTTTCATGAGAACTTCTCATCTGTCAACATTCGAGTCGTTCAGAACACCTCTCTTCCCGATTGCAAGATCACATCCATCAAAAGCAGAGATCATAATAGCTGTCCGATGACGAAATTTTCCGGTTGCTATTAGAAGTTGAGGGCTCTTTAAGTAGGGCTATTAGAGTCATTTGAGGTGGTCTGTGATCATTGCCGGCAGATTGTTATTCATTTAGGATCATGAAATACCAAATTGTAGCCTTTGTATCACTTCTCATGATCTCTTTTAGCCAAGCGCGGCCTTTCATTTTGGTAAACACAACCTTTAAATAATCAAGACACCGGGAAGGTTACTTCCATCTGTCATATTAAACGGATATATTCAGATAAATTTCCAATGAGATGGTACATTGTGATTTACAAGTCATCATTATTTTCCATTAGCTTTGTGTATGTCCTATTAAATATCACATTTAAAAAAAATACTAAATCCCACCAATATTCCATTATAAAAACACAACCACTGGTATTTTTCCTATTATGGATAATGATCTAAAAATAATCCCACAAAATGTAAAATTTTCGTCAGTAGAAGCGGTTCGAATTTATAAACATAAAAAAATAAAAATAGAATGAGAAAAATAAACATAATAAGAATAAACATAGAACGAAAAAGATGAAATAATTTGAGTAGAATTGCAATCGACTGGAATTATAAAACGAGTTTCATAAAGGAAATGCAAAAGTACGTATATACATGCACACACATACACATACATACATATAGATAGATAGATAGATAGATAAATAGATAGATAGATAGAGATATGCATGTACATGGATCTATATATGTTCATACGTATATACATACATACATACATATATATATATATATATATATATATATTATATATATATATATATATATATATATATTATATATATAAATAGATAGATAGATAGATAGATAGATAGATAGATAGATGATAGATAGATAGATAGATAGATAGATAGATAGATAGATAGATAGATAGATAGATAGATAGATAGATAGATAGATAGATAGATAGATAGATAGATAGATAGATAGATAGATAGATAGATAGATTGATTGATAGATAGATAGATAGATAAATATAGGTATAGATATAGATATATAAATATATGTATGAATGTACATGTATGTATATGTATATATATGTATATATATATTATACATATATATATACATGTATATATATATATATATATATATATATATATATATATGTATATATATATATATATATATATATATATATATATATATATATATATATATATATATATATATGTGTGTGTGTGTGTGTGTGTGTGTGTGTGTGTGTGGGTGTGGGTGTGTGTGTGGGTGTGTGTGTGTGTGTATACATATATTCATCTGCATGATGCATATATGTATTCATGTATATGCATACATAGATTATATATGTATATATATATATATATATATATATATATATATATATATATATATATATACATATACATATATATAAATTGGGAGAAAAAAAAAGAGAAACCGAGACACCGTACTTTCAGCTGATGGATCGGCCCGACTAACCTTCATCCATATCACCAATACGCGTATCTTTGCATTACTAAGTCAGTCAACAACGCAATCGCACTCCAGCTGTGTAATCCATTGATTTTTCCATGTAATCTACCTTCGTAATGTCGCGTCCCCATCATTCGTAATCACTTCATCACAAAAATAATTTGTTTTTCCTTCGACGCCTCATTCGTCATCACTGTCCTCTGGCCTTGTCGTGGCATGGCGTTGTTTACATGGTGCTGTTGTTGTTATTGTTGTTGTTTGTTATCACTATCATTATGTATATAAATGTATTTATAGATATGTTATGTGTATGTATATATTAATTTCATCATTTTTATTATCATGAGAGCCAATATTATGGTTATCATCATTGTCACTATTATCATTATGATTATTACAATCATTACCATTGTTACAGTATCATTTCTATCATTAACATTATTACCATTATCATTATGACCTTTATCAACATTATGTTGATGATTATGATTATGATGATTTTCTTATTTTTCATTATTGTTATCATCATTAAGAATATTATTATTTTCATTTTTTATCACTATTTTTATCAGTATGTTATCATTGTTATCATCCATTATAATTACTGTTATC
>NW_028234443.1:17958458-17963458 GCF_977035675.1 Penaeus japonicus | reverse complement strand
CTTGAAAAGATGTGAAACGCGTCCTCTGCGAAGTGGCGAAAAGTGGTGAAAGGGGATGGGGCGACCCTTCCCGATGGCCAGACAATGAAGGATATTGATGAAAAAGGATGTAGATATCTCGGGATAGTAGTAGTAGTATCGTATGGCTTTTCTTACACCTCCATGTTTGTATTTGTCAGCCAATCTGTAAATATATGATTTATTTAAAGAGCTGTGAATCCGGGAGACAGGTTAATTCTATGTCCGGATGTCTCGGGATTATAAACCTAGATTGAATTAAGGAAGAGGAGATGAAGAACCTGATTAAGAGAGAATACGAAAGAAAGATAAAGTTAATAATGAAATCAAAATTGAACGAGAAGAATAAGATTACAGCAATGAACTGTGTCAGTGGGACGATCCGGAACACACGCGGAAGACCAAAAAGGTTATGACAATGATCGGTGCTTTCCATCCTAAAGGTGATGTTGACAGGCTCCATGTCTTCCTTGAGCAGACTGGAGTTGTTGAGTGATTAGTTGTGAGGGCTGTCGAAAGTGAAGACAATAATCTGGGATACTACAGCAAGAATTCGACTGAATCGTTGCTTCAGAGAGTCAAAGCCATTGAAGGTGAAAGGAGATGTAATAAAAAAAAAATCAAGACAGCTTGGCACAGTGAGAAAATGAGGAAATGATGAGGAAAATGTACGGTCAAATTGCTCGTAATATACCAGAATTAATTATAGCAAAGCTGTAGCAAAAAAAATAATAATAATAGAAACAATGCATAAGTCCAAATATTTTTGCACTTTTGGCATCAAGGGAAGCAGCTGGATTTTAGCATTATGGTAATCTTAAATTTTTTAAGTACTTTTATACAATCTTGTAATAGTTTTATCTATTCTTGTTGCAGCTTGATACAGTTGCATAGCAGCCTTATACCACTTTTCTACAGTCTCACAGTAATCTTATACTTTTTTTTTATACAGTCTCAGATCAGTCGTATAATAGTATTCTCACAATCTTATATAGAATCTTCACCAGTATGATCTAATGTATCACAGAAGATCTATATATAGTCTTACAGCAGTCCCACCCCATCAATTTTATATCAATCCTACACCAACCTCATATGCAGTCTCAGATCAGTCATGCGCACAGCCTTCACCAGTCTGATATACAAGTCATATATCAGTCTCATACAGTCTAATGAAAAAGCAGAAAGCTCGCGAGAATCTCACCGCAAACAGGAGCGGAGGTTCGGCTCCGGCGGGCAAGCGACGCCGCAGCTCTCGACCGTCTTGAAGCCGCTGTCGGAAGAGACAGGCTGGTTAGCGCGGACCGTGGGATACCGTGAGGAGATCTTGAGGGTTGGGATGCTGTGCAAAGGATTGTGAGGTGGGATTCGATTGTGATTAGAGAGGTCAGCAGTGTGGAGGGGTAGCTGGGATCATATTTAACCTTACATACACACACACATACATACATATATATGTATACATATGAATATAAATATATATATATACATATATGTATGTATGTATGTATGTATGTATGTATGTATTCATCATAATAAAACAGTTTTTGGATGAGTTTGGACCTTTGACTTTTGTACAAGGTCATGTTCCCTGAGTGTCAGCGCCCAAACCATGGCCCTCAAAGCGTACAACGAGAGTACAATGAGAGGCTACAAGCAAGGAGTAATGATACATACGAGGTAACAGAACATCCACTGACTACCTGTAAATCTACATTACAACACTATAATTCTGTTCCATAGGGTAGAACAAATAACTGAAAGAATACAGTAAAAAAAAATATATATATAATAGTAATTATTCCTACATCGGGTCAACTACTTGCAAAACTATTTATCATTTGTTGGATTAGGTCCAAGGGAATCGGGGTTATTCCCTTCCCCTTATCCTTTTACACGAAAGCTCATAGCACTGACATCATTCACCAATAACTCGCCCAAGACACACGTTTTTGCCGCCGACCTCTGTCTCCATTTGTTCTCCTGGGTCTATCTGGTAATGGGGGAACCTCCTCCTTCATCCCTTTAAGCTTTTTGTCGAGCTAAATCTGACCTCAATGCCATGGCAGGGAGTTTGAGTAAAGGATGAGAAGACTTGGCATAACCACCTTCGTTGCAAGTGACAAGGTTTCCATTACGCTTCGTCCAGGGCACCACAGCCTCACGCCACTCTACCAATTCATAAAAGCCTGAGGCCAAAACTGTGTTTATGTCTCATTCTGGTCCACTCTCTGTCTCTTCTCGCCTTCCTCTCTGTCTGTCTATTACATTTTTCCTCGGCCTCTCTCTCTCTCTCACTCTCACTCTCACTCTCTCTCTCTCTCTCTCTCTCTCTCTCTCTCTCTCTCTCTCTCTCTCTCTCTCTCTCTCTCTCTCTTTCTCTCTCTCTCTCTCTCTCTCTCTCTCTCTCCTCTCTCTCTCTCTCTCTCTGTCTCTCTCTCTCTCTCTCTCTCTCTCTCTCTCTCTCTCCTCTCTCTCTCTCTCTCTCTCTCTCTCTCTCTCTCTCTCTCTCTCTCTCTCTCTCTCTCTCTCTCTCTCTCTCTCTCTCTCTCTCTTTTTCTCTCTTCTCTCTCTCTCTCTCTCTCTCTCTCTCTCTCTCTCTCTCTCTCTCTCTCTCTCTCTCTCTCTCTCTCTGTTAGCTTACCTGGGCATTAAAACGGTC
Source organism: Penaeus japonicus (assembly GCF_977035675.1). Taxonomy (NCBI): domain Eukaryota; kingdom Metazoa; phylum Arthropoda; class Malacostraca; order Decapoda; family Penaeidae; genus Penaeus; species Penaeus japonicus. Next base: position 17,960,778 of record NW_028234443.1, on the reverse strand, counting down.
AGGTCCAAGGTTCATGGCGATATAGAGTCCTGTCGCGAAGACAACAGCATAGAGGTAAATCCAGTTCATTTTTCCCGTGGAGAGGTATTTGTCGATCAAAAAATAACAAAAAACTGTAACCGCGCTGCATAGGGCGAGGGATATCACCATGAGCATTAAGCTGAAGTAACGCATCAACTGCTCTACCGTCTCATTAATTCTGATCAGGAGATCTTCCACAAGTAAAAGTTGGTCCACCATGAACAGCTGATCTCTGCTCGCGTGCGGCGCTTCGCTGACTATTTCGAACGCTCGAGACACGGTGGGCGGTGTCCTACCAGCACGACCTCCATGAATTGCGGAAATGGTGGAGCGATCAGCTGCCCGGAGTTCTCTGCGGTTCTGGGGGGCAAATTTCTCAAGCAAGTGCTCAGATACGATGCTGTGGTTCAGGGTCTTTAATTCCCAGGTTAAGAGGAAGAACAAGAATAACGAATTCATGCATGAAAATCCAGCCAGTAACCAAATTATCCCGTAGCACAAAGTGTACCATATCCTGCCGCCATTGGTCAAAGTCATAGGTATTTGGAAAAGGCCATAGCCTATTCCTATCATTGAGGTAAAAAGCAAAGCAATTGGCGCATATACCTTTACGCCGTATGCGTTCAGAGAGCTTCCCTTTCCCTCCATCCATGTCGAATGGTTCAGGCTTTTCATCATCCGGAAAATCAGCGCCAACTGAGCACTTGTGCAAGCAGTGTAAAGCGTGGAGACGAGGAAGCACAGAGTGTAAGTGCAGACCCAGATGACATCAGCCATGTTGCTGATGTCAAGACTACTCGTCAGGGCGGGGGTCTGCAGCAGGAGATGGGCGGCCGCCGTCGCCACCACAAGGCAGTACAAGACGGTCCACGCGACCCAAGGCGGCTGCACGGGGATCGCTCCGTGACTCGCGTCGTAGGGAAAAGCCCCGGCGATCTTGCTCAGAACTAGAATGCTGCGGATGTTCCCCATGGCGCCGGAGGCCGTGTGTCTGCGGCGCTGGGCGGCGGGACGCGCCGGCGGCGGCCGCTCATCGAACAGGCGAACAAACGGTATTGTTCAGCAAACAAATATTGTTCATTAATGTGAGTTTGCACAAGCGCCAGTTAGAGATCTAGTGATCCATCGATCTCGCTTTATGAAGAGATAGATGAGCCGATAAACAGATGAGTACGAACTTAGACACACGCGCACGCGAGCGCACGCGTAACAATATGTATGTGTTTATGTATGCGTGCACACACACACACTCACACACACACACACACACACACACACCAGTATTGAAAGTATGTCACTTTCCGCCGAGATCCCGGGTATGCACACGGAAATAAAATAAAATGTGAAATGTGCAGTGGTTAGCAAATGTACGACTACAAGTATGAATTTATAATAAATTCTTGAATCATTAATAAGTTCTGATCTACTAGTCACGCCTTTTTCTACTAATCGTTTCACTTAAATCATCCAAGTGTGCAGTGAGCTGTTGCCATACTTTCCATACTGGCTTATGATGTCTGGTGTGCATTTATAGTGGTTTTAGCCCTCGCTACCCAACAATAGTGACGACACAAGACCCACAAGTCACAAGACACGAAATATCCCATGAAAATTCGGAGGTAAAATCGATAAAGACTCGATAAGTGGGAGAAATTTTACATTTGTGGAAATGTTCGAGGACTGCGCCCCCTACAACCCAACAGCCACCCTACCTAGTTAGGTTAGTAGACCCCCATAGGAGTCCATTAATACCGATTTTGATGGGATGTTTTCCGATTTTGCCCCATAATATCCCCTGGTTGCTTCACGCTAGAAGCATCTCGTTGCTATTGTTGGGCAGCGCTGAATAAAACATCACAAGCAGTTGATTGATATCATTTTCAACTTAATTTTCGTTTCTAATTCCTCACGCTTCATTTGCACATTGTGTGATAGATTATATAATCAAACATGCAGAAATTTTTTTGGGTCTTATTCGGAAGAGAAACCGACGAATTAGTGAACCCAAATCCTCAGAAATGCCGTTCCTCCTGTCGCGGCGCCATTTTGTTTTCGAATATAGGCGAAAAAGATAAGTAATTAGATATTCTTTATTCTAATCCGACTTTAAAAGACTAATAAACGAATAATGATCTTAGGTTCTTTAACAGGGAATAAATTCAAGACAGAGAAAGAGAAGAAGAAAGAAAAAAATGTAATGACTTTTGTGAATCTCGGTGCTCTATAGACCTTTCTTGATACGTTGAAATAAAGCCCGACTTCGAATGCAAACAACAGATAATGATATATGAAAATGTCA
>NW_028234443.1:17945958-17948458 GCF_977035675.1 Penaeus japonicus | reverse complement strand
TGTTTCCGTCTGGCAACTAATCCTGGTTAATGTGGTTTTTTTATTGATTTTTTTTTAATTGAAATTCTGAATATGAATACAATGTGAATAAAGAATATTTCTCCAAGGGAACTGCTAGCAATTATCTCATGTTTCCATTTCATATTTTTCAAAAGCAAGCTCTGCATTCATTGAAATTATGTATTTGGGAAATTCATCATTCTGTAACAGCACTTTTGTGAAATATCATGGGAGGCTTTTGCAAGGCTTGTTTCATTTTCTATAAGAAATATAGTACACCCCCCCCCTGCATTTTCAGCCCTAAAATGAGTCTTTCAGAATCAAATCACAAATTCCTTGTATATCATATAATAAAAGATAAAAACAGCTAAACACTAATGATAATGAAGGGTGAAATAACACACATGTTTGTCAAGGCCATTTATTGCAAGTCAGCTGGAGCACATCCTAAGTATACACAGAAGAGCAATATTATAAAAAACAGATTGTTGTGTAATACATCCTGACATAATCCGTAATGTTAACATGAGCAAACCAGCCTCCTCTTACTTTAAAACCCTAGAAGAAATACAAGATCAGGGACAGGAGACCTGCAGAAGTGTTTTGTTTGTTTGTTTGTGTGTGTATGTATATATATTTTTGATCAGTTGTTCGTCACCTGCAAATCGATCAACTCTTAACTAATAATGCACTTGGCACATTTTCCCCCTGAATAGGAACAACAACAACCAGAATCACTCCAGCCATCGCCCTGTAGCGTCGCAGGGCTCCGAGCGGATGGCTCTTCCTGCGCTTTTGGACGGTACATGTCCCCACGTGTGAGGAGGCCCAGACATTACGGTATGCTGAGGCGATCACACAAATAAATAGAAAAATCAACAATTTTTTTTTTCTTTTTCTGAATAGTATCTAATTCCTCCATTTATTTTGGAATGGTAGGTTTGTTAATAACATTTCTTTAGTAGACATAAAACTGTGAACATTTCCCGAGTCTGTTGTTGGATTTTGATAAATTATAAAGTATAACAAGTGGGGAAAAATCCCCTCCAGACTCGAGACTTATCGTTCTCAATCATGAATATACTTGTGCTTCCAAACTGACGAGTCTCTGTGGAACTTTCCTGGCCTGAACTTCACTGGTAAGCTAGTGTACCCTGCTCTTTTATTTATATAGAAAAATTGGCTCGACTGAAATTCTTCCTAGTTCATACGATACCTGATCAAAAAAGTTCAAATTAACAAATGCATTAGCAATATCAAAAACAAAGCACCTTATAGAAGCTTTCATACCTTTAAATCACAATTTCAAAAGACATTACTGCTACTTGGAAAAAAAAGGAAAAAGAAAGAAAATATTTCTTATGGCCATCCTGTACAAGTGTATATCATTTCCATATTTACCCTCTATGGCTACTTCTGTTTATAATCATTTAATTTATTACTCCCCCTAGCTTTGTTCTACATCTATAAGGCATATACTCTTCCTACAGAACTGGGAATGATTTACAATAATAGGTGAAGAGATTGGGACTTGGTGAGCAATGAGTCAAAAAACTTTTTTCCTTTTTTTTCTTTTTTTATAAGGTCACTTGGAAGGTTCAGATAAATAATAAGCCTAAGATTACAACCAGTAAATACAACTAAAAAGAAATGAAAGTTAAATAAAAAAGGAAACACATGAGTTATAAAAAGGAGAAAGAATACTTGGTGAGTTAATGAGCTCTAAATAAAAATAGAAATAAAAGGTACAGGATGGATAAGAAAGACTGCATTGCTAATTGGCCGGGCAACTATACAAGATACTCACTGATATTACATAACAATAATAATAATCATATAGGCAGCTCTTAACTAATGGTAATATGTTAGTTCATCCATTATTATTTAATCTATACAAATGTAGCAGATTGGAAGCATTCACGGTTAGTTTGATACAAAGTTAGGAAAATCTATTATGACAGTAAAAAAAGTTGCGTGCCGAAGCACACTTCATATTATTTGATGTCCATTGGCAAATATTGCCTGAGCCACTGAGCTCCTTTCGCACTGCTGGCATCACCAGGTGGTAGGGTCGGTGTGCGTCTCTCTCACAGGTACGAGGAAAAGGCATACCTGGCTGTGCACACCAACCCTTCAGCCACGAGTGTACTTGTATATCCAACCTCTCTCAAGTGGGAGGGCCCAGTGTTGCTTGGCAACCACTGCGCCGTTCCCTACCACACCAACTCACCTAAGGTTATCGTCCAAGTCCTCATCCCCAACAACTAATCCCTACCTCACACTTTCTTGTGGGTACCTGATGTACCAACTTCCTCTCAAGGGTAGCAAATTGTTGGGGATTAGGAGAGGAAACTTTGTGCTTTTATAACTTTTGTTTTTGTAACCATAGATCCTATCCAATTAATCTTCCCTCCTTACTATTAAGTACAAATATGCCAACGTTGATAAGCCCTATTTTCCTGGAATGTTGAATACAATTTGTCAGTTCACTCATGGTGCA
>NW_028234443.1:17923458-17938458 GCF_977035675.1 Penaeus japonicus | reverse complement strand
TTAGATTTAATAAAGAAATAGTTTATGAACAAAGTATATGCATCTTAATATTTTAAATTCAACTACTAAAGGCCTTTGGTTTCATATTAACTCTCACATTAAAGAGATAAAAATAAACCCTACTCCTTCTTTTAGTTTTTTCCTTTGTTTTAATTCACATCATCAACCCCAACACTGAAAATCTATTTCTATTGCCACACACTATACAAGCCATTTAAAATACTCTGAACACACTCCATGGCCTTATATACACAGCCTCTTGGCTCAAAGCAGTACACAATAATGTACCAAGATTTCATAGTCTCAGAGAAAAAGATTTTTAAAAATAAAGGGAAAATGTCTGTGAATGTACTTTTTGTCTACACAGTCAACTGAAACTTTATAGCAGATGAAGGACTGTCAACTACAGATTTAGCCCCAGACGGAGAAGCAGCCAACAGAAGACTGAAAGAGGGAGACAAGATCATTGCGAAAATGGACTTGACTGATTCTGTGATTGGGTGAAAGTTCCTACACAGCCAGACTGGAAAGTGTGGCACTCATTGCCGAGATCTTGGGTGGGAGCATCAAGTTTCTCTTAGGCACGCCTCTTATGCGCACCGTGCTGGTTAGATCCACAAGACGAATGTGACTCTTGGTAAATATCTAAATTCTAAATGCACCCTTACTGAAGTCTTATCTAATCTGATAATAAAACATCTTCAATACAGTCTTAAAATGTTCACAATTTCCAAGTGTGATGAAGTCCAATGATAAAGACAGAAATTACATACTTTCCAGACTAGCTGTATAGCATGACTGGTGATGAGAATAAAGTGTTTAAAGAGCATCATCATTAAGAGCATTATCAATAATAATCAGTACTAGGCAAGGAAATTCAATTACATCAAATGTATTCTAATGATCAGTGATACTATACCTATCATTGTTCATAATATTGATACTGATGATGATGCCTAGTATATTTGAATGATGGAAAAAAAAAAATAATAATAATAATAATAAATAAATAAAATAATAATGGTGACAATAAAAGAGTAAAGTAAATGATAGTGACAATGAAGATAAAGGGAAAAACAAAGTATAATAATAACAATGATGGTAACTATCTAAAATAACTAATAAATTATGACTGTAAAGACTTTCCCTTTTCCCCCTTTATCCCTACATTTATAATCAAATATTCTTCAAATATCTATTCCATCTTCTGTAAATTCTGCCCACAAACAAGCTAATGACTAATCAAAACAAAAAATCTGAAATTTAAAAAATTACAAAAAAATTCTAACAGCTTTTCTAGACGGACAACAAGGATGCTTGAATTCAAGCAACCCACATATACTACTGTGTTTACAACCTCAGGATCATTATATCAAAACACTACTAATCCCATGCTACTTGTAAATTACATCACTTTAGAGTATTTTGACAAGTAACTTTACCAAGACTTATCTTATCAAAAAGATGTGAGTATACTTTGATTTTGTGCTAGTGCTGAAACACAATTGATCAGTCATAACTGGCTTTTACTCTATTATGCATTTATATTGTGTATAGGTCAACTATAACCATGACTTCAAATCATTTTGCTGGTATGGACTTTCCTTGCTTATTTATTTGTAAAACCAATATATATATAGTACTATAGCAGGGAATGCATAAGGGATGCTGTATGGAGTTCAGCTCAATGATCTAAAACTCGGTATACTGATTTGGGTTACTAGTCAAAATACACCTTCAACACAGAAAAGGAGGGAATAGTAAAAAAGACAGAAAGAAAGAAAAAAAAAAAGAATCTTGTTCTTCCATTCTTGCATCCCTATACTCCTGTTCTTTTCTATATAATTCTCCAGGCATTTTCCTTCTCCCTTTCACTGTAAAAATAAAACATGTAAAATTGTCTTTTCCCTATAGTTCTCTCCCATCCCATCCCACAGACAGGGTGAGGCCTTAAGATTCTGAACTTAAAAGTAAAATGAGAACAAGAATCTGAAGGGTCAGTACCTGAGTTTCGTCTTGAGGGACGAGATCTCTCTGTTCTGAGCCTCCTGGGACTCCATCATGTCTTCGACTTCACGCTGGGCCTTGCGACGCTGCATCTTCTCTTTGGAGAGCTCGTCTTCTGTCTCCTCTACACTGCGCTTCAGTTGTTTGACTCGGGCATTCGACTGCAGGAAGAGAATTGCGTCAATTCTTTACCAATTTTAGATTTGTTTTTTCATCCTGAATATTTCACTCTGCATAACTGTATCAGTCTTTAAATAAGTATTTCTACTAAAGTGGAAAACCTGAATCCTAATCTAAATTATTCTAATTGACCAAAATCAATTTCATAACCCCCTCCCCCCCAGAAAGACCAACAACACCAAATCTTGGAATTCTACACAGAAAAATTCCAACCTTGTCCAGTTGCTCCTTGTACTGGTCTGCGTGTCTTCGCTCATCCTCCACCTGCATGACGAGCTCCTTCAGCTTCTTCTCCAGCTTGCGGTTGGCCTTGGCCTGAGCCAAGCGGTCACGTGCCTCAACCTCCAGCTGCTCCTCCAGGTTGCTGACCTGATTTCAAGACATTTAGGTATTTAATTGATGCCCTTAGATGTACCATCTGAAAATGTGCTGAAGCTTTTTGATATTTCAATTCAAATTAATTTACATCTATCTTTCCCAAAAATGATAAAAAGCAAATGATCACACTTACAAAACCTAAAGAAAATGTTTGAGGAACTTAAACAAAATTAATCAGCAACTCATTCATAACTTCATCTTAAAACCAACTACAAAGCTACCTTAGACTCAAGGGCAGCGATAGTGGCCTTGGTCTTGGAGCGCACTTCAGCCTCCATCTCGGCAAGCTTGGCCTTGAGCTCCTTGTTCTGTCGCTCTAGCATTGAGCGTTGACCCTCCAGTTTCACCACAGATGATTTCTCTGTGTTGTAGTCTGTCTGTAGCTGTTCCATTGACAGCTGGTTCTTGCGCATCTTGTCCATGAGAACCTGAGAGACAAGGATGCCAATTCAGCTTAGGAATAGATATAATAACAAATCTAGAACTATCATTTCAACAATCAATTTTCCACACTGCTGTTATAACAGTGAATAATGACATAATTTGGTAAAACAATTATAAACAAACATTTTTTTCAACTGTTCCTCACCTCTACATTGCTCTGTTCTTCCTCCAGTTCCTCTTCCAGTGAGGAAATTCTTGCTTCTAACCTCTTCTTCTCATCAGCACTGAGGGTAGCCTTGGATGTGTATTGGTTGAGCTCTTCTTGGAGTTCATCTCGTTCGCTCTCTGCGTTCTGCACAAGAAAGGGAATAAATATGCCAGTTACAAAAAAAACTGCCAAGAGAGAGAGACAGAATTCATACAGAATTCATTGAGATATTCACTATTGATATTACATGACATGAATGCTTTTCGCCTAAACTCCCACCTTGCGTGCTCTCTCTGCTGCGCTGAGGTCTTCCTGGTACTGGAGAAGCTCGGTTTCCATGATCTTAATTTTCCTTTCCAGGTCCTTGTACTGAGCTGACATTTCCTCACGAGCCGCTCGGCTCTCCTCTGCCTCTCTCTGGTATTCCTTCAGTTGTGCTCCAGCACGCTTGAGCTGTTTGAGGGCATCATCCTTCAACTTGCTATTCATCTCCAACTGTCCTTCCATGTCCTTAAGGTCTCCTTCCAGCTTCTTGCGTGCTGTGACAGCTGCAGTGCGCTGCTTGCGTTCCTCCTCAAGCTCAGCCTCGAGTTCTCGCAGCTGTTTGAGAAGGCCACGGCGTTTCTCCTCTCCCTGCTCTTCACGTGCATTGAGGTCACGTTCGAACTGTGCCTTCATTGCCTGCATGTTGACTTCAAGGCGAAGCTTGGCATCTTCAGTCAATTGGAGTTCATCCTCAAGTTCTTCAATCTATAAGTGAATAACAATGAAATATTAGAATAACTCACAAGAATGTTTTAAATGTAGTTAATGTAGTTAATCATACTGTTTGTTGAGAAACCTTTTTGATTTTTCAACTCTTTCCAGCAATAATCATTATCAAACTGACAGAACAGAACTAACAGAAAAAGCCTACCTGGGTCTTCTGTTCAGCCAACTGGGACTCAAGAGCACGTTTCGCCTTCTCCAGTTCATGCACATTCTTGTCAGCCGTTCCTCGGGTTGAGATAAGGTCATCAAGCTCAATCTGTAGTCGCTTCTTGCCGGTCTCCAGTTCCTCGATACGGTCCATGTATTCTTCCAGGGTCCTGTATTGGAGAAATTGTTATGGAGTTATTCTCATGTAAGCTGCATTTTTTATAATTATTCTAGCTCTACATTCCATCTGTATCAATGTCATTTAGATCAAGACACCAACTCACCTATTGAGAGAGAGAATCTTGGTTTCCTTCTCTCTAGCTTCACGCTCGGCATTCTCCTTCTCCTGCTGGCACAACTCGAAGTTGCTCTTCTCTTCGTTGAGCATCTTGTCAAAGTTGCGCTGCTTCTTCTCCAGCTCTACGACCTTAGCCCGGTTGGTGTCAATGTCCACTTGGGCATCCTCCAGCTCAGCCTGCAACTTCCGCTTGCTCTTCTCCAGCTTTTCGTTGGTGGCTTCCAGCTCCGACAGGCGGGCACGCAGCTCCTCCAGTTCCTTCATCTGCCTCTTGCGGATGTCTTCCAGCTGTTGAGAGTTGTTGGACTCCTCCTCGGCCTTCTTCTTAGCCTCGCTGAGCTGGACTTGGAGGGTGGCAACCTGTTTTTCTAGATTGCGCTTGGATCCCTCCTCCTCCTCCAGGGCTTCTTGTATCTGATCCTTCTCCTGCTCCAAGGCTCTCAAGCGGGAGTTGAGGTTGAGCTTCTGACGGGTCTCCTCCTCCAGCAAGCCCTGTGTCTCCTGTAAGTGGGCTTCTAGGCTCTTCAGCTGATTGTTGGCTGACATGGCCTTGGAGTCGGCTTCTTCCATGGCCATGTTGGCAGCGTTCAGTTCCTGCTCCAGTTTGCCGAGACGTTCTTGCATGTCAGATTTGCTACGGTCAGACTCGGCAATCTTCTGCTGCAAGTCAGAGATCATGGATTCACACTGCTTTCTCTTCTTTTCACTTTCTTGTTTGCTTAGGATGGTGCTCTTGAGGTCATTGGCCAGATCAGCATTTTCAGCCTCAAGTTGACTCTTGACCTTGTCAACTGTCATCTTGCTCTTCTTGAGCTGGTCGATCTCTTGGTTCAGATTTTCAAGGGCATGAGACTGCTTCTGGCGCAGCTCTGCAATCTGTTGCTCATGGATCGTCTGGTCATCCTCAAGGCTCTTCTTGAGACTGGCAAGCTCCTCTTCCCTCTTGGTGCGCAGCTCTTGTTGTGCGGCAGTGGTGTCAAGGGAGTCCAACAGTTCATTCTTCAGGGCCTCAAGCTCTTCATTCAGGTCCCTCTTCTGCTTCTCTGCCTTTGCCCTGAGGTTCCTCTCAGCATCAAGGTCCTCCTGCAGCTCATTCAACTGGGATTCTACCTCCCTCATGCTCTTCTGCAGCTGTGATTTAGCAGCAGCTTCCTCATCCACACGCATCATCGCTTGGGCAAGCTCCTCCTCACGCTTGGCAAGGTGGATTTGTACTTCATGGATCTGATTCTTCTTCTCATTGAGCTGTTCTTTGAGGTCATTCAGGTCTGTCTCGCACCGTCTCTTGGCGCGTTCCAATTCAGACCTGCTTTGCTGCTCCTTCTTGATTCGGTCTTCAAGCTCTGTCAGCATTGACTCATGCTTGGCCTTCAGTTTCATCAGGTGTTTGGACTTCTCTTCTTCCTCTGCTAGTGTGCTAGTCACATCCATTGATCGTTCTTCCAGCATTTTCTTTTCCTTTGCCATCTTCTGGTTCATGTCTTCAAGAAGGGCAAAGTCCTCTTCCAGCTTTTTAATCTTACCATCGGCTTGTACCTTCTCCAGCTGGAGCTTTTGGCGAGCAGCTTCCTCCTCTTCAAGCTGTTCTTCCAAGTCCTGGATCTGCAACTGGAGCTTCTTCTTTTCTGAAGTAAGGTTTCCTGATCGTTCTTCTTCCTCTTCAAGGCGAGTTTCCATGTCATGGAGGATGTCTTCCAGTTCCTGTTTACGGGCCAACAGTCGTGCCCTCATCTCCTCTGCTTCAGCACAAAGCTCGGTTTCTGCCTGGAGTTGCTCTGCTAGGACATTCTTCTCCTGCATGGCCTGCTGGAACTTCAGTTCGATCTCCTTGTTGCTCTTCTTCTGGCCTTCAAGCACATTCTGGATGGAGCGGAGCTCTTCCTCCTTCTGCACCAGCTTTTCCTCTTGCTTAGTCACCTGGAGGAGAGGCTTCACCTTGGTGTATAGCCTCCACCACTGCCAGTTGCGCAGCTTGAGGTAGGCTGCACAGTTACGCTGGATGATCCTGATGGCATTGAGCTGCTGGAGCCTCTTCTGGTAGTTCTTGCGAGCCAACATGCCCCTGCAGTAGGCTTGGAACTGCACAATCAGGTCAGTCATCTTGATGTCCCTCTCCTCTTCCAGGGAGGCCAGCACACCAGCCCTCAGGAAGATCTTGCTCTGACCAATACGATAAAGATTTGGCTCAAGCTCCAGAGCCTGGATCATCATCTCGCAGGCCTTCTTGCCATCCATGAATCCCTTGGGGATGATGTTCGGGGTGAGCAGCTCATAACGCTGGCGGAACTCCTGGAAGGGGATTCGGTTGGGGAAGCCCTGGCGACAGATCCTGATACCTTCCAACACACCATTGCATCTGTGAGAGAGTCACAAGTTAGTAATTTGAGTCTAAGGAAGAGTATAGATCAGATAATTATAGATCTAATAATTAAATCATTAAAATCTTTATCTGATACTCTCAAAAAATAACAATAGCAATAATAATAATTAGAATAACAATAATAACAATAACAATAGTAATATATTACTAAGATCATTATGATAAAAAAAACAAAGGCCAAAATACACAATGTCCATCTAACCTGAGTTGATCCAGCACAAGACCGGCATCAATCTTGCCCGCACGCTTGTCATGGTTGGGGATGATGCAACGCACGAAGTTGGGGTTGGTGTTGCGCAGGGTGACCATGAGCTTGGTCAGCTGTTCCTTGTACAGCTGGCTGACTGTGCGGAACATACCCTTCCTGGTACGAGCACCAAACTGACTGTCTCCCATTGCTTGTTGTGCCATGCCAACAATTTCAGCTGGAATGGAAGAAAAATGTTCATTTCAAATTTCTAACCAATAGGCAGAAACTTCAAGAGATTGGTATGATCCAGCAATCTGTTGATGCACATCACGATTTACTTGAAAATACCATATGTTCAGTTATCCCCAGACTACAAGCCCGTGTGATTCTTACCATCCTTCCAGATCTGCACCATGAAGGGGTCCTGAGAGCACTGCAGGAGTGAGACGATATTTTCGTTCAGAGGGTCCATGTTCTTCATGAGCCACTGATGGCCAGAGTAGTCTACCTTCCCTGCATAGTGCACAATGGCAAAGTCAGCCTTGTCGCGGAACTCAGACTTGCAGAACTTGGGGTGCACCGAGTGCGAGTTGTTGAGCTTGTCGATGAAGCTCTTGTCTGTGGCCTTGGGGAACCAGCACTCTTCATCCAGTAGGGCAAGGATACCCATGGGCTGGGGAAAAAATTATCATCAGTACAGTTCAGCTACTAAAAACAAATCCCGATATGATAAACTATCCTACAAATATCAATGCAAATGATAAATAGACCCCAAAAGATCACAAAGTGAATATAACAATAGAATACAAAATCTTATGTGGAATGACAACTGTACAAATATAAACTAATAAGAACAGACAATTTACAAATTGTAAATCAACACAAAACTCAGTCTTGATAAAAAAAAATTCTATATATTTGGGGTTCAAATATCAAGTGAAAAGATTGGTACTGCAGCAACAACACATGCACAAGTGTTGTGAACCTTTCAAAACTGGTAAATTCAACTGTTCAAAAACTAAATGTATCTGACAAAGGTAACTAGTTGTTCCAGTCAGGTGCACAAGGTGAATTGTTAACTCACCTTCTCAATGAGGTCAATGGTGGGCTGCAGGTCGAGACCGAAGTCAATGAACTTCCACTCGATGCCTTCCCTCTGGTACTCTTCCTGCTCAAGGATGAACATTGTGTGGTTGAACAGCTGCTGCAACTTCTCGTTGGTGTAATTGATGCACAGCTGCTCAAAGCTGAAAGAGAGAATGGGCACATAATGAATGTCCTTTGAGTTCAGTTATATAATTCTTAATATTTGTACCCATGTATAGTCTGACAAAATTAAAGAAAATATATCATAACTAGGAGAAAAATCTATATCACACCTGTTCATGGCAAAGATCTCAAATCCTGCAATATCCAGGATGCCAATGAAGGAAGCTCCCTGGCGCTTGGTGCGATCCAGTGACCTGTTGATGCGCATCACAATCCACTTGAACAGACGCTCATAGAGGGCCTTGGCAATGGCCTCCACAGCGAACTCACACTGGAACACCAATGTACAGTTAGTTGTCATAAAAAAGAATGAGAGAAAAGATTACTCAAAATCTGTCATACGAGTTTTAATTAATATGCTACAAGAATGTGTTTCAAGTCAAAGAATAATGGAAACTACAACTGACCTGTTCCCTGTTCTGGGCTTTTGTGACTGTCTCACGGCCCACCTTGATGCGAGGCTTCAGGAACCCACGGACCAGGTCTGTCACATTCAGGCCCAGGAGATGAGCCACCTAGTTGGGGGAAAAAATAAAAATCATATTATAATAATAAAAACATTAAATAAAGTATTAATGGTAATTGACAAGTCCTATACAAACATGGTTAATTGATATATACATATAATAAATAAAATTATGTACACAAGAAAAAAATTATAATTCAGAAAACTTTGTACAGATTCTAATCATAATGAACCACACTAGGTATGCATTCTAGATGGCCAAGATATCAGTGCCTCAAAGGGCTCTCACCTGTTGTGCCACAGTGTTGTCAGGGAGTGTGGCCTGGTCAGAGTTGCGCTCCTGCTTGAATTGCATGTTGCCAAACATCAGCACAGCAGACACAGTACGGAACACAGCTGCAAGGCAAACCTCAGGTCAGGAGAGACATCAAGAGCATATATGAATCAGCATTCCATCACCTTAATGCATTCCATTTACATTTTCTCCAACACCTTCCCAGACCCTCCAGCACCTCATTTGAAATTCATATGACACCTTCAAGCCACATGTAGCAGCCTGCTTTAATAATATATCTCCACATGAATTCTTTTACAGTTCTTGGAATCAAATTTGCATAAATAACTTTGTTCACCTAAAATTAGCTTTATAACATAGTGGAGAAAATCAGTGGAAAAGTAAGTCTAATATCATTACAAAACACAAATACAAACCTCTGTTTATCTACATTGACGTCAATAATTTTTAAATCGTTTACATCCAAATTCCATGACTAAAAAGCAAGAAAAACTCACACTGAATGTCATCATTGTTCATGCCCATGATCTGCATGGCTTTGACGGTGGCCTGGAACTCGGCTACCTCATCGATGCCTGGCAACTGCATCTTGCCGCAGGTCAGGAAGTTGTAGTGCTTGGGGTCCTCCAGGATGAAGTCCTCTGCAAAGAGGGGGGAGGGAATGTAAGCAGTGTGTATATGTTTGATATACTCTCTTTTTTTTTTTTCTTCTTTTTTTAATCCATATATATCTTTTTACTTTTTTGTTATGTACCTATGTACAAATACACATCTACTTCCTCACAAGGGGGGAATAACACACTTTCTAGCTTATCATAAATACTGAAGATCCTTGAAAAAAATGATTTAAAAAAATGCATAACTAAAAAAGAAAGGAAATAAGAAATTAGATTAACAAAGGGATTACAAATGAACAAAAAGTCAGGGTCAATGTTCAAATGTACAAATTATAAATTATTATAAAAATGAACTAAATGTAACACAATTGTTTCATTTATTTTGCCAACATGGCTGGTTGCACCTCATAAAAACATTTAAATTGCCATCAAGCATATAATCAAGTAGAATATTTGCATGCTAAACAGCAGGTCAATTAAAGTTGGAAGAGTTGTTTAACTAGTCCAGAGGGTAAGTGTTCTAGACTGGTAAAGTATTTGTAACTGATGAACATCATTTAAAATGCTCATCCACACACACAAGCATATAAGCACATATCCATACACATATCCATACACATGTGTGCACACACACACACACACACACACACACACACACACACACACACACACACACACACACACACACACACACACACACACACACACACACACACACACACACACACACACACACACACACACACACACACACACACATATATATATATATTTCCAATCTAGTTCATCAGCCAAACCAGATGTCAGGGCAACAGATCAAAACAACATAAGCTCTGACAAGCTGGGAGTGTGTGGGTACCTAAGGGCCCCCTCCCCACTCCATCCAGTTCTTACTTTCCAGTACCAGTACTTCTTTTGAGAAACTAATGACATGTTCCCACTGTGGTGTTCAACAGCCACAAGTCACAATGCTATCTCTTCCAACTCCTCTTGCATAGCTGGCATCTATACAAAGTATGAAATATATGCACTAACAAGAAAATGGGATGATGACACAGAACATGAAGAAACAATATGATTTTATTTGATATATTTGACCAGCTTTTACTTACTCCTCTGCTGGGCAGTGGCTCCAGACAGCAGTTGGTAGAAGATGTGGAATGTGCGTTCATCGCTGGTCTGGCGGATGGCTCTCGACTTCTCCAGCAGGTATGTCTCAATGTTTGCACCGGCGATGTATCCAGAGTTGTCGAAGTTGATACGGATGAATTTACCCTGAAAGTTCATCCATTTTGTGTGAAAGGCCATCTAACTGACATAATGCACACTGACTCATTTTGTTTATTTTCTGTGACCTAACTACCATAGCTTAGTATGATTTAATACTAAATAACATGTTAGTCAATGTACACACTTGCATTAGCTTTATCCATTAATCACAACTACTAATTAATAACAGTTAGCAATAACAACCAACAATGAATCTATAGTACTAGAATACTCTTAAGACCTTAGGAAGATAAATCATACATTGGAAAAAAAAAAGTAATTCAGGAATACACGTGAGAAAAGCGACTATACTCACAAATCTTGAAGAGTTGTCATTCTTCACCGTCTTGGCATTACCAAAGGCTTCAAGAATTGGGTTGGCTTGCAGCAGCTGAGCTTCCAATTCTCCCTGCAATAACATCAAAAGCATGAGACAAAAGATACTGGCATAAATACAATTACAATCTAAAAGGGAAGCACAGACAAAGAGTTTCTTGGGGAGCAGCACCCATCATTATGCCAATTGTGAATGAGTGATTACACATTCTGTAACCAGCAGCTATTACCACATGTAACAGCCATTATATTCAACTTCCCTTTAATTGCTCTCTACCAAGAAATCTGCCAAGCCTGATAACAGTCAAAAGACAAATTATCAGGGGCTGTTTCTGACTCTTTGTTCTGATTCCTGCCAGGGAAAGTGGCAATTACCAAACATTCTGACCTGATTATGAAAGAACACCACAAAGGGCAAACAGCTAGTCTGAAATACTGTTATTAAAGTGCCCTTGCATAACCTGCCCTTGATACTGTGGTTTAACTGGTTTCTAAAATGAAATCATCTGAAAAGTTTACACAGGAAAATTACTCTTTCTCTCTTTAATTACTGGTATCTTTAAATAACAATTTAGACAAATAAGAGGCTAACCACAACTGCAAATAATTTTTTTTTTTTATAACTCAATATCATAGCCACAATAATAACAAAACATGAATTGATTCTGTAAGGTTATTTTCCACTCAAATGCAAACATGGAGCACTGTCATAAAGCAGTTCCATGTATAAGGCTAAGACTAAAACATTAGACAAAAAACTAAACATTCCAAATATCACACTCCATTACAAGTCACATATTGCATTTTGAGGTTAAAAAAACAAATAAATAAATATCTAAATAAAACACTAGGAACCAAACTTACCTTCCACAACAAACACTACACTACAACTACAAGTTCTACATGCTATACAACAAACTGAACACTACAACTGGATCAGTGGTTTACTAATGTGATTACTACACTAAGGGGCAATCCTTTGGTAACCTTTTTCTTTTCTTTCTTTTATGCACATTGTAGTAAGGCATTCTATGTACAGCATCTTGGTCATCATAGATGGATGATCACTATGACAGATTTCTAGCCTTTAAAACTCACTAAACACTCTGACTATCTTTCATTTGACAATAAAAGCTATATGTATTTCAGTAATTTATATCAGCTGTATTTCTATTTATGTTAGTATTATAAAAGAATGTAACTATATAATAAAATAAATTTATAAACATGCAACCTTTGATCATTTATTAAATATTCTCACTTGTGTTAGTTATTATCATATAAGAAGTCTTTACATTTTAAAAATACATTTAATCTGTACATATAAACTCTTTTAGACAAAATTTTGAAACACCTTCCCCATCAAATGTTCACCTTATAAATAAAAAGAGGCAGAAACAGAAAATACAATAATCAAAATCCAAAGTCTTCCCAAAATTTACCTTTATGGCTATGGCATATATAATACAATGCAGCTATAAAAATATCCTTTAAGTGATCTGGTATGTGTGGCGTCCACTCACACTCCAGTACACTTGAGGAACCATAAACGAGTTAAACACCTCCTATCCTCAATATTCTCCTCTCTTGAGGTTGGTCGATTTGTTGCCTAATAACATCAAGCATCTACACTTTAATAGATTATGGTCAAGTGCCACTCAAGATCTAACGAAAGCAGACAGACAAACCATGACCATATTAAATGCTCTTTCTTCTTTGCTGTTCTGACAAATGACTACATCCACAACAGACTGAACTACAATATAGTACATTAGAACTACCTTAGAACACAAATGCACTTCCAGAAGAGGGTTTTTCCTCTCTCTAGAATTTTGAAAAGTAAAGGCATGCTAGATGAGGAGGGGCTTAAGTATTGGCCACTCTTCTAGTGTCGTTAAAATGGGTTCATCACGGGACGGCAAAACAAAATTTCCGTCCCTAGAGAGAATCACCAGTCTTGTGGTTTCAAGATAATGAAAAAACTTTTTGGATTGCCACAACTCTCAACCAAATGGCATACAATAAAAATGTCTGAAACACACACAAGCTACAGTCAACTTCATAAAAAAAGAAAGAAAAAATAAATCAACTCAAGTTCACACAACAAAAAAGCCATACATTACTCAAGCATTGTGCAAACAAATCGATAAAAGCATTTGGTGAAACAAAAAGCAAACAAACAAGCAATACACAAAGAGGTCTGACAGAAGCTATAAAAGGACTAAAGAACCAACAGCGCTTGCAGGTACAATAGTCAACATTAACAAAATCAAAAACAACTACATTGCCACCCCACAGCTCTACCCAAGTCCCGGCAGGGGAGAGGGGAGTGGACGTGAGAGGAAAATTCTCAAAATGCTAGGTAGCAAACACGGGATCTTCCAAACACAAACGGAGCTTGGGTTTCGTTACGGGTCAGGGTGCGTGCAGATGGTGGACAAAGAAAGACAGGAAGGACGGGGAGTCACTCCTCTCAGCAACACCGTTCCTTACCGCAATGTTCTGCACATCACAGCAGAACCCGTATCACAGCAGAAATAACAGCAGCAGCAGCAGCGGCAACAACAGCAGCAACAGCAGAAGAAAACAAAGTCATAAATAACAGAAGAGGAACCCCAGGGGAAAGGCGGCTTAAAAGTGATTACCTTAAGGTGGCCGGCTTGTCATCTTCAGCAAGACTGCCGATCTCATGCAGGCATCAGCTCGTGTCAAGACCCAAGGTTAGACTAATGACATTAACATCATTAACTATCATAATCTTTTTATTTAAAGATCTCTATGTTATATATGCTTGAAAGATGTTCTCACACCTTTGGGAAACATTAGTACATGAGGCCTATTGTATGTACAAATTCATTGCTCATTATAAACTACTACTCATAAAGTAGTTGAGAAAAAAATGGTGATGTTATCATACATGTTTTTTTTAAACATCCAAAGAGTATGTTTATGTACATGTTTCTGGAGTATAACTACAGAGATACTGTGTTTATGTAACTGTACAATTACAGTAATAATCAACAAAATGGTGCTTTTGTACAGATAGTGAGGCAAAGTTGTACTAATGCGCACTTCTCTTTTTCTCTCCATGACTGCCCCAAACTGTTTAAAAGCAGTGTCCAAGTATGAAGCACAAAATGTACAGCAGTGATCATGTGTGCTTTTGCAAGGGAATCCTTCTAAACCATACAAGGAAGAGTGGGAATAAATTTGCAAAAATAAACAATTCACATGTCCATCCTCATCTCAAATGCGCAGATGGGTTAGGGTACCAATCCAACGTACACAGACACAAATAAATGTACAAAACACATTGCAAGAACTGCAGAATTCTTGTTGTGTGGGTGACTGTAGTGCACAATGAGGTATTTATTTACAAAAATGACACAAATGACAAAACCAAACTGGAAACCATTCCTCTTTCGCTAAATGATTAATAACTATCTTATTTTCAATCTTAAGCTTTCATCTTGTGTGATATTTTCGCTCTCTCCCAACCCCCTTTTGCTTTTTCCATTTTGCTCTCTTTATTTTCCCTCTCTCTCACTTTCACACTCTCTCTGATTCCCTTTTCTTCAATTGCACTCTTATTCCTTCCTTTATTCCCTCCCTCACCCATCTACCAAGTTTTCTATTCATCCTTTTCTATATGGACTGTGCCCATCTTTCTATACTGTATATATCTAATCATCATTCTATTTATTTTATCTATCTATCTGTATTAATTTTTATCTATCTGTGTATAACATTCTATCAATCTATCCATCTATCTATATCCATCCTTCTATCCATCCACCTATTCATC
>NW_028234443.1:17908458-17918458 GCF_977035675.1 Penaeus japonicus | reverse complement strand
GTTGCCAGCGCACACACCATGGACCCTCAACAGTGACAACAGTGCCAAAGTGTCTGCCCCGTCCCTCTCCCTCCCTCCTCTCCTTAAATTGTAATTAATGCCACTACCCTCTATTCCTCGTTATTACCGCTTATGGCCGCTACTCTACAGAGAAGGGGTGAGGGGGCGGTTAGTAGGGGAGTATGGGAGAGGGGAAGAGGGGGGAGAAGGGGAAAGGGCAAATACGGAGGAGAAAAAGGGGACGTAAGAGGGAGGAGGAGGGAAGGAGGGAAGAGAGTGGGGGGGGAGAAGATTGCAAACTCAAATCCAAGAGAAGTTGAAAGGAAGTCTCCCCAATGACTAATTGAACATTCAAAATGAATATGAACTACAATTAGAAAAAAAATAAAAGAAAATCCTCCACATTCCAAAGGAGAGCGACGCAGCACACTGCCCGACCGCCAAAGAAACTCGTTTTATTTAATGCCTCGGAAAAATGGCAAAAATGCCCAAAACAAAATCCAATCCGAGGGGGAGACTTCGCAAAGGGGGACACAACCACTGATGGATTTCTAGTCACCATTAGAGTGAATGGTGAATAATCTATTTCTCTATGTCTATTACTATAAGGGAGAGAAGCAAGGGAAATATATAAATTAGGGGAAAGGAATTCCAAGGAAACTGAATGATGGGAGGAATGGAATTTTTAAGTTCAGGAACCAAGGGAAGGATTATAAAAAAGGAGGGAAATCAAGGGAGGAACTATATAAAGGAGGGAAATTAAGGGATAGACTACAAAAAGGAGGGAAATAAAGGGATAGACTACAAAAAGGAGAGAAATCAAGGGAGGGACTACAAAAAGGAGGGAAATCAAGGGAGGGACTATAAAAAGGAGGGAAATAAAGGGATAGACTACAAAAAGGAGAGAAATCAAGGGAGGGACTACAAAAAGGAGGGAAATAAAGGGAGGGACTACAAAAAGGAGGGAAATAAAGGGAGGGATTATAAAAAGGAGGGAAATTAAGGGAGGGACTATAAAAAGGAGGGAAATCAAGGGAGGGACTATAAAAAGGAGGGAAATCAAGGGAGGGACTATAAAAAGGAGGGAAATCAAGGAAGGGACTATAAAAAGGAGGGGAATCAAGGGAGGGACTATAAAAAGGAGGGAAATCAAGGGAGGGACTATAAAAAGGAGGGAAATCAAGGGAGGGACTATAAAAAGGAGGGAAATCAAGGGAGGGACTATAAAAGGAGGGAAATCAAGGGAGGGACTATAAAAAGGAGGGAAATCAAGGGAGGGACTATAAAAAGGAGGGAAATCAAGGGAGGGATTATAAAAAGGAGGGAAATTAAGGGATAGACTACAAAAAGGAGAAAGAAAAAAAGGGAAAACAAGGAGGGAAATCAAAGGAGGGACTATATAAAGGAAGGAAATCAAGGGAGGAACTATATAAAGGAGGGAAATCAAGACTATAAAAATGAGGGAAATAAAGGGAGGGACTATAAAAAGGAGGGAAATCAAGGGAGGGACTATAAAAAGGAGGGAAATCAAGGGAGGGACTATAAAAAGGAGGGGAATCAAGGGAGGGACTATAAAAAGGAGGGAAATCAAGGGAGGGACTATAAAAAGGAGGGGAATCAAGGGAGGGACTATAAAAAGGAGGGGAATCAAGGGAGGGACTATAAAAAGGAGGGAAATCAAGGGAGGGATTATAAAAAGGAGGGGAATCAAGGGAGGGACTATAAAAAGGAGGGGAATCAAGGGAGAGACTATAAAAAGGAGGGAAATCAAGGGAGGGACTACAAAAAGGAGGGAACATAAGGGAGGGACCAGAAAAAGGAGGGAAATCAAGGGAGGGACTATAAAAAGGAGGGAAATCAAGGGAGGGACTATAAAAAGGAGGGAAATCAAGGGAGGGACTATAAAAAGGAGGGAAATCAAGGGAGGGACTATAAAAAGGAGGGAAATCAAGACTATAAAAAGGAGGGAAATCAAGGGAGGGACTATAAAAAGGAGGGAAATCAAGGGAGGGACTATAAAAAGGAGGGAAATCAAGGGAGGGACTATAAAAAGGAGGGAAATCAAGGGAGGGACTATAAAAAGGAGGGAAATCAAGGGAGGGACTATAAAAAGGAGGGGAATCAAGGGAGGGACTATAAAAAGGAGGGAAATCAAGGGAGGGACTATAAAAAGGAGGGAAATCAAGGGAGGGACTATAAAAAGGAGGGAAATCAAGGGAGGGACTATAAAAAGGAGGGAAATCAAGGGAGGGACTATAAAAAGGAGGGAAATTAAAGGAGGGACTATAAAAGGGAGTGACTATAAAAAGGAGGGAAATCAAGGGAGTGACTATAAAAAGGAGGGAATAAAGGAACGATAAGAGGAGAATAAGGAATTTAAAAAAATAGGAGGAATATTTAAAAGGGAGGAACGAAGAAATAAGGAATATTCAAAAGGGAGGAACGATGAAAAAAGGAATATTTAAAAGGGAGGATATTATTTCACACAAAAAGGAAGGTCGTGGGAAGGCTCTAAACCCGAGGAGACTAATATACAGGGGAGGGGAACAGGGTGTCCTACCTTTATATCGGGAATGGCGGCCTGTAATGAGCGAAACAAAAATTATCACAACCGTAATTTATAATGGGAATTACTCTCTTAATGAGCTCTCTTTTTTTCTTTTGTTTTCTTTTTTTTTTCTTTTAGCATCAACCAACATAGGCTATGCAGGAAGCATGATGAAACATGGCATACAAGCTCATTAAATAACACATGGGGTTTTTGTGTGTGTGTATGTGTGTGTGTGTGTGTGTGTGTGCGTGCGTGTGTGTGTGCATATTGGTTTGCATGTATTTATGTTTGCGAGCATGTATGTATGCAACATATGTAAGTGTGTATATGTATCATTCAATATAATGAGTATTATTTATGTATAAATATTTTCCTTACAAGTACTAATCATTGTGAAAATAAAACCTATAAATAAGAGATAAACGAAAAAAACTATTAAATCAGTAATTCAACAAAACTGAAAAATCAACAAATAAACACAGATCATGTAAACAAAAACCTCGACTTCACTTTCATCTCAAAAAGACAAGACAAACAAACACACACACACACACACAATCTCACAATCTCACACTCTCACAAGTACCTTGCATTATCATCACAAGCGGCCCACTGGTTAGAAATGTTAAAAGGAGTCTTGGTTAACCGGTTAATCATTGCTTGCTGTTAATTAACCCCAGCCAATATAAGAGAGAAAACACATGTATTTATACTAGAAACTAGAAAACCAGTTAAGAACTTGGAAATCTCCGAAAGGTCTCCGCATAAAGATCCTGTTGCATGCCTGTTGCATGGCCCCGCTCTACAAGCCTAGAGTGCATGTTAGACTATCACCATCCTCCGTCACCATAACACTATATTCCTCTCGGTGATAAGCCATGCGCCATATCACCACCAAACTATCTTCGGTGTTACACTCGGTGTTACGTCATGCGTCACCGTAAAACACTATCCTGTGTTCGGTGTTATTTTCGCTGTTGCGTCATGCGATATCGTATTCCGTTTGGTGTTACTGCTAGGTATCCTGTTATAGGAGGGTTGTGTGTTATCATGTACAGGTGTTAGCGATTAAGTTTTTTCTTAAAAGCTCATTAAATAATAATTAAAATATATATACATCTTTGTTTCCAACGTGGTTTTTGGTATTTGTTTCATCTCCCCGTCCCATCCCCGTTCATTCAAACCTCGTAATCATAATAACCGTCATCAACATCACCATGACTATCAATTTTACTATCCTCTTTTGTATTACTTTTATTTCATCCTCATCATAAGAATCCCTTCCACAAGTATCTTTCAATTTCGTTCCGTCTCCTGCCCCAATTCTTTTCGTTTTCCTATCACACCCTCTCCCTCTCCCACTCCCCCCCCCTATCTCCCCTCTCTCTTTACCCTTCCCCTTTCTTTCCCCCTTCCTTTCCCCTCTCCCATTTGAAGTGGACCAAGGGGAAGGTAAGGGGAAGGTAAGGGGAAGGAAGGAGTGGGGAGAGGAAGGGGAAGAATGGGAAAAGGGGGGTAGAGGGTCATCTCGAAGGGGTCACACAAGAGGTCACGACACGGATTACCTTTCACCTGGGTGGGGGCGAAGAAACAGCAGGTGAAGGGTCAGGGTGGGGGGTGAGGACAGGGGGGTGGGGAGGTAGAATGAAGAACCAACGGGATTTAAATTACTATCCTGTCATGGGCTGTCATGGGTGAGTCACGAGAAGGGGGAGGGGAGAGGCGGAGATAGGGAAAGGGGAGTGTCATATGAGGGGGAAAAAAAATCTTCAAGTAATGATGTAAAACGAAAAAAATAGAAACAAAGACAAACCTGTAACAACTGCACAATACGGGCCCCAAATACTCTAGCCGCAATCGCACAAAATCCGATTTTCGTCTCACCAATTCCCCCCCACCTCCCACCCCCACCCCCACCCTCATTCCACTACCCCACCATCCCCAACCTACCGAACCTTCCACCCTCACCCTATCTACCCGACCTCCCACCCCATCCTCACCCCAACCACCCTCTTCCCCATCCTTACCCCAACCAACCTCCTCCCCATCATTCATCCCCGCATCCCCAACCTCCTCCCCACCTACCCCCCCTTGCCCCCGACCAGCATTCCAGCGCCCGACGCCAGCATCGAGTTATCCAACAGGCACGCTCCGTCGGCCCGTCGGCCCGTCGGCCCCGCTGCATCATCATACATTATAGGTATAATGAGGCCAGCCCAGCCCCGCCGGTGATGATGGGAGGGGGTGAGTGGGGGTGAGTGGGGGTGAGTGGGGGGTTGAGAGGGTGGTAGGAGGGGGAGCGGGTGGTGGGAGGGGGAGAGAGAGGCCTTGCCAAGCCTCGGGACTGGAGCTCCGCTAGTTTTAACTCGCTACTATAAAGCGAGCCAGAGATGGAAGGAGTCAAGATATGATAAAAGAGTAGAGGGCGGAGGGTAAAGAGGAAATGGAAAAGAAAAGTTAGGGAGAAAAGAGGAGAAACAAGAGAGAGAGAGTAATGATAGGACAGACACACTAGAAGGGAGCCGAAAATAGGAAAAAAGGCAGTAAAACAGGAACTATAAACAGAATGAGAGAATAAGAGAGAGAGAGAGAGAGAGAGAGAGAGAGAGAGAGAGAGAGAGAGAGAGAGAGAGAGAGAGAGAGAGAGAGAGAGAGAGAGAGAGAGAGAGAGAGATCCCAGAAGTCCTTCTCCCATTCGTCGAGCAACGGGTCTCGGAGCATCCATCTTCACCTCCCCTCCCTAACCCCCGACACAATACCCACCCACCCTACATCCCCTTCCCGCCCCCGCTCTCACGAGAAGAAAGTAGCAGGGCGTCTCAGGGTATTATGCCCCACCCGCCCACCTACCCCACCCAGATGCCCATTTATGCCAGCTGGTCGGGTACTGACAGGTGGCGACGGGTAATTGCCGGCGACACAGTGAATCAAGTCAGCGGCGAATCCAAGACATGTCGAGACGCCTCCAGGAGGTTCGTCAAGACGAGAAAGGTTCTCGCTTCGCTCAAAGAAGAGCTCCGACGGTTCCAGATGGTTCGCCGAGAGCCGCGACGCCGCTCCAAGGCCCACGAAGGGAAGGCAGTCACGCTCAGGTGGTTCCACGAAAAGCCCATAAGCCTCCAGATGGCCCGAGAAGTGCCCCGTCGGGTATGTGACATGCCCAGATGGCACCGGAGGAATGTGAGCGGGTCCGTGGCTTCGGCCTTGCTGGGAATGAGGTTGTGGCACCTAGAGTCGTCCCTCTCCCCTCCCCCCCTTGCTCTCCTACGCCCCAGACCCTTCCCCCTCCCCCCTTTGACAGACTGGTTCACCTGGCGGAGTCTGCTTCTTGTCGCGCGCGCCTGTCTGTCTCTCAAAGCCTGCGATCTCACAGTGAATCAGCATCCACTTTCCTCTCACTTCCTGGTAATTGCCCATGGCTAATTAACCTCCCCCTACCCCCGTAACCCCCCTCCCTCGTGTCAAAGTGGCAGTAATTATGACCATTTGTGTAAAAATCCAGGTCAATCTCCACCCCCACCCCCCTCTACCTGCCCTTCATGCCAGCGCCGACGCCGCCACCGTCGCGACTCGCCCCCTCCCCCCCCACCCCCTGCCCCCAACGCTAATGGGAACACGCTGCTAATTAATACGATCGTTTCTTCTAATGGCAGTCAAACAGTGGGGGGAGATAGGGAGGGGGCGGTGAAGGGCCGGCTTTTTTTCTTTCTTTCTTTTTGTAACTACATGACTTTCTTCGCCTCTTTATTTTCCTTTTCATCATCCTCATCACCGCCATTCTACTACTCCATCATTTTTCCTCTTCTTGTCTCCTCCTCCTCTCCTTCCTCTTCCTCCTCCTCTCCTTTCTCTTCCTCCTCCTCCTCCTCCTCCTCCTCCTCCTCCTCCTCCTCCTCCTCCTCCTCCTCCTCCTCCTCCTCCTCCTCCTCCAGACTCCGATAAGGCCCCACATGAGGCAGCAACAGATGATGAGGCGGTGCTCCAACAGCTCCCCCTCGACGCCCTCCCCTCGAGTGGCTAGCGGGCAAGTGCTGCCAGGACCTCAACGTGCCTTATCGGCGATCTCGCCCCTCGAAGCTTAGCTCACTCGAATTCCTTCTTCGTATTTGTCTTCGTCGTCGTCTTCTTTTTCCTATCATAGTCCTAAGGTTTCTTCATCTTCTTCTTCTTCCCATCCTTCTCTTCCTCCAACCTCTCTTTCCCTCGTTCTCGTTGTCTTCCTCCCTCTCCTGCTCCAGCTCCTCTTCCTCCCTCTTCTTCCCCCTTTCCCCCTCCCTGTCCCTCAAGTGTATGCGTGTCCGTAAAGGTGAAAATCCCATACAGAACTTGGCACGTCGTCGACCTTAAGGCAGAGGGCGGGCCGGCGTCGCTGAGGAGGGTCAAGAGATCAACAGCGAGAGAAAGCCCCAGAAGGTGACGTGGGTTGCGCCTGTCTTGCCCCAATACCCCGCGCCGGCATCCTCCAGGGCGATGGCATGGGGCTCAGTTGAGGGCTTCGATTCGCCGCGAGCCATTCTCGCCTCTGGGCCGGGGGACAGAAGGGCTAGGCACGTCCTTCGTGCGCAGCAATGCCACAAAAGGTGACATGTCAGGACACTCGGAGGTCTCTCTCCTTGAGGCTTACCTTACGCCCTAGACACTTCTCTTCTCTTCTCTTCTCTCTTCTTTCTCTCCCTCGTTTCACTTTATCTTTCTCTGTTTCTATCTCCCTTACTTCATAGCTTCAACGATTGCAAACTTAATCAAGCCTTTAAAAAATCACACATTTACACACGGACGCATACGAGCGTGCACGCACACGTGCACGCACACGCGCACGCGCACACGCACACACACACACACACACACACACACACACACACACACACACACACACACACACACACACACACACATGCATACGCACACATACACACACACATGCATACGCACACATACACACACACACACACACACACACACACACACACACACACACACACACACACACACACACACACACACACACACACACACATGCATACGCACACACAAAGGCGAAGAGAGAAACCATCAGCAGCAGCGCCAGCATATCGCACGGGGTGTGGCCGCCCCTTTTCTCTAGCCCTCCTCCCTCCCCAGGCCTCCTCCCTCCCTTCCAACAATACCCTTCACGCCCACTCCCACCCCCACCCCTCCCCCTACTCCCAGCCCCAACCCGAGAGTACTTTCTTAACTCGGACTTATTTTTTAAACCCGCCCGTCCCCTTCCCCCCCTAGCCATCCACCCCAACCCCCTGCCGAGGAGGAGGAGGAGGAGGGTGGGGGAGTGGCGGAGGGACCAGCTGCGCCAACACCTGAACAGTAGCCTTCGATCTCTGTGCCTTACGCCTTCGGAAACACGCCGAAGGGAAGCCCACGGCGCTCGGAGGCCCCCCTAAGGGCACTCCGTCCTCATAGTACCGAAGGGCCGCCCCGCACGCACTCCCCACCCGAACACATGGTAGATCACCTGTGATTCTCTTCTCTCTCTCTCCTCTTTTTTTTTTCTTGAAATCCCTTTACACACACCCCCACCCCCCTACCCGACCCCTGACCCAAGAGAAAAAAAGGGGGAGGGGGAGGGGGAGGGGGGAGGGTAGTACCAGCGATCATATCTCCAAGTCGTGACTAAAGAGGCCACATCCCTCACCCCTTAATCCCTCCCCATACCCCCTACCCCCTACCCCCTTCCCCTTCCCCTTCCCCTTACCACTCCTTTATTAATCAAATTTATCAACTTTCTTCTTACTCCTTATTTACACCTGATGCTCTGCCTCTCTCTTTCTCTTTGTGCATTTGTTTGTTTGTGCGTGCGCATTTGTGTTTGTTTGTGCGTGTTTGCGTGTGTGTGTTGGTGTGTGTGTATGTGTGTGTGTGTGTGTGTATGTGTATGTGTATGTGAATGTGTATGTGTATGTGTATGTGTATGTGAATGTGTATGTGTATGTGTCCGTGTCCCTCTCCCTCTCCCGTAATTTTACAAACCGAGCTTTCTAAGAATCGCAAAAAAAAACTTAAACCACAAGAGCAACAATCACCTCCATCAGTTAAACGAAAACGGCAAAGGAAAAGCCGATAAAGGCGAAAGGGACGAATGATGAACGAAGATCTTAGGCAAAACCGCTCCATTTGTGCGGCGCCATTAATTGTCCTCCGTTCAGCATTTCCAGCGGCTTTTGAGCACATCGCCGCCTCGCCCCCCTCCCCATCATTGCCGTTGCCGCCGCCGCCCTCACACCTACCACACAGCTACCCCCCCCCCCCACCCCATGTCGCCGCCGCCCTCACACCTACCACACAGCACCCCCACCCCCTCCCCCCACCCCTCACTCCCCCCACATATCCCACCATTTCGCCGTCCACCCCACCATTTTCCACCCACTACCAACGCCAAACCAGGAAGCCTTTTCCAAGACCCATCCATGCCACCTACTGACCGCCTTAAGTAGCGCATTTTCGAGCCTATATACAGGAGGGGGGAGGAGAAGGAGGAGGAGGGAGAGGAGGAGGAGAGAGAAGTGCTCTGAGAGGGTAGGGAGGGAGGGAGGAGGAGAGGAGGACAGGGGAGAGAGGAGGAGAGGACCACCCAGAGGAGGAGGAGTTTCAAGGAGGAGGATACCTTTACATAAATCAGAGAGCCCCAAAAAAAAAAAGAACACGCCTTTTCCCCTCTAAAAAGAAGTAGTAAAAAAGAAATTTTCCAGCGCCCTTACCCCCATCACCCCCCCCCCCCAAGTCCCCTGCCCCTCCCCCCCCACCCCCTATCCCCAAGTGGGTCCCCCAACCCCCGGAGGAGGAGAGGAAGGAGGAGGAGGAGGGGGACAGGTTGAGGTGGAGGAGGAAAGAGAGGAGAGAGAGAGAAGAGACTGAGAGGGAGGGGGGGGGGGGGGGGGGGGGAGAGACATGCAAGACAATCGAGCCCACTTTAGACCCACCCCCTAGAAATTGAAAACCCCCTTCCGCCCTTCCAAAATCCCTCTCTCTCTCTCTTACCTCTCGCGCCCCTCTCCCCTCTCCTCTCCTCCTCTCCCCCTCCCCCTCCCCTCTCCTCCCCCTCTTCCCTTCCCTCTCTAACCCCCCCCTCGTCATAATTCAACACAATGCTGAACCTGCACAGTTTGAAATCACATTGATTAAATATGTTGCCCCTGACAACCACTATCAATGAATCATGAGGCATCAATATTCACATGTAAATTTTTCAATCCCCCCCCCGCGTGCCACTAACACCTCTACCCCCCACCAACTTTCTGTCTTCTCACCACCCTCTCCCTCCCTCCTCTCTCTCTCGTCTCTCCTCTCTCCCACTCCCTCGCTTGCTTCTCTCATCTATCCTTTCTTCCTCTCTACTATCTCCTTCCCTTTGCTTTATTCTTCTTCCCCTTCTCTCTTTTTCTCAATCTCTCTTTTCTCTTCTCCTAATCTCTC
>NW_028234443.1:17900958-17903458 GCF_977035675.1 Penaeus japonicus | reverse complement strand
CCCTCCCTACGCCTCTTTCCCTCTCCCTTCCTTCCTCCCTCCCTCCCAACGCCTCTTTCCCTCTCCCTTCCTCCCTATCTACGCCTCTTTCCCTCTCCCTCCCTTCCTACGCCTCTTTCCCTCTCCCTTCCTCCCTCCCTACGCCTCTTTCCCTCTCCCTTCTTCCCTATCTACGCCTCTTTCCCTCTCTCCCTCATTGGCTTCCTTATTCTCTCTCTCCTCCCTTTCCTGCTTCCTTCCATCCCTTCCTAACCCCCCTCGCCAAATTCTCTCCCTCCCTCTTTGTGGCGAGCGTGACTGAGATCTTAAAAAGACAATGGCCTCTCACTCTCACTCCATCAATACATGGGGGGGGGGGGGTACAAGGACTAGGCCATTTATATATATATATGGGTAAAATGCATGAGAGAAAGGGGGGGAACGGATTTGGCGAGCGAGCGAGAGGGAGAGGGAGAGGGGAGAGATGGAGGGAGGGAGGGAAGGAAAGAGAGAGAGAGAGAGAGAGAGAGAGAGAGAGAGAGAGAGAGAGAGAGAGAGGAGGGGGGGAGAGGGGAGGAGAAGAGGAGAGAGAGGGAGAGGGGGGAGAGAGAGAGAGGAGAGAGAGAGAGAGAGAGAGAGAGAGAGAGAGGAGAGGGAGAGAGGGAGAGGAGAGGGAGAGGAGAGGGAGAGAGAGGAGAGGGAGGAGGAGAGGAGGAGAGAGGGGGGAGGGGAGGGAGAGAGAGAGGGAGGGAGAGGGGAGGGAGAGGGAGAGAGAGGGAGAGGGAGAGAGAGAGGGAGAGGGAGAGAGAGGGAGAGGGAGAGAGATGGAGAGGGAGAGGAAGGGAGAGGGAGAGGGTTGGGAGAGCGAGAGAGAGGGAGAGAAGAAAGGAGGGAGAGAGAGAATGAATATCGCGTGTCAAGCGCTACGACAAGAATGGCCCTGGCGTTTTATAGGTCGTAGACAAAAAAGAGAGAGAGAGAATAAAATACACATCCACAAACCCCGTTCGCAGGTATTTACATAAATATTCAGATTTAGATCAGTCCTCCCTTCGCTACACCATCCTACCCTACCCACTACCCCCCGCCCTAACTCTCCTTCAAGCGCCCTTCTGTTCGGCTGTGCTAATAGGTCTTTCACACAGCCGCTCCCTCAGCCTCGGCTAAGCCTATTCACAGGAAGGTCTCTGCCTTTACTTCTGACCTGCTGATCCGTGCTGACTAGACTACCGGAAGACTATCCCGCCTCCCTCTTCCTCTCTCCTCCTCCTATCTCCCACGTCTTATTTAGCGTAGAGAAATGACGAGGTGAGTGAGGGAGGTGAGTGAGGGAGGTGAGTGGGGGAGTGGGAGGGGGAGTGGGAGAAGGAGAAGGGGATATGTTATATGGGGTAGGTTGATATGAGGCTCCTTGCATACATACACATGCATCAGGATAGATAGCAGGATAGGAGATAGCGGTGGATAGGTAGATATATGGATAAACAGAGACGGGGTGATAGACACACACACACACACACCAAACATACAGACAGAGACTTACCAACAAACACACACACACTAAATTAATGTAGTTAGACAAGTTAGTTTACCTTTACAAAGTCTAGGGTCTACTCAACCGATTAGGCCATGCGTTCAACTCCAAAGAAAGGACACACACACGCAGCCATCCTTCACAGGATACGTACTTTACATGTCAATGTGTGGGTGTGCATGTACGACAATGAATGCGTACACACACGTACACACACGTACACAGACACAGACACAGACACACACACTCTCTGAACCTTCTATGTACAATCATCTGACACACCAACAAGCAGAGACAAAGAAATGTTTACGTAATCACGCAACGACGACAAGGACATAAACAAGTACATAAACAGGACACAAAATCATCTGTGTTTCTCGTGTTGAAATTTTGAAGTCTATAAAATTTGAATATTTGAAAGAAAAAAAAATATTGAAGCATCGACTCCCGCAACCAAACTCGAGCACATTTTTTTTTCTATAATAAAATATGAAAGCACAAAACACTAACTATGAAACTATGATAATCACAATGGTAATGATGATGCTAAAGATGACCATAATAATAGCAACTAATAACTCTACATCTAAACAATACCAAAAAGCAAAAATTCATCAAACAAACAAAAACAAAAAAAAACTCTGCTCGGGTCTGGTTGAAGGACCGACGATCAAACAAAAAAAAAAAACTGATAAAAGTGGAAATAACTTATAAATTTACATGGACGTGACTCTGGCGCCAGTGAGGCCCCGCGACATGTACTTACGGACGCTCCCGCCTTGGCCTTGGAGGCGGCGACGTAGGCGAGGTACTGGATCACCTTCTTCGTGTTCTCCGTCTTTCCGGCGCCAGACTCGCCCGTGCACAGGATGCTCTGGTCCTCGCGATCTGCAGCACGAGAGAAGAGGGGGGGGAGGGGTTAGATGTGTATTGGGTAAGCTATAATGGGGGGGGGGGGGTCATGAAGGATGAGGGAGCGGTTAATGG
>NW_028234443.1:17880958-17895958 GCF_977035675.1 Penaeus japonicus | reverse complement strand
AGGGATGAGGTGGGGAAAAGAAAAGATTAAAGAGAAAGAGGAACAGAGAGAGAGGAATGAGGAGGGGTAAAGAAAAGAGAAAGAGAAAGAGAAAGAGAAAGAGGAAAAGAGAGAGAGAGAGAGAGAGAGAGAGAGAGAGAGAGAGAGAGAGAGAGAGAGAGAGAGAGAGAGAGAGAGAGAGAGAGAGAGAGAGAGAGAGAGAGAGAGAGGGAGGGAGGAGGGGAGGGAGGGAGGGAGGGAGGGAGGGAGGGAGGGAAGGAGAGGGATGGAAGGAGAGGGAGGGAAGGAGAGAGAGAGAGAGAGAGAGAGAGAGAGAGAGAGAATCAAAGAAAAAAGGGGGTGTGGCCTCAAGCAAAGGCTGGGTACAAGAGGAGAGAGAGGGCGAGGAGCCGAGCTAAGGGTAAAGGGGAGGACGGCTGCCCGGAGGAGCGGCGACAGCGACGGCGAAGGGCGGGGCTCTCAGCGGCTGACGGGGAGCCGGTCCTCAGCGCCGGGATCAGTCGCACCTGGACGCAGCGCAGGGGGGGACGGTCATCGCCTCGTGATTTTATTATCATCATTATTCCTCGTCATCATCATTACTGACCTGACCATCAACCACCACAATCATCGTCACCATCATTATCGCCGTCATCACCACCCGTAACAAGCATCACAATTACTGTGACCACCACCACTTCAACAGTCATCAATATGATCCTCGTCATCACCAAAATCACAGTCATCGCTATTAATATACTCATCACCGCCATCGTCATCACCACTACCACAATTATCACCATTAAAACAATCATCATCATCATCGCCAGCAACACAACCACCATCATCACCATCATTATTACCACTGATGTTACTCGATCTATGCTGTCTCCCCCATCTCCTTCATCCATCCACAAGCAAAACCTGATATCGTAAGCTAACATACAACCATTACATCATGCACACAATGAAAAGATGCACACAGAGAAGAGAGATAAAACCCGTATGCACTAAAGGCATGCACGAGCCGTGGGAACAAGTGGGGACACGCGCATACACACGGGCATACGTGAACATCTACATGCAAACACACAAATACATGAGAACAGATGAGAGGGGGAGAGGGAAGAGAGGGGAGAGAGGGGAGAGGAGTGGGGAGAGGGAGAGGGGAGAGGTGAGGTAGAGGAGGGGAGAGAGAGGTAGGGAGGGGAGAGAAGGAGATAGGGAGGGGAGAGGGGAGAGAGGTAGGGAGGGGAGAGAAGGAGATAGGGAGGGGAGAGAGGTAGGGAGGGAGGGGGGAGAGAGGTAGGGAGGGAGGGGGGAGAGGAGGGAGGGAGGGGGGAGAGGTGAGGGAGAGGGAGAGGAGGAAATAGGGAGTGAGGGGGGGGAGGGAGTGAGGGAGGAGGGAGGGAGAGGGAGGAGGGAGGAGAGAGAGGAGAGAGAGAGAGAGAGGGGGAGAGAGAGAGAGAGAGAGAGAGAGAGAGAGAGAGAGAGAGAGAGAGAGAGAGAGAGAGAGAGAGAGAGAGAGAGAGAGAAAAGAGGGACAGTCTCTGATTGTCCCTTGAAATCATGCAGACATCCTGACCATCGCACGAAGCACCGCGTCATCCTGCCCTCGCTGGAATGTAGTCATCCCGACACCTGCCTCTGGTGCCAGGCGGCACTCGGTACCCTTCCCCTTCCCATCCTCTCCCCCTATCCTACGCTTAACCCTACTCTGTCCCTTTCCTTTCCCTTATTTTTCTTTCCTTTTCTTTCCCCTCCGTCCCCCTTCCCTTCTGCCCTCCTCGTCCCTTTCCCCCGCCTCGTTCTCTTTTTCCTTCTTTACCTCTTTCCCTTCCCCTCTCCCCTTCTCTTACTTTACCCACATCTTGGATCCGGAGACGGGACGAGCCGAGACAATAGTGTATGTTGCTTGTATCTCCAGGGAAAGGGAAGAGGCGAGAGGGAATAGAAGAGAGGAAAGACGGGACGGAGAGAGGGGAAAGAGGGAGAGGGAGAGGGAGAGGGAGAGGGAGAGGGGGAGGGGGAGGGGGAGGGAGAGGGAGAGGGGAGAGGGAAAGGGGGGGAGAGGGAGGGAGGGAGGGAGGGAGGGAGGGAGGGAGGGAGGGAGGGAGGGAGGGAGAGAGAGAGAGAGAGAGAGAGAGAGAGAGAGAGAGAGAGAGAGAGAGAGAGAGAGAGAGAGAGAGAGAGAGAGAGAAGGGAGAGGGGTAAGAGAGAAAAAAATAAAAAAAGGAAATAGGGAAAAAAGGGACAGAGATAAAAAAAAAAGGAGAAGATAGGACAAGGCAGAAGAGAAGATGAGAAAGGAACACTCAAGAAATCGAAAAAGAAAACAAGAGCGTGACCGCCAGAGAGCCGGGTCCTGGCTCACTCTACTATGCCGTCGAGTTCCAAGTCACTCACCTTCCAAGTGACCTCTAAGAGCACCCTCCCCCCCCCTCCTGGCCCCACTACGAGGCGGGCATGACGCAGTCAGGGGCGTCACGACCTGGCTCCGACGTCCACGCCCCTTCCCCCTCTTCCCCTCTTCTCGCTCTCCCCTTGTTTAGCGATATCACCTGCATTCCCCCTCATTATCATCGTTTTTTCCTTCTCTTTCATTCCTCACTTGTTCTCCTCTCTCTTACACCCTTTTCCGATGCTCTCCCTTACGCCCTTTTCTCTCCTTTTCTCCCTCACACCATCTTCATCTTTTTCGTTCTCTTGAATCCTTTTTCTCCTCCTTTTATCACATCCGATTTTCTTCTCCACCCTCTCTCACATCCGATTTTCTTCTCTCTCTCTATCTCACCCGAGAGAGGGAGGGAGGGAGGGAGGGAGGGAGGGCAGGAGGAAGGGAGGGAGGGCAGGAGGAAGGATGTGAAGGAGGGGAAAATGAAGAAAGAGAGGGAGGAGGTTGTGAAAGAGAAGGAAATGAAGAGACAGATGAGGAAGAGGAAAAAAAAGCATAGGAGGACAGGAGCAAAAGAGTAGGGAAGGAGAGGAGTGCGGGGGGGGGGGGGGGCACAGGAGCAGGGGAGGAGGAGAGCAAGGGGAGGAGGATGGGGGAGGAGGATGGGGAAGGAGAATGGGCCGTTTCTTAGATCAACTGATAATACGTCCCTGGAACTTCTCCAGCTACACTAGCGAGAGAATGAGGGAGGGGACGAGCGGGGGAGGAGCGGGGGGAAGAGAGGGAGAAAGAGGGGG
This sequence comes from Penaeus japonicus, assembly GCF_977035675.1. Classification (NCBI taxonomy): domain Eukaryota; kingdom Metazoa; phylum Arthropoda; class Malacostraca; order Decapoda; family Penaeidae; genus Penaeus; species Penaeus japonicus. The sequence goes on along the minus strand of NW_028234443.1, from coordinate 17,892,787 downwards.
GAGAAGGTAGTGAGAGAGGGAGGGGGTAGAGGGAAGTGAATGAACGAAGAGAGGGAGGGAGGGAGGGAGGGAGGGAGGGAGGGAGGGAAGGAGGGAGGGGAAGGGAGAGGAAGAGAGAGAGAGAGAGAGAGAGAGAGCAAAAAGAAAATAGGAAAGAAAGAAAGAAAGAAAAAGGAGAGAACGAGGAGGTGAGAAAAGAGGAGAGGAGATAAAGTGAGAAGCAACCAAACAAGCGAGCCAAGAGTAAGTAAGAAAGGAGAGACAAGAGAACGCAACCTCAGAGCCACTGAGCCGAACGATCAGCGCCTTCGCGGAGGCTCAGACAATAAGGTCTATTGTGTGCCATCATTACCTCGCATGCAAATTGCGTGGGGGGAGAAGGGGGGAGGAGGAGGAGGAGGAGGAGGAGGAGGAGGAGGAGGAGGAGGAGGAGGAGGAGGAGGAGGAGGAGGAGGAGGAGGAGGAGGAGGAGGGAGTAGAAGGGGTGGGGGAGAAGCAAGAGGAGGGGAGTGGGAGGAGGAGGGATAGGGGGAGGAGAAAGAGGAGGGGAGGAGGAGGAGGGATAGGGCGAGGAGGGGGTAGGGAGAGAAGAATATGGAGTGGGGGGAGGGTGGGAAATAGAATTGGAAGGAGAGGCTAAGAGATGGTGGAGGATGAGTAGGATTAGTAGGATGAGACTAAGAAAGGCTAAGAAAGAGGAGGATGAAAATGAGAGGGAAAGGAAAGGAGAAGAGGGAGGATGAGGATGAGGATGAGGATGAGGATGAGGAGTAGGAGGAGGAGGAGAAGAAGGATGATGATACGAGAAGAGTAAAAGTGAGGGCGATGACGGCGGGAGGGGGGTGAAGGGAGAGTGAAGAAGGGGGTGGGGGGTGGGGAGTAGCGAGGGGGGAGTGGGTGATGACCCTCTCCGTTCAACAGCGCGCCTCAAGTTCTCCTCACAACCCGGCCTTATGTGGCACCGTTTCGCCCTCGGTCCCTCTCGACACGGCCTTTCCTTTCCTGGCACAGCGCCTCCCGAAAGCAAGCCCTCTTGCGATGCCCCGAGTGCCCATGCCCCCTTCCCGAGTGTCCTTTTCATTTGCTTTTATCAGCTCATTTATTCTTCCTATTCCTATTCCAATCTCTGTCCTTTTTCTCTCTTTTCCCCATTCCTTCTCTTTCTCCTCTCCTATGCCTCTTATTTTTTCCTCTTCCTACTCGTCATCTTCTAATTCCATCTTCCTTTTCCCTTCCCTTTCTCTGTTCATCTAGTCCTTTAGCTTCCATCTTCTACTTCTCCTACTCCCTACTCCTTACTACTACTCCTCTCCTGCCCTTCCACCACCACCACCTCTCCTCCTGCCCCCCCTCCTCCTCCTCCTCCTTCGCCTTCTCTTCCTCCACTGCCCAAACCCATACCAATGACCATATCGAATCCATATTTCACCCTTCCCCTGCAATCTACACGCCCCCCCTTCTCCCTCCCCAATCCCCCCTCCCCCTCTTACTTGGAAGAGGTGAAAAGCTAAGAACAAAAAAAAAGTCGCGGTAATAGAGGTGAAAACCCGTTGAAAACTTCCTGGTTTTTAATCCTTAGTGGGTAATCGGGTCTTCGGTTATATATCTAAAGCCAACGGAGATGACGCTGCGGCTCGACTCGGAGGGGGTGGGGGGTTGGGGTTGGGGTGGAGGTGGAGGTAGGGGAGGTGGTGCGGGTGGACAGGGGACAGGGGATGGGGGCGTGGAGAGACGGATTTTAAAACTGAAAAGTCTCAAAGGTCTCACCATGGGTTCCAAATACAAATATGCAATATGGCATCAATTCCCTCTGAATCTTTACCTTTGCTTTTCCTAACGTAACTTACTTTCTCTATTTCTCCACCGCTATTTCCACCCACCCCCACCACCCTCCACCCCAGAGAGACCTGCCATAAAATCGCCAAGTACCTTAGACCAGCTGTTCGGGAGGGGAGGGGAGGGATGGGGTGGGAAGGGGAGGGGTTAGGGGAAGAGAGGGGGGCAGCAATAAGATGGAGGTGGGCACTGGGCAGCACACGCCTTCCCTCCTTACAAATCCGGCGCCAGGGACCCAGCGGGTGGCGCCGACGGATTCTCAAGACGAAAATGCCAGAGCGACGGACGGCATCCCTCGCCAACGGAATCCTTTCACATCCGCGTTAACCCCTCCCCCCTCCCCCGAGTCCTTTGTGAAGAATACTATCTGCACTACTGCCACCGTGAATCACCCCCCCCCCCCCATGTCCGCTATTGCGCCAGGACTTTCTTGTCCCCCTCGCTGCGTGCACTACGAAGGGGGAGGGGAGGGGAGGGGGAGAAGAGGGAGAGGAGAAGGAAAGAAAGTGTGAGGGCAGAGATATGGAATGTACCTTTAAGTACCCGTGTGTACCCTTACTTGCCCCCATTTCAATGCATATTGTACCCTTTGTACCTTAGGCATAAACTGTAGAAAGGAGGTAGGGAGGGAGAGGGAGGGAGAGGGAGGGAGAGAGGGAGGGAGGAGGAGAGGAGAAGAGGGAGCGAAAGAAACAAAGTAATAGTAAAAAACAAGAAATATCAACAAAAAACAGCAAAAGGAAAATGAAACCAATACAAAAATCAATCAACTGACTAAATAAAATCCCTCCCTAAGGTCATCCAACCCCATGCGACACGCAACAATCAATGACTCTGCGACAGGCAGCAATACGTCACCAAAGCTGCCGCCTCTTTCTGCAAGGCGTCCGGGTAGACCTCTTACCTGCAAGGAAGAGAAAGATGGAGTTTAGTAAGTTGGAAGGAGCATCAGTATATATAAAATAATCAGTATCACAAAATATTCAATGTTCCAGCTCTATGAACCGAAAACAGACACAGACACACACACACACACACACACACACATATACATATTCAATAAAGAATTGGGATGCACGAAACGCACATAAAAAAAAGGATGAAGAGATCTTCGTCATCGTCTTCAACGCCATCAGCACCAGCACCATCACCTACGACCTCACTCCCTTCTCCCCTCTCCCTTCTCGACCCCTTCTCCCCACCCCTCTCCCAACCCAATCCATTCCCCTTCTCCCTTCCTCCCTCTGCTCCATCATTACACGAGGAGAGGCAAAAACGCAGAAAAGCTTACGACGAGTCAGTTTAGCTGCAGAGATAATTATCCAATTGCCCGGATGATAAAAGGCGCGATGATAATGACACACCAGACATCATTAGCAACCGACCGCTACAGTGAGAAAGGGGGGGAGGGGGGAAGCGTGAAAGGTTGGAAGGCAGGGTGAGAGAGAGAGAGAGAGAGAGAGAGAGAGAGAGAGAGAGAGAGAGAGAGAGAGAGAGGAGAGAGAGAAAGAGACAGAGAAAGAGAGAGAGAGAGAGAGAGGAGAGAGAAAAAGAGACAGAGAAAGAGAGAGAAAGAGAGAGAGGAGAGAGAAAAAGAGACAGAGAAAGAGAGAGAGAGAGAGAGAGAGAGAGAGAGAGAGAGAGAGAGAGAGAGAGAGAGAGAGAGAGAGAGAGAGAGAGAGAGAGAGAGAGAGAGAGAGAGAGAGAGAGAGAGAGAGAGAGAGAGAGAGAGAGAGAGAGAGAGAGAGAGAGAGAGAGAGAGAAGAGAGAGAGGAGAGAGAGAGAGAAGAGAGAAAGAAAGAAAAAAAAAAAGAAAAAGAGAAAGAGAAAGAGAGAGAGAGAGGAAAGAGAAGAGAAGAGAAAGAAGAGAGAGAGAGAGAGAGAGAAAAGAAAAGAGAAAGAGAGGGAGAGAAAGAGGAGAAGAGAAAGAGAAGGAGGAAGAGAGAGAAAGAGAAAGAGAAAGAGAGAGAAAGAGAGAGAGAAAGAGAAAGAGAGAGAGAGAGAGAGAGAGAGAGAGAGAGAGAGAGAGAAAGAGAAAGAGAAAGAGAAAGAGAAAGAGAGAGAAAGAGAAAGAGAGAAAGAAAGATTTGACTTGACTTGATATAGTTTATTTGCAGAACAATTTACATGCCTTGAGAGAGAGAGAAGGGGGGGGGAGAAGGAAAGAAAAGAAAAAAAGAAAAGAAAAAAAAAGTATTAAGAGAAAGCACAGCATAGCGAAAAAAAACAGAGAGTGCGAGACAGACAGACAGACATACAGCCTTGCGCCAGCTGCAACTTTCTATACCCTGGGCTGCCCTCCCCCCTCCCCGACTCCATCTCCCTCCTGCCCACCGCACCATCTGCTCCTCGTCGAGGTCCCAACCCCCCCGAGAGCCGGCGCCATAGCCCCCGAGGACGGACTTCCGCCCCCGGCAGAGCGAAGGCACCCTCGGTCGCGACGCCACCCCCCCGCCCGCGCCCGCAACGAGGTGACAAACTTGCAGACGCCGACCATGACGCAACACGCGCGCGGCGACCCGGCCCACCTGTTGTCTGCCCCCCCCTCCCCACCAGCCCCCGCCCCACACGTAAACACGGGCGGCCTTCACTCCCACCGCCTCCCCCCTCCCCCCCTCCCACACACGCCGTAATGGGGGCGGGGTGGGTGGGTGATCCCTGTCCGTCCTGTGTGGGGATCTATCGCGGTTCTTCGAAGTAGGAGTCACGAGGTGGTGGCCAGAGGAAATTAAGTAAATAAACAATATAATACGTAAATAAATCGTGTATATCAAGTGTATCCATGTGTGGAGTATGCTTGTGTAATACACACGTGTGTGTGTGTGTGTGTGTGTGTGTGTGTGAGTGTGAGTGTGAGTGTGAGTGTGAGAGAGTGAGAGTGAGAGTGAGAGTGAGTGTGAGTGTGAGAGTGTCCAAAAACTCTAAAGCCCACTAGAAGATGTATCCATATCAAAAAAACAAATAATGCAAAGCAGGGAGAAAATAAAATAAATCTAACTTCACATCTTACCCCATTAAGCTTGAACAATTCCCCTTCTCTCATCTCCCCCCCCCCCCCAAACAGCTGATTAAGCCGCTCTTCAACCCATGGAGACTTAATCAGCTGACAGACCGAGAGACCGACAGACAGACAGACAGCCATACAACCAGACACTGACAGCCAACCCCCCCAACTCGAAGAACAAACAAACACGTCCTTTAAATCACCTGTAATAACCCTTAGCGGCGCCTCCGTGTGACCTTTTGTGACCTAGCCATACCCGCTTGACCAGAGGCTACATCATACACCCTCGGCACGAGTAACGAATGGGGAGATAAAGGGGAGGGGAGGAGAGAGGAGAAGAAAGAGGAGAGGAGAGGAGGAGAGAGGAGAAGAGAGGGGAGGGAAGTGGAGGGGAGAGGGGAGAGGCAGGAGAATTGAGAACAGAGGAGGGGAAAGGGGCGAGGAGAGGAGACAAATGAAGTATAGAGAAAAAGCAGAAATCTGTGAAAAAAAAATAAAAAAAAAGTCGAATGACAGAGTGAGATAGAAGAAAAAGAAAAAGTAAAAAAACAAGAAAAAAAAAGACCAGACACGATCATAATAAGAAAAAACGAATAGAAAGCATCGCGACTAATAGAAAGCACCGACTGAGCTTCCAAAGCGGGCACGAAGAATGAAGGGGGAGGGGTGGTCACCTCAAAACCGAATTCACACGGAGAAAAAAATGCCCCCCCCCTACACACCCCAAATAAGGCGTGTCTAAAATATGATAATTGGTCTTAAGAACAGGGTGGCTAAATGAAGATGCTATCGCCCGCTCACTACCGCTGCCGCAGCCAGCGCGCGCGGGGTTTATGTGCACACGGAATGTACGTAGGTCGAGACATGTGTCCAAGGAATGTATATTGGTATGTGTACGCGGGGTGTATGTTGGTTGCGGTGTGTGTAGGCGGGATGTATGTTGGTTGCGGTATATGTAGGCAGGATGTATGTTGGTTGGGGGATGTGTATGAAGAATGTACGCAGGTCATATGTGCACGTGGAAAGTACGTAGACCAGGGGTATGTGCACACGAAATATTAGCAGATCGGGTATGTGTGTGCACACGAAACGTACACAGGTGGCACACAGGTGGCACACAGGTGGCGCTGAAGAGAGGTCGACGGTAGACAAAACTGTACATGGTCCGTGTGATCGAGGGGCGACCGCAGTTACTATGCCCCCTGTCACTGGAAAGAAGACCTAAGGAGACGCTAATGGCTGCCGTGGCACGAATGGCAAGTGTGCTCGCTGCATGCCTTGAACAGAACAAAGGACAACAATGAACAGGTAACGGAGGTCCGTCTTTTTATTTGAGTTAGTGAACGCAGATAGCTATCGACGATGGACAGATGTGTTCTGTTTAGAACGGTGAACGTACAACATTATCAATGATGAACAGGTGTTTCTATTCAGACTGGGGACCTTCGAACGCTATCAACGACTAACAAATGTGTTCTTTTTCAGCCAGGCTGGTGAACGTAGCTAACAGGGTGAACAGGTGTTATTTCCATTCAGACTGGTGAACGTAGAGCGCGGAGGCGACTGAGAAAATGAGTAACGAAGGAACGACGAAGGCCCGAGAGCAAGGTGAATGGCGGCGAATGGTGAAAGGGGGGCGAGACGTCGAATAAATTAAGAAAAGGAGGACAGAATAAAAATCAAAAGAGAAACTCAGAAGTACTCATTCCTCCCACCCCCACCCCGACCCAACTACATCGAACTCCAGCTGACCCCCTCTTCTTCACTCCTCCCACTACCCACAACCAGACTCCCCCTCCCACTACTCGCAAGCACCCCCCTCCCACTATTCGCAATTACCTACCCCCTCCCACCACCCACTACTCCCCTCCCTCCCAGTATTCGTAATCCCCCTTCCCATACCCACAACCCCCGCCTGTTTCCACGATTCGCAAACCCACCCCCTTCCCTACCCGCAACACATCCCTAACCCCACCCCCCACCCCTCCTCCCCATCCAAGAAGCACAGAAAGACAATATGCAAATCGGCCATGTTTTACATAATCCTGCCGGAGGTGGAGCGAAGGGCCGCGTGCCGGAGACGAGGTCAGGTCATGTTGCACGGGAGGAGGTTCGAGGGAGGGTGGGGAAGGAGGTGGTGGTGGGGGGAGGGAGGTTGGGGCGGAAGGTGGGGAAGGAGGTTAGAGGAAAGAAGGGAAAGGAGGCAGGGGGAGGAGGGGGGGGAGTAAGTAGGGGAGGCAGCGACTCGGACGATAACAACAAAAGGAGAATCTGGATACAAAATAAAACAAATTAATAAATAAAATGGCGCGCATTATACCCAGACTCGAAAATTATACAGTAGAGAAAAGATACCATATAAATCTGCTCAACTTCGTATTCGCATTCGCATTCGTATTCGTGTGTGTGTGTGTGTGTGTGTGTGTGTGTGTGTGTGTGTGTGTGTGTGTGTGTGTGTGTGTGTGTGTGTGTGTGTGTGTGTGTGTGTGTGTGTGTGTGTGTATATATATATATATATATATATATATATATATATATATATATTCATTTATTTTATTGCTAACAAAAACTAAAAAAAAACTATCTACACAACCGCCTTTAAGTTCAAATTTCAGCCAAAGTACTTGAAATACTATTATCCAGAGAAATGGCTCTTAGACGAGTTCTTAAGTTTAAATCTACGGTCATTATGCGCCATACTTCACTATCGGCACTAAACTGTTTAGCGGCGATGGAGAGGGAGAGGGAGAGGGAGAGGGAGAGGGAGAGGGAGAGGGAGAGGGAGAGGGAGAGGGAGAGAGGGAAATGGAGAGAATTGGAGATATCAAAGATTATGAACCAACAAAATAATAATCTCAGATAATGCAAACGGTATATAATGACTTAAGGCTACAACAAAATAGAAACTATTGGAAAGTTTTACAGTAAAAAAAAAACGACCATAAAATAGAAACGTAAAATTAAAAGAAAATATTGGAAAAGAACTTCATGATCAACGAACGCAATTCAACGCAAAAATTGGCTCGTTTAAACTCTTCGGTTAAAAGGTGGGCCCTGAGTCCGAACAGGTTTTAGGCCTGGCAGGGAGACTAAAGCACAAGCCAGGCTCTCTGTATGTGCGAGCGATTCTGAGAATTGGACAGAGAGGGAGAGATGGGCGGATGGAAAGAGAGAGAGAAAGAGACATCGAAGGAGGGAGGGAGAAGGGGGAGAGAAGAGAAGAGAAGAGAAGAGAAGAGAAGAGAAGAGAAGAGAAGAGAAGAGAAGAGAAGAGAAGAGAAGAGAAGAGAAGAGAAGAGAAGAAGAGAAGAGAAGAGAAGAGAAGAGAAGAGAGAAGAGAAGAGAAGAGAAGAGAGAAAAGGAGAGAAGAGAAGAGAAGAGAAGAGAGAAGAGGAGAGAAGAGAGAAGAGAAGAGAAGAGAAGAGAGAAGAGAAGAGAGAGAGAGAAGAGAAGAGAAGAGAAGAGAAGAGAAGAGAAGAGAAGAGAAGAGAAGAGAAGAGAAGAGAAGAGAAGAGAAGAGAAGAGAAGAGAAGAGAGAAGAAGAGAAGAGAAGAGAAGGGAGATTAGTAGATAGATTGTTAATAAACATTCAATCGAGAAGAGAAGAGAAGAGAAAAGAAAGAAAGAAGCGAAAGAAAGAAGAGAAGACTGGAAGAAAGACTTGCTTGTAACCTCTCGTTAACGTAATTACCACCGGACCTGTAAATCTCTCGACCGGACCAGAATAAGAAAATAATAATAAATAATAATAAAATGGACAAATAAATATTTTTTTTCTCTTTCAGTGTTTCCTCGCTTTCGTCTAAGAAGAGATAGAAGGTGGTGGAAGAGGAGGAGGATGGAGGTGGAAGAGGAGGAGGATGGAGGAGGAGGATGGAGGAGGAGGATGGAGGGTGAGGAGTAGGAGGAGGAGGAGGAGGAGGAAGAGGAGGAAGAGGAGGAGGAGGAGGAGGAGGAAGAGGAGGAAGAGGAGGAAGAGGAGGAGGAGGAGGAGGAGGAGGAGGAGGAGGAGGAGGAGGAGGAGGAGGAGGAGGAGGACGACGACGACGAGGAGGGAGGAGTTCCCTATCTACCGCCACCTCGTGAAATCAAGCAACCGGCCATCATAACCCGTACCAGGCGTCCATATTACTCCTCCCGACCACCACTTCAACTCTCCTTCCTCACCCTCCCCCCTCCCATTCCCCCAACCCCCACCCCAACTCCAACTCTCAACGACGTGTTTACAACTAAATTAGAACCACCCCAACCCCCTCCTCACCCCCAACCCCTCCCTTGCTCCACCACTTGATCACAACATCCGGCTGACGGCATCCCCCATCCCCTCCCTACCCCTACCCCTACCACCGGGTTAGCTGTTACGCCGACTGACACGAGACACTTGCAGAAGCAAATGAAAAGGTTAATAGTATTTGTCGTTCTTTTGTGTTCTCTTTGTGTTTATACGTTAATAAAAGTAAGTAATTCACTCGCCGACTCGTAATTTATATATTCATGCGTTAATTAAAATTAATAAATCATGACATAAATAAAGCGTGACGTTTCGAGACGCACTAAAACTCCTCATCAGACAATCAAACGGAAATGAACAAGCGACCAGATGCGTCTCGACATATTTTATTCATCGTTGTTCCCTTCTTACTGCGACTTTGTACACGCGTTACTCTATGTTTTCTCTCTGTGCTGTGCTTTATTTCCCTTGTATCTATCTCCGCTTTTACCCCCTTCTCTTTCCGTCTCCTGTCGCTCTTCCTTCCTTCTTTAGGCTTACCTTTTACCTCGACTACATCTTCGTCTTGCTTCCCTCCCCATTCTCTCCCCAACCTCGCCACCCTCTTCCCTTCCTTTCCCTTCCTTCCTCCTCAAAATCCTACCTTCCTTTCCTCCCTCCCCGACCTCCTACTTTCCTCTCCTACCTCTCCCTCTCCTTCCCTCACCTTGTCCCTTGCCCTCCTCTACCCTCTTTCGCTAACGTGAGTCTGCGTAATCGCCACAGAACCGCCCAGTGTTAGGTAACCTCGAGGGAGGGGGAAGGGGAGGGGTATAGGGGGAGAGGGAGGAGGGGTACAAGGGGAGAGGGAGGAGGGGTACAGGGGGAGAGGGGTACAAGGGGAGAGGGAGGAGGGGTACAGGGAGAGAGGGAGGAGGGGAGGAGGGAAGAGAGGGGAAGGGGTTGAAAGGAATCGGATAAGGTTATTATACATGGATGGAGGACGGATTAAGGGGGAAGGGGGATGCAGAGGGGGGGGGGGAGTAAAAAAAAGAATGTATCTTTTTGTCCTCGTGTGTACCCTTAGTTGCCCGCTCCCCTCTTCGTCGTACTATGTGTACCTAGCCAACAGAATGTGGTAGAACACACGGAGAAAGGGAGCATAGGAGAATAGAGAAGAAAAAAAGAGGGAGAGAGACGTGAAAAGAGAAAGGATGGAAGGGAGACAGAGAATGAGAAAAGAAATGGAGTTAGCTTCCACCAAGAAAACAGAAAATGATAGAGAAAAAAAACGAAACCCTAGAGTGAGGTGTGAGTAGAAATGAAAAAGCAGAGAGATATGGACAGAGGAAGGGCAAAGAACGTGAGGGAGAATATAATCAGTTGGGAAGGTAAGGGAAGGAGGGAATGGCGGAAGGGATGAAGGGGGGAAGGGAGGAAAGCATGAAAGGGAGGAAGGGAGTAAGGGAGAAAGGAGAAAGGGAGGAATTGGGAAAGGGGGAAAGGGAGGAAGGGAGAAGAATTGGGTATTTTCAAATAGAATCCGTGAAACTTACTTCGCCGAAGGAGGACGAGGAGAAAAAGAGACAAGGCGCGCGAGGGGGAGAAAGCGCGCTCGGAAGCCAATTAGATTCGCAGAGAATGGTCGTAATAGACGAACTTTTGCTCCTGGACTTCCCAGAGTTTTTGAAGAGCGATCTTTGGTCTTCTCAGCCAAACATCCCACGCTCGGAAGTATCCCAGAAATCGCATCTCGAACCAGCAGCCCTCGCAGTACGACACTAGGGAGCAACACTACCTCGCCCTGCCACCCGACCCCGACCCCTCCCCCGCCCTAGTGGATACAAAGTCGTCCGTATGAACACCTGGCGCGTCGTCTGGCGTCATGCATGCCGTCTCTGTCTCTCGAGCGCCGCCGACGTCGCCCCCAGCGCCAACAGGATGCGTATCTGCGCGCCCCGGCCACCTGGACGCGCACCTCGAGCGGCCGGCGGGGCAGCTGGTGCCCGGAGCCTTGCGTAAGCGCGCATGAGTCACGGGCGCAGGGCGGCCGCAACGGAGCGGCAAGGCGGCCTCCCAGCGGTATTATCTGAGAAGATTTTACGGCGATCAAACCGGTCCCCGCGAGGCTCAGGTTGCGTCAACGCACGGGGAGGCGTGTGCCTCTCCCCCGCCCCCGCCCCCCGGGGCCGCCCCCCAGCGCCACCCACAGCCTGCACGCCCCTCGAGCCGCGGCAGAGCAAGGCCGGGCGGCAGACAGAGGGCAGCAATGGAGGGACACTGCCAGCACAGGGTGAGAGCGGAAGAAAAGACAAGGGTGGCCGGAGCGAAGTGGGGCGCGAGGGACGCCGGTTCTTCAACCCCGCGTGGACTCGTGGACCCCCGAAGGACACCAGAGACCGTCCTGGACCCCGTCCAAGCCTCCTCGGCGCAGCGCTCGGCCTCGGGCCTCGAGCAGCAGCCCAACCGCCCTCTCAAAGCGCCAACCTCAGGCCTCATCCCCCGCCGCGTGCCGATCGTCGTGTCGGCGTTCCCGTCCCCGTCGGCGATCCCGTCCCCGCGAACACGCCCTCCCAGCTCTTGCATTCCTTCGTTCCGATCCTCGGAGCAACCGAGATTTCACGGACATGCTCGGGATCCAGACCTTATCGCCGTGGAGTAAAACAACAAAGAAATACACGACAAACCTAGAAAAGAGTGATAAACAAAGAGATAAAATGCTCATCCCATCCCGCCCCTTCCCAAATGACGCCAACAAATCTTACACGCGTTGCAGCCA
>NW_028234443.1:17868458-17875958 GCF_977035675.1 Penaeus japonicus | reverse complement strand
AGGAGAGAGGAGCGAGGAGCGAGGAGAGAGGAGAGAGACAGAGGGAGATAGAGGGAGAGAGAGAGAGGGAGAGAAAGAGGGAGAGGGAGAAGGGGGGAGAGAGAGAGAGAGAGAGAGAGAGAGAGAGAGAGAGAGAGAGAGAGAGAGAGAGAGAGAGAGAGAGAGAGGAGAGAGAGAAGGAGAGAGAGGGAGAGAGAGGGAGAGAGAGAGAGAGAGAGAGAGAGAGGAGAGAGAGAGAGAGAGAGAGAGAGAGAGAGAGAGAGAGAGAGAGAGAGAGAGAGAGAGAGAGAGAGAGAGAGAGAGAGAGGAGAGAGAGAGACCAAGAAAACAAACAAACAAACAAAAATGCAAAGAGGAGAAACACCAATCAAATGAAGACGCAAGAAGATGGAAGAGCAGAAACCCGAGAGGAGACGCCGAGCCGAGCGAGAGGCGCCCATCCATCTGGCGGGCGTCGGGCGAGCCGCGGAGAGGAGAAAGGGCGAGCCAGTGAAGGTGAAGCCCAGGCGTCAGCATTGACAGGTGGCTCGCACGTTCATGCATTGGCACACGCGATCAGCTGGCACCTACTTCGCACGCATGCACGTACGTACATACACACACACACAGGGCCGATGTTGCATAAGGCCTTGCTCTCCCTTATAACCCTTGTGCAACATGTTTCAATCTTCAAAATCTCACCCCCAACCCCGCACACCTGTTCAAGGCGGAACATCTGTTTTATTACAAGCATCTTTTAAACGTTAAATTTACGAGAGAAAGGGAGACAGAAAGAGAGAGAGAGAGAGAGAGAGAGAGAGAGAGAGAGAGAGAGAGAGAGAGAGAGAGAGAGAGAGAGAGAGAGAGAGAGAGAGAGAGAGAGAGAGAGAGAGAGAGAGGGAGGGGGGGGGGGGACATAAAAGAGAAAAACATACTGAATTTATCTGCGTCGGCAACACCAAAGGTCATGCATGAGTCGTCTTTTCGCAAATGATGTGTACGTGCTTCTCCGTATTAACAAACCATATGTTAAAAATAGCAAATGTCATACTTATTTCGTGATCATTCTGTATGCACGGTCAAGTAAGTATCCATCGACACACCCAGCTCTCTCTCCTCTCTCACAAAACGAAGCGAAAGGTGCTGGGGAGTGGGGACGGGGAGAGGGAGGGGGAAGGGGGTGAAGGGGAAAAGGAAAAGGAAAACAAATAAATGAACAAATAATAATGCTTCGGTTAACGCTGGGCAAGTGGGGAAAAACGCTCAGGGGCAAACAGGGATACCGAGGGACGCTCAGGGACAGAGGGATAAACCGGGACACCTTAAACGCCCGTCGTCACTAACCCCACACCCGCATCCTTAGTGACTGACACGCGCGGCCATGCATCCCCGTCCTACCTTGACATGCTGTGAGCGTGCGTGTGAGTGTGCATGCGAGTACTAGGTCATGCAAGGGGGGAGGGTGGGATAAGGGAAAGAGGGTGCCTAGTGGTGACTCATGCAGTCATCATGACCCGAGTTTTCTCATACCTCGGGGATGACGCATCGCGCGCTGTGACCTCGTGTGACCTTCCCTTCTCGTTCGCTATTGTGCTGTTACTCTGTTGTTTACCTCGATTTGTCTATTTTTTTTTTTAATACAAGAAAGACACTCTATTTTTCTTATTATTTATGCAAGATAAAAATCTGTTTTTATCCTCCTATATTATGCAAGACAGGTTGCTAACATTTTTTCTTCTGCTCGCATAATGCAAACACACGTAATCGCCTATCTCTGTATATGACTGGTGAATCAATGTCCTTTTCCACGCCTCTTAAAAAAAGTCGATTTTCATCTAGTAAAACGCCAAGCCCTTCACGAACCGTAGATCGAAGGACAGAGATTAACTATCATAAATTTGCAGATTTTCTTTGACCTCTCTCTTGCCCCCTCCCCCTCTCATCTCTCTTCTCTCCTGCCCCCTCCCCCTCCTATCTCCTCTCCTCTACTCTCTCTTGTCCCCCTCTTCCTCATCTCTCCTTTCCTTTCTTTTTCTATCTCTGCTTCCATCCATCCATCCTCCTTCCTCTTTCCTCTATCCCCTTCCTATGCCCCCCTTCTTTCCCTATCCACCTCCCTCCTTCCCCTCCCCTCTATGGCTACCCCTCTTTCCTCCCTTCTCTCCCTTCTCTCCCTCCTTCCCCCCTTCTTAGACACAACTGGATTATGACGAGTTTAGATCAATAAAATGATAAGAACAAGTGGCACGTTTGGCCTACAAGCCTCCCAACGACAGTTCACTTAAAGGAAGGAACAGAGCAGAGGGAGAAACACTTGTTTACACGAGAATCCGATTAAGCTACAGATGTCACCCGGGAGTCAGGCGTAGAGATGAGAGAAAAAAGTGCTACGAAGGATACACAGACTACAAGGGCTACTTCAGTCACAGAAAAAAATAGATAAGATGTCCCTTGACAGGACAGTTAATGCTTCAAATAGATAAAATTTTGAAGATACATAGTTGCTGGGAGTCTTATTGAGATGTGGGTGAGGGCAAAGCATGATACATCTTCCTTTGATATGCAAATACGAAACTCTCATCTCCTGTCTCTGTCTCCCCCCTTTATCCCTCTCGTCTCTTGTCTCATTCTGTATCCACCTCCTTCCCTCTTCCTCTCCTGTCCTCTCTCTTTCCCTCCCTCCCTCTCTACTCTCCTGCCTCTGTCTGTATCTCCCTCACTCTTCCTCTCTAAGCTCAAGTGTCCAGTCCTCCTCGTCCTCCTCCTGACAGCAGCTATATTGCAACTTCAAGTTGCCACAAGAGGGTCTATCGGGGCTGCCCCCTCCCCCCTCCTCTATTCCCTTTTCCTTCCTTTCATTCTCTTCCTTCGCCTCTGGCTCCCTCTGCCTGTATCCCTTACATTCCTCGTTCTATTGCCTTTTCCCTTGGTCTTCCTTTCTCTCTCCTTCCCTCTCCTCTTTCCTTCCTTCGCTGCATTTCATTACATCTCTCTCCCCCTTTCTTTCCATCCCTCATTAGCTGCTTTTCATCATATATATCTCTCTCTCCCTTCTTTCCTTGCCTCCCTCCTCCCTTCCTTCTTCGCTCTCATTTCTACTTTTTTCCCCTCCCCTTCTCTTCCCTTTCCTCTTTCCCTTCCTTCTTCCTCCCACTTCTTTTCTTTTTATTCCTTTCCCTTTTTCCCCTCCTTCTCTTTCCCTTTCCCTTTCCCTTTCCCTTTCCCGTCCTGTCTTTTTTCCTTCCTTTCTTTCCCATCTTTTCCTTCCCTCTCTGACAAGATTGAGAGAATAGTAAGAGTAAGAGTAGGAATAGTAGGAGTAGGAGTAGGAGTAGGAGTAGGAGTAGGAGTAGCAAGAGCAGGAGTAGGAGTAGTAGGAGTAGGGACAAGAGTAATAGGAGAGAAAAACTCACAATAGAGGAAACACACGAACAAGGAGGCGAAAGGAAATCCAATCGCCGATCCATCCGCCCGCCTCACCGTCGCAATACCCAACCGAAAAAAAAGAAAGAAAAAGAAAAAAAAAAAAGATATCGCCTTTCCCAGTCGCACATCGCCCTCGGGATGCATCGAGGACGACGATCAAGAATGTGCCGACGCATCGCACACAAAGCCACTCGGCGAGGCTGCCCGACCACTATCGTGTGTCATCCTCCGACCGCGTCCGTCAAGCCCCTGTGAAAGCCATGCACAAACATGCGCATGCGAGTGAGCGAGCGAGCGAACGAGCGAACACACACGAACGCACCTACGTACAGGCAGGGCCCACGCCCATGCGCTTGCAAATAGGATGAAAGGGGAGGGGGGGGGGGGGGTTCTTACGAGCTAATGAGCAAGAAACATAATTAGGCTGACACACACACACATGCAGAGTGGCGGGGAGACAGAGAGGGGGAGGGGGGGAGGGAGAGAGAAAGAGAAAAAGAGGGAGAGAGAAAGAGAAAAAGAGGGAGAGAGAAAGAGAAAAAGAGGGGGAGAGAGAAAGAGAAAAAGAGGGGGAGAGAGAAAGAGAAAAAGAGGGGGAGAGAGAAAGAAAAAGAGGGAGAGAGAGAAAGGAAAAGAAAAAGAGGGAGAGAGAGAAAGGAAAAGAAAAAGAGGGAGAGAGAGAAAGGAAAAGAAAAAGAGGGAGAGAGAGAAAGGAAAAGAAAAAGAGGGAGAGAGAGAAAGGAAAAGAAAAAGAGGGAGAGAGAAAAAGAGAAAAAGAGGGAGAGAGAAAAAAAGGGGGAGAGAGAAAGAGAGAAAGAGAGAAAAAGAGGGAGAGAGAAGGCGAGCGGCAGAGGCAGAGAGGCGGGGCCAGATATGACAGTCAAGAAGAAATAAGGCACAAACTTTCTCGAACGAGTCAGGTTTTTACCGCCTCTTCGAGATTACGATTCCACACAGAATCAATTATAAGACAAAAGCTTGTTTGCGGTTTACCCCCCCCCCTCTCCACTCCCATCTCCCCCTCTTACTCCTCCTCCCTCCTACTCCTATACCCACGCCCCCCCTCCTCTTCTTCCCTCTACTCCCCCTCTCCCTGCCCCTCACTTTCCACCCCCGCCTCACCCCGATCACCCACACCAACCCACACCTCGCTCCTCGCCCGTCACTAAGGGGGAAATGTGATGGATGAGACTGGATGTGGATGCGGATACGAATGAAAGGGGGCACACAGCTGCGGATACAAAGAGGGCGAAGAGGCGTGGCGGTGGCAGGTAATCTCCGTCAGGCATTTTGGACAAGCCGGAAGGGGGAGGGGGGAGGGGGTCGCCACAGTGCCACAAATGGTATTTTGGTGCCACGGTGCCACTTTCCGACTCGTAAACGGCAGCGCGAGACGGTTTCAACTTTCACACCCATTCACCTACTCACCTATCTACTCATAATCCCTCGACCCCCACTCACTCACTCACTCATTCATTCATTCATTCGCCCATCCACCTACTTACTTATCCATCTACTTACATATTCACTCACCACTTATTACACATCATTTTAGAGGGAAAAGAGAGAGAAGAAAGGAAGGAAAGAGACAGGGAAAGAGAGAAAGAAAAAGACACAGACACAGACACAGACAGCGAGCGAGAGAGAGAGAGAGAGAGAGAGAGAGAGAGAGAGAGAGAGAGAGAGAGAGAGAGAGAGAGAGAGAGAGAGAGAGAGAGAGAGAGAGAGAGAGAGAGAGATGACGCTGCTGCTGACGAAGGACTTCCACGAGATAAACACTCTTCAGGAGGGTCAGAAGGGCGCCGCGGGTGGGGGGAGCTGACATGCACCGACTACAGACGACGCAGACGGGAGCAAATCTAAGGGATGAGGGGAGAGGGGAGAGGGGAGAGGGTATTGGTAAAGGAAAGGGGGAAATGGAGGGAGGAGGAGAAGGAAGGGGGAAAGGGGGGAAGGTGAGGTGAGGAGAAAGGGAGGGGAAGAGGGAGGATGTGTTTTCAACATTCCCCCAGGACAATCACCCATAATAAAATCGATCATGGTAACATATTCACGCCCTCGTCCCCCCTTCCCCCCACCATCCCCTCCCTCGTACTCCCTCCATCCCTTCCCTCGCCCCCACTCTGCATTCCTCAACTTCATAAACAGTCAGATGCATCAATTTGCAAGTGCCAATAAAAAATAAACAAATCTAATAATAAAATATCGAGAATCAGAACACTCCGACAAGCATGCAACCACAAGCACGAAAACAACCCAACACACAAGCACTCAATTGCACGAATGCAACCCCACGCACTCAACTATACGAAATCACCCCAACGCACGAACATACAAACGCAAACATGAACACAAATGCACGCTCGGTCGAAAGCACAGAGGAACACATGCCTGCAGCCAAGCGCGAATGCACACGACGCGACGTGTCTGCGGCAATCAAGGAACCTGTTTGGAGTCATCGGCGAGGGCGCGGGCGGTTCTTCAGTCGCCTCCGCCTCCCCCCACCCCCACCGCCCACCCCTTCCCTTCGCCCAGCTCAACAGCAGCAATTGCATGTACAATCATCGGCGCAATTAAGCTTAAATGAAATCGTTATACTTCGCTCTCTCTTTCTAAGACTATTTTTCCAAAGGCAGCGTCGCTGGCTTTTGCCCTCGACTGTGCGCGTCCGTGCGTGCTCATTTCGGAGAGGAAAGGAAAGAAGGGGAGAGGGAGAGGGAGAGGGAGAGGGAGAGGGAGAGGGAGAGGGAGAGGGAGAGGGAGGGAGAGGGAGAGGGAGAGGGAGAGGGAGAGGGAGGAGAGGGAGAGGGAGAGGGAGAGGGAGAGGGAGAGGGAGAGGGAGAGGGAGAGGGAGAGGGAGAGGGGGTATAACTCTCATTGTCGAAGCGGCAATCCGGAGAAACGGAAGAAGCCTACGCAAGCAGTGCCGACCCGCGCCCACGAAACCCTCCCCCACCCACTGTGTGCTGCTCCCGACACGAATCTGGGGCTCCCGTGCGCCCGCTAACGAGGTCGTCACCGTCACGACCCGCGGCCGCAGGAAACTCGACGCTCTCGTATTCTAATGAGGCGAGAGCGAGGCAATCTCTTCTCTGAGTAGAAAGGACGGGATGGGATGGGATGGGATGGGATGGGATGGGATGGGATGGGATGGGATGGGATGGGATGGGATGGGATGGGATGGGATGGGAACAGGGAAGGGGAAGTAAGCATGGAAGGGGAAGGGGGCAGGGAGATGAGAGAGAGAAAGAAAAGTAAGGAAAGGGATAGAAACGAAAGGGAAGAGAAGGGAAGGGCAGTAAAGGAAAAGTAAGGCAGGAAAGAAGGCGATAAGAAGAAAGGAAAGGTGGGACGAGGGACGGAGGCCGAAGGAGGGAAAGCGCCAAAGCGAGCGAGGGAAAGAACAGCCTCAGAAAGCGCCGTGTCACTCGTGCGTCCCTTCCAGCATCTCCCGCGGAGTCCGAGCGTTGACACTCCCATATGCCCTTCAGTCAACTTGCCCTTCCCTCCACCTGCCCTACCCTCCACCTGCCCTACTCTCAAGCCGTCCACTCGCTGAACCTGCCCTTCCTTTAATATGCTGAATCTAAAGCGAAAATGAATATCCTGCCGGTAGACTTAAAATCAACAGACAAGCACACACACAAACACTCCCCCCTCGTCCCCCTACTCACAACCCCCCTTCACCCTCTAACCCCCCGCCCTCCTAAAAAACATCCTAGCACACCGTCTCCAAACATCGGAAAACACGTTACATAAATCACACACAGCTCGCCACATGAGCAAGCACAACAAGCAAAGGGCACCCGTAAACACACGAACACACCCACTGCAAGCGGGAGGAGATCAAGCAGATACCCTCAACACGCGCGCAAGCAGAGAGAAAGAGAGCGCAAGCAAACACACAAGCGGCCATTTGAAAGCAGAGATAAGAGCAGGGCCTCGGCGATGAAAAACTGGCTCGGCTCTTAGGTTGGGATGGGGTTTACGAGCGCGCGCGCGTGTGCGCGTGTGTTTGTGTGTGCGTGGGGGGGGATTGCAAGCGTGTGCATGTGCATGAGCAGGTGCACGAGTGTATGCGCGCGTCTATAAAAT
>NW_028234443.1:17843458-17863458 GCF_977035675.1 Penaeus japonicus | reverse complement strand
ATACATACATACATACATATATACTCTCACACACACATTTATAACAAACTATTTCATTTCTCCTAAAGAGGAACATCGACGAAGGAAAAAAAAAACGAAATACTAAAAAAAAAAATAAAAGCCACGACAGCCAGCAGGGAAATGCTATCCTCATCTCGAAAGTGGCTCAAACCGCCGCCTCCTATGACAGAAGCACGCGATATTGGGGGAGGGGAGAGGGGGGAGGGGAGAAGGGGGGAGAAAAGAGGGGGGGAGAAGGGGAGAGGAGAGAAGAGGAGGGGAGAGGGGGAGGGGAGAGGGGGAGGGGAGAGGGGGAGGGGAGAGGAGGAGGGGAAAGTTCAGAATTCTGTTGATTTCCTGCTTGTGTGTCTGCCGCCGCAACCGCAAGCCTTCATCACATTACATCACATCACATCATCACTCCGTCAACAGCCGCGGCAAAGAAGTGACACGCGATATGACCGGGAAATGACACGTTGAGTCGAGCATCTGTCTATCAAGAATATCTGTCGCTCAGATTCCGTCTTCAAGGAGAAATGCATCCCGGTGTTGAGAATTTGCTGAGGCAGGCTGACAGACAGGCGGACAGACAAGTATACAAACAAATAAACTGACAGGCGAACATGCAGACAAAGAAGGCAGACAGACACGAGAACAGACTGTTACACGAACAGACAGGAAGAGACCGACAGACAAAGAAATGGAGAGAATACAGACGAGTGCATGCGGGAAATTAAGAATCCCCCTCGGCTGATGCTTGTCACTTCGCCGAGCTCCTCGTGGGCGTTGGAGTGATTCTCTTCCATCGCTCGTCACCTTTTTCTTCACTTCTCTCCTGCACCTTCACTCTTCCTCTTCCTCTTCCTCTTCCCCTTCTCCTCCTCCTCTCCCCCCCATCCTCTCCTTTTGTGTCCCCCCTCCCCTTCGTCAATATCTTAATCACTTCATTTTCTCTCCCCTCCCCCCTCCTTATCATCCTCCCCTCCTGCGCCTCTTTCTCCACCTCTCTCCTCACCGTCTCACCCTCATCCTCATCTCGCCCCTATTCCTCTCTCTTCTGCTCCCCTTCCACCATCCTCACCCTCTTCCCCATCCTTCACCTCTCTTGCTTCTCTTGCCCCCCTTCCTCCATCGTCCTCCCCTTCCCCCTCCCCATCTCTCTCTCCTCTTCTTCCTCTATCCTTCATCCTCTCCTAATCCCCCCCCCCCCCCGCTCTCGATCTCTTATCAACGACGCCTCACCAAGTCGGTCGTCAGCCGGAGCACTGTGCCCCCCCCCCTTACCCCCCCACTCGCCACCAATTCCTCCTCTAGGAACTTTACGGTTCAAGAGTCCTTCTAAGAGGGGATGGGGGGGGAGGTCGTCCTCTCTAACTAGCCCTTTCTTGCGCTCTTATCTTTCTTATCATCATCCTTATCAACAACACGTACCGTAGACTAAATATGATTACGCCTTTAATCATTTTTTTTTTAATCAGAAAATTTTCAATCCAGCAAGAAAAAAAGGAAAACATTTGCCGACCCGGCGAGTTTCCAAACAAGCTAATCTCTCCAAAAGAGAAGCCCTACGTCACCGCCTTCGTCGTGAGTGCCGGCCTCGCTTCGCCTGTGGGAGGGAGGGAGGGAGGGAGGCAGGGAGGGAGGGAGGGAGGGAGAAAAGAAGACTCTTTGCTGATTAAGACGAGTTTCCAAACTAGCTAAAACGGAAGACACCTCCCCAAAGGACCCCCACCCCAACTGTCCAAAATAGGAGACCTTCACGCGCCCCATCTCCGACGACCCACACCGACCCTCCACTTGCAACGACCCCTCCCGATGCCCTCCGACGACGACCCTCCGCCAAACCCCACGACCCCCACTTCAGACGGCCCTCCACCTCCGACAATCCCCCATTAGACCTAACCCGATCCTCCTATCCACCTCCAACGACCCTCCACCTCCACCACCCTCCTTCTCCAACTCCAACCGCCCTCCTTCTCCACCTCCACCACCCTCCTTCTCCAACTCCAACCGCCCTCCTTCTCCACCTCCAACCACCCTCCTTATCCACCCCCAACGACCCTCCTGCTCCACCTCCAACCACCCTCCCTATCCACCCGCGACGACCCTCCTGCTCCACCTCCAACCACCCTCCCTATCCACCCGCGACGACCCTCCACCTCCACCTCCACCACCCTAATTCCTCACAACAACAACGACGCGAGGAAACTCAAGCTACAAATTCGGCACATCACATAAACGCCAATCAATGCGCGAATTAAATGCAGCGAGATTCTACTTAGGCGGATCGAGTGGAGAGGAGGGGGGGGGGGGCACGGGAAGGGGGAGGTGGAGGGGGCGTTGGGAGGGGGAGGAGAAGGTGGAAGGTGTGTTGAGAGAGATGTTGAGAGGAGGGGGATGAGGCAGATCGTAAGGGAGGGAAGGGGGTGGGGGGTTGAAGTGGAAAGGGGATATTGAAAAGGGGGAGAGATGTCAAAGAGGGGGTGTATTGGGGATGGGAGAAGGAAGGGGAAAGAGAGAGGGGTGTTGACAGAGGAACGGGGGGGAAGGGGAGAAATGAAGAGGAAGATTGAATAAGGAGGGGGAGGAGGTGGCAGGGAGGGAGGGAGAGGGGGCTCATCCGATACCCAACGCCGGTAGAGCAAAAGATGCCCCGCCCCCCTACCTCTCTCTCTCGTTTCTGGAGGCAAAGAGCGGTCGCCGGATACCGGTTGACGAGACACCGGTAATTTCTCTCTCTCTTCTGTGTGTGTATGTGTATGTGTGTGTATGTGTGTGTGTATGTGTGTGTGTATGTGTGTGTGTGTGTGTGTGTGTGTGTGTGTGTGTGTGTGTGTGTGTGTGTGTGTGTGTGTGTGTGTGTATGTCTTTGTTTCTTCTCACCTCTCCCCTTATTTTTTTCCTCCCCTTCCATAGGAGATTTTAACGCGCCCCGGGTCAGGAGCTGACATGACGAAACAAAATTGCAGAGAAAAAAAAAGAAAAGGGGAAAAAATTCAAACGAGGCGCAGTTATCGTCAATTTGCATTTCTAAGCGACTTGGAATTAGCTCGGGTTAATACGATGGTCGAGATCGCGGGCCATAAAACAGGAACTCGCGCTGAAAAAAATCTTCCGAGAGTCCAGGTTACCGCGATGTACATTGCATACATCTCTGGTTTTAGCAAACTCTGCGGGTGTGATGCACTACATTTCAGATAAATTCAGGCAATGGTAAAGCAAGTTAAATCCACTATCGATTGAGAAAAAATAAACAAAGAAGAATAAGGAGAAGAAAAAAAAAATATATATATATGTATATATATATATATATATATATATATATATATATATATATATATATATTATTCTTCCTTCGAGGCAAAGACAGCAAAGAATTTACTTAAGATATACAGCAGCCTCAACGAGTTCTTTCACCCCATTGTAATCTCATGTTTTAATCACTCCCCTATTTGCATAACATTACCCGCCTCTATGACGTCGGCATTCGTATCGTAGCCAAGGACGCGTGTATGTCAGATCTAGCCATCGATAGTTACGCTACTACAGTGACGGTGCCGCATCTCGGAATGGGATGACACGATGGGCACAAGCGCTTCTTTTGGACTGTGCCATGTACGAGGCACTCTCCCGCCATGCTATTGCAGTGCATCAGAAAAATTCCTTGACGGCTGTCTTCCTAATACCGTATTTTCGTCGCTCGTCCCATCACACATCATGCTACCGTTCACGATGGTTACGTCACAACATACAGATTATCCCCATACGAACATTGCTAAACCACATGGCCGATAAACTACATTAGACATTAATACCAATCACAATAACCAGCGACCCCAACCAATGCCACCAAGAACCAAACCATCTCGGCTCGAACCCTTCGCCCTCGCAGCCGGCGCGGCGCGGCGGGGAACCGAATCGGTGTAGGGCGCGGGCGGCGGAGGAGCCAGACAGGGAGGCATCCCTTCGATCCATGAGGACCGAGGGATGTCAGCCAGTCTCTCCTTTTTGTCCGCGCGCGGGTGCGTATGTGAATATGTAAAACCATTTCATATCTGTACATATGTTTGTACGTGTGTGTGTGTGTGTGGGGGGGGGGGGGTGCACGTGCATGTATGCATATGGTTATGTGCATGTATGTATGTGGATATATGCATGTATGCATGTGGTTATGTGCACGTATACATGTGGTTGTGTGCATATACGTGTACTGTACGCATGTGCTTGCTTGCTTGCTTGCTTGCTTGCTTGCTCGCGCGTGCATATAGTACAACCGGTAAGCGAGGGAGAGGGACGGAGAGGAGCAGCAGCAGCTGAAAGGGGGCGACGGGCGAGCGTGTTTAAAGAGAGCAGGTATGCGCGGCGACGGCTGGGCCCATAGAACGGCCATCGACGACGGTGTAGCGACAGTCCGCTTCCCTTATTAGGCACCAAGAGGTGCCCCGAGATGCCCTCCTCGCACTCGCACCACGCGAGGCATCCACAGAACAACATTCTCTACATATATTACATAGGCATTCCTAACGCACTAGAAACTACTATTAACGCCCAAAGAACAACCAAACACCAGCAAATAAACAAACGTTCTACCGTAGGGGCCGTCACCCTAACGTGGCTTTCGGAAATATAAGAGGAAGAACAAATTGCTATTCTCATTCGTACCCCAATACCCGATAGCAACACGCGGCAACATGCAACAAAACGTAAAAGCGGTCGAACGTCCGAACTGGACTATGAACGACACGCAAGGCAATACACACACAACGTCTCACATAGTCAGTCTCCACTCCTATTCTTACTCGCCCGTAAATGCAAGGCAAAGAAAATGAACAAAAAAGAACGACTAAGCAAACGCACGACGAAGAGAATGCCAGACTAAGACAATGCAACACCAAGAAATGCAAGACTGCAAGAACCTTCGTCGGTTTCATGATACAGCTTCCTGTTGGTTCCAATATGAATGTCTCTCTCTCCTTCTTTCTCCAAAAGACTTTATCTATTCATCTCCCCCGCATATCGACTGATCAATCCGTATTCAGGACAGAGATGCTTCCGTAGGCCTAACCCGCCCCACCGCCAGGCGGGACACAGACAAGTACAGAAGCTGACACAACCAAATTTGGAAAGGAGTCACAGTGACAGGCACAGGCGCGTTATATTATGCATCCTAATACAATCACGTTATGTACACGTTATATGATGTTTTATCTTACATATTATATGCAGATAAATTTACGAAATATGATGAGGAGGGAGAGGGAGAGGGAGAGGGAGAGGGAGAGGGAGAGGGAGAGGGAGAGGGAGAGGGAGAGGGAGAGGGAGAGGGAGAGGGAGAGGGAGAGGGAGAGGGAGACCTCAAGAGGGAAAACCCGTTGCCCAAAAGCAAACAGCCACAGGGGACACAGTACATCTGATAACAAAGACATCGTGGAAGATATCCGCTAACACAACTACTGCCCCCCCCCCATTCCGTTCCCCCTCCACCTCCTAACCAACCTCCATAACCTCCCTCTCACTATCACCACCTATGATCCCTCAACTTCCACCTCCGATAACCCTTCACTTTATCTCAACCCACACCACCCCTCCTACCACCCAACCCCCTCCACCACTTCCTCCTCGTATCAGTTAGCCCCCCTCCCAGCCCTCCCCACCTCCATCCCTTCCCATCCTAACCTCTGAACCATCTTCCACCCTTTTCCCCACCTCACCCAACCCCTCCCCCAAAGCCCCTTCCAATTCAACGCAGCCGCCGCCGCGCTCCTCCTCCTCCTCCTCCTCCTCCTCCTCCTCCTCCTCCTCCTCCTCCTCCTCCTCCTCCTCCTCCTCCTCCTCCTCCTCCTCCTCCTCCTCCTCCCTTTCTCAACTGACTCTCAACCCCGAGTTCTAACCGAGTAAGATACCCCGACGCCGCAAGACTTCCGGCTCTAAAGATACCAGTTAAGAGAGAAAGCGATTTTTTCCCATCCGCTCGCAAGCTACGCTGGGTCAAGCCGAGTCAGTCTAAGGGCCGGAGCCTCCCTTCGCCAGAGAGCGGAGAGTCATGCTACTTTTACAGGGTGGAAGACACGTACTTTTCTGGCACGGAAGTATGCGGTGAAGCAGAGGAACGTCACGGCGGAAGAGATGTATTCAACGCTCATTCATAACTTTTTTTTCTACGTTTGTCGCATTAAGAGACTGGTTTTGAAAGCTCTTATGAATGGATAAATAGTTTAGTTTCTTTAATACTTCTCCTTTTGCAAATTTACCGTTCTATAGCCATTGTGCCCCCCAAAAAAGAGAAAAAGACGAGAAACAATTTTAAAAAATGACATTTGCTGCTGCGAGAAGGGGGTGGGGATTTTTCCATCTTCCCCGGAGGCTCCCTCAAAATCAATCGCTTTCAAAAAATAAGAAAAGAAAAACAATCAACACAAACTCGAGTCAAAGACCTCTCGAACAGCTCGCCCAATGCCCCAGCGTGAACGAACGCGTGTGTGTGCGAGTGTGCGTGCTTGCGTGTGAGGCTGGCCTGAGTCCTATGAGCGCCGAGTGCCAAAGCCAACCCCCCATGACAAGTCTGATTAATCAAAACCCACCCTGGGAGCGAGTGACCCACCACTTAAGCAGGTCGGTCCTGGCCACACCCACGGCCCCACTGTGCACGATGTGCAAATGCAAAAACCGGTAAACAATCACTAGATTACACGATAATTGCTTCCACTTAAGACTTATAATCATAATCTAAAATCTATAAGTCAACACAAAACGCCTCTTCCTTCCTTTGCTGTGTCCTCTTCTCCCCTTTTTCCCTCTTTCTTTACCTACCTACCAACCTTCTTCCTTTCTTTCCTTCTTTCTTCCGCCCTCCCACTCTCCTTCCTTCATCCTTCCCATCTACCCATTCACCCTCCCCATCCCTATCCCCATCTACCTACCCATCCCCATCTACCTACCCATCCCTACCACATTCCACCCTTCTTCCCCTTCCCCTTCCCCTTCCTCTTTCGCCCTTCCTTCCTACCTACCCCCCCCTCAGACCCCCCCTCCCAACTGACCGCTCGACGACAAAGAAGCGCCAAATGTACACAAACTGGAACTATGACGTCACGTCTTTTCTTGCAACCAGGCCAAGACCCGGAAATGCCACGGGATCGACAGGGAGTGGAGCCGAATGGGGGGAAGGGGGGAGGATGGTAGAGGAAGGCAAGGGGGAGGGAAGGGGGGAGAGGGGAGGAAGAAGAAGAAGAGGAAGATGGCAAACACACAGACAGGGGAGGGGGAGGAAGAGAGAGAAAAAAAAAAAGAAGAGAGAGAGAGAGAGAGAGAGAGAGAGAGAGAGAGAGAGAGAGAGAGAGAGAGAGAGAGAGAGAGAGAGAGAGAGAGAGAGAGAGAGAGAGAGGGACGAGGGAGTGTCGGCAACTAGGGTTCTACAGCCTCGTTATCTGGATCCTTTTTATACCATCATAATTGGAGTCTCAAAGTGGACCGTTCATTCGTGTTCTCGACTGTTTTGTTTTGCAGGAGGGGGGAGTGGATAAGGGGAGGGGAAGGGGGGAGGAGAGGACGGGGTGGCGAAGGAGGAGAGGACAGGAGAGTGGAGGGTGGAGGGAAGGAGATGGGAGTGGTTGCGATAGGGTAGAATAGGGTGGGAATGGTGATGGGAGGGGAGGGGAGGAGAGGAAGGGGGGAAGGGCAGGAAAGGGTTACAGACGTAGGAACAAAATAAAAAGAGAGGGTGTGTGTGTGGTCCTTCACATAAATCCAAAAGACCAGCCACCCATCAAACCCACCCACCCACGCACCCACCCATCCACCCCAAGTCAAAATGGCACCCCGACACCTACCTTGCAACATAGACCTGTAGGCGCAGTCTGTGATGGCGAAGACGTGGGGCGGCATCTCATGGCGCTTCTTGCCCTTGTACATCTCGATGACCTTCTCGGTGTAGATGGGCAGGCGGCGGTAGGGGTTCACCACCACGCAGAACAGGCCGGAGTAGGTCTGTAGGGGGAGAGAAAGAGAGGGGGGGGCTGTTAGTTATTCTGCTGAGGACTAAATCAAAATTGTATGCTGAGGAGGGAGAGGGAGAGGGAGAGAGGGAGGGGAGGGAGAGGGAGAGGGAGAGGGAGAGAGGGAGAGGGAGAGGGAGAGGGAGAGGGAGAGGGAGAGGGAGAGGGAGAGGGAGAGGGAGAGGGAGAGGGAGAGGGAGAGAGGGAGGGAAGAAGGGATGGTGAGAGATGGAGGTAGTGGAGGGAGAGGGAGCGCTCGGAGTATGTCTGGAGGGGAAGGGGCAGTTATAGAGGGAGAATCATTGTGGCTGTAAACAAATCTAGATAAATAACGAGTGATAACAATGCTGTACATGATCTCATTCTCAGAGGGAAGACATTTGGCTGGAAGTGCAGAAGGCTACACTAATTCAACTTATACATCCCGAAACCCTCTCCAGTCATGATCCCAGTCTCATTCCCATTTCCACTTTCCAATTACCCCTTCTCCCATCTAGTTCTCATCATCCCTCCCCCTCCCTCCCTCCCCTCCTCCCCTATCCACCCTCCCCCTCCCCCCTCCACATTGCTAAGACGCTGCAATACCCCGGGATGCAACATGGTGTAAATGCCAGACTTGCATTTATATGTTCCTCGCGAACACGAAACCGCCAGGCAAGCACGCGGGGAGTGTCGGGAGGGAGAAGGGAGGAGGAGGAGGAGGAGGAGGAGGAGGAGGAGGAGGAGGAGGAGGAGGAGGAGGAGGAGGAGGAGGAGGAGGAGGAGGAGGAGGAGGAGGAGGAGGAGAAGGAGAAGGAGGAGGAGGAAGGAGGAGGAGAAGGAGGAGGAGAGGAGGAGGAGAAGGAGGAGGAGGAGGAGAAGGAGGAGGAGGAGGAGAAGGAGGAAGGAGGAGGAGGAGGAAGGAGGAGGCAGAGGAGGAGGAAGGAGGAGGCAGAGTAGGAGGAGGGGGAGGAGGAGGAGGAAGGGGGAGGCAGAGTGGGAGGAGGAAGGGGGAGGCAGAGTGGGAGGAGGAAGGGGGAGGCAGAGTGGGAGGAGGAACAGCAGCAGCAGAAGGGTAGGAGGAAGAGGAGGGCGGGTAGGGGTAAGCGGGCACTACCAGGTACCCCAAACGGCATTAAGCACCTGCTAAATGCCCCATTACCCCCTACGCGGCGCGGCGTGCGGCCTACGTTCAGCCGCCCCCCCCCCCCCCCTCACCCTCGGCAGTATACGAGTGAGAAATGTTTGAGAAAGATGAAGAAATAAGAGAGAGAGAGAGAGAGAGAGAGAGAGAGAGAGAGAGAGAGAGAGAGAGAGAGAGAGAGAGAGAGAGAGAGAGAGAGAGAGAGAGAGAGAGAGAGAGAGAGAGAGAGAGTGGACGAGAGAGAGAGAGAGAGAGAGAGAGAGAGCGAGAGCGAGAGAGAGAGCGAGAGAGAGAGCGAGAGCGAGAGAGAGAGCGAGAGAGAGAGCGAGAGAAAGAAAAAGAGAAAGAAAAAGAGAGAAAGAAAGAGAGAGAGACTGCAACTAATATTAAAAATCCTCTCCCACATTTTCAACGTCATGTTTTTTCCTACCTCGACCCCCCCCCCCCAAAAAAAAAAGCATTCCTCAATTAATGGTCTCGGCCGAGGTAATGAGGCCCCGTCGGCGATAATTTCTTTTTCGGATTCTAAAGCAACAGTTGATTTGTCTTTTGAAAAAATATATATATATATATTCAGTGTTTTTTTTTTAAGTAGATAGATTAATGGTGATCATAATAATAAATAGAAATGGAGGTAGTAAAATTACGAAAACGTTAAAGGAATGAAATAATGATAATCAAGAGAAACGAAGGTAGTAATAAAATATAAATGCAAATATGAATATATACGTATATACACCAATGATGATGATAATACAAATACTGAAAATAATATCAATATTAACAGTAACAATATCAGTTATTGTTGCTAACAATAACAATAACAACAACAACAACAACAATAACAATAATAATCCCTTCCCCTCCACATCCGCTTCAACAGCAATAACATTCAAGATTAAACAAAACCGGAAGAATCCAGACCCGAACAAACAAGGCGAGGCGAGACAAAAGAGCAAGAGAGAGAGAAAGAAAGAAAAAAAGGGAGAAAAGAAAAGAAAAAAAGGCGTCTTTCAGCCTGGGTCACATTTATCTTGCGGAATAACCATCATCAGATCCCAAAGGTGAGTAAATATTGCGCCGGGGCCCTTAATACCACACTTTATACCAGGGCGCCTCGCTCGCTCACTCGCTCTCTCTCTTTCCCTCGCTTTCTTTTGCTCTCTGTCTCTTTTCTTTGTTTTTGTTTTTATTTTTCTCTTTCACTCTCTCCTTCTCTTACATGTTCTCCCTTTCATTATCTCTTGCTCTTTCGCTCAACACTAACCTGTTTCTTTTTTTTCTTTTTTCTTTTTTTTTGTCATTCTCTCTTCTCTCCTTGGGTGTAAACAGTAAAGACTTTTCTTTGCTCTCTCTCTCTCTCTCTCTCTCTCTCTCTCTCTCTCTCTCTCTCTCTCTCTCTCTCTCTCTCTCTCTCTCTCTCTCTCTCTCTCTCTCTCTCTCTCTCTCATTTTCTTTTCCTTTCACATAACTTTTTCTTCTTCCCTATCTTATTTCTCCTCCCTTTTCCTCCCCCTCTCAACCTCCCTTCCCCTCTCCGTCCTCCCCTCTTCCACATGAGCACCTAGTAACAGGCCAAAACGTGTGCCAGCTGCGAAGGAGGAGGAGGAAGATTACAGACTATGAATGGATGCGTGCATGAGGTCTACCCTTCCCCCTCCCCCTCACCTTCCCCTCTTTCCTTTCCTTTCCTTTTTCATTTCCTTCTGTTCCCCATCCGTTAGTACAACTTTAACTTCTCTTTATCTCCCTTGCCCTCCGTCTTTTCCTTTCCCTTCCTTTCATTTTCCCTCTCTCTCCCTCCCTCTCTCCCCCTCTCTCTCCTTCCCTCCCTATTCCCATCACTTAACATCAACATAGCCCCTCGGTTCACACGCATACATAATGTGGCGAGAGCGCGTGGCCCATCACTCTGCCGAGGCGGAACGGCCGTCGCAACAGACATGACGCGGAGTATTAACGCGTATCGGGAGAAGAAAAAAAATCCTTCCTTCTTTCTTTCTTTCTTTCTTACATCCGTTATCTATCTTTTCTTTCTTTTCTTCCTTCCTTCCTTTTTATGGCTTTCGTCTTAATCTCTTGCTTTATCTCCTTCCTCTCTTCTTGCGTGCTTGCCTTCCTTCCTTTCCTGTTTCCTGTTTTTTCTTTCTATTACTTTCTTTTCCCTAATTCCTATTCCTTCCTTCCATTAGTTTACCGCCCTTCCTTCCTTTTCGATCTTCATTTCTCAGTTTTCCATTCTCCCTTTCTCCCTCCCTCTCTCCCTCAGCTTTCAATTCTCCCTTCTCCATCCCTCTCCTTTTCCTCACCCTCACCCTCTCTCCTCACCCTCCCTCCGACTTCTAACCCCCAATCCCTCTTCTCCATCTCTCCTCTTCCTCTCTTCCTCCCTTCCCTCCCCTTCACCTCCCTATACCTCCTGCTCTCCAGCTCTCCAGCTCTCCAGCTCTCCAGCTCTCCAGCTCATTATTTTTTCATCCTATTCGCGTCGTCGTGCGGATATCGTGCGGATGTCGTGCGGACCCTCACGTCACATTCTGTTTTAATAACAGTGCATAATATACAATGTTTTCTTCTTTTGAGGTTCTTTGTCCCACGAGAACGAGGTAGGGGAGATGGTCAAATCCCAACCCCTCCTTTCCTCCCCCCATTTACACACGCCCGCACATGGATCACAAAAGCCGCCCTCGCACTCAAATACATCTATACACACACACACCCACACACACACCCACACACACACACACCCACACACACACACACACACACCCACACACACACACACACACACACACACACACACACACACACACACACACACACACACACACACACACACACACACACATATATATACCGTTCCTCACCTACATAGCCCCTACATGCCCTTTTGTGCCAACAATGTCTTTCGTCACTGCCCTCGCTCCTCATGTCCCGTCTCCCCTTAACCCTTCCCCTCATACTCTGCTACCGTAGTTAAATCAGCCAGAACCCCCTATTTTACCCCCCACCACACACACACACAATGCGGCCATCACGACCCATGGCAAGCGAAATGAACTTTGACCCGTGCTGCCCCATGCCCCATGCCCCATACCCTGCTCTGCCCTGCCCTGCCTTGCTCGAGCGGTCGGTCAAACCCGTTTCCCAAACTGCTGCTAATAACAATGGTAATGTTAAGGTCAATGTTGGTGTTAATGTTAATAATACTAAAAACAAAAATGATAATAGCGAAAACAATAAAAAGACGAAGAACAATGGTGATCATAATAGCGACATATTGCACATACGGGTTCTAGAGGGAGGCCGGTGGGGGTGGAGGGGAGGTCGTGGGATACACCTAGGAAGACTGATGGGGGATGGGGGATGGGGGATGACGGGGAGGTACATGGTGGCTATGGGGAGGGAATCCATATACATAACTGTCCACCCACAAATGTTTACACTTGTTGCGTGAGTGAGTGAGTGAGTGAGTGAGTGAGTGAGTGAGTGAGTGAGTGAGTGAGTGAGTGAGAGAGCGAGAGAGTGAGTGAGAGAGCGAGAGAGAGAGAGTGAGGGCGAGAGGGAGAGAAATATGTATTTAAGTGCGCTTATATGAGTAAAAGCAAGAAGAGTGAACGTGCGTGTGCAGTGCAAGTGCAAGCGCAAGATCCTACCCCTGGGACGCCCCACAATCTAAATTCTCCAAATTCCTCCAAACTCCACCGCAAACGTCATTCCCTCCTCTCCTACCCTTTCTTGCCCTTTTTCTAAACTATCCCACTTTTATCCCTCTATCCCTCCCTCCCTCATCCCTTCTTCAGCATCTCCCATCTCTCACTACTCGTCTAAGAAGAAGAAAAAAGCGAGTGGAAATACGCGTGGATAATTAGCAAAAAATTGAACTCGTTGGCAGATAATTCCGGGCCTTCCTCCTTCCCCTCGCGCACTCACTTACTTTTTGGCTTCTCGTTTTTTCTTTTTTGTCTTTTTTCCTTTTCTCCTTTCTCGTTCCTTCCTTTGTCTCCCCCCTATCCCCTGTCTCTCCCTCCTCTTCTAGCTTTGACTCTTCTCTTTCCTCTTTTCCTTCTCATTTATTTCTTTTCCTTTCTTTCCTAATAGCAATAGTAATGGTTTCAAAAAACGAAATATAAAATCACATCAATCTTGTCTCCAAACCATCCCCATCCCTATCCCCATCCCCTTCTCCTCTCTTCCCCACCCTTTCCCTTTCCTTTTCCCTTTCTCTTTCCATTTCCCTTTCCCCCTTCCTTTCTTTCCCATTTACCCTCACCATCCCCATCCCCTTCCCCTTCCCCCTCCTCCTCCCATCTGTCAAAGGGCCACGGGGTCACGCCAGGAGGGAGTCGCTGAGTCCCTTGAGGTCAAGATCCCGAAAAGGTCACGAGGACTCCCTGGGGTCACGGCGCTCTAGCGATGGCACGCGCTGATAAGTCGGGGGGGGGGGGGGTAAGAAGGGATGTAGTGAGGGGAGGGGGAAGTGGATGAGTGAATGCAGGGATGGAGGGAGGGAGGAAGGGATGGAGGGAGGATGTAGGGTGCGGGGGTAACAAGAATAAGGGTGAGAAGAGGGTGGTAGAGGGAAGCGGGGCAATGGACTGAGGGAGAGGGAGGGGGAGGGAGGGAGAGGCAGAGATAAATAGATATAGATATATATATGGGTATGTATATATATGAGAGAGAGAGAGAGAGAGAGAGAGAGAGAGAGAGAGAGAGAGAGAGAGAGAGAGAGAGAGAGAGAGAGAGAGAGAGAGAGAGAGAGAGAGAGAGAGAAAGAGAAAGAGACAGAGACATA
Source organism: Penaeus japonicus (assembly GCF_977035675.1). Lineage (NCBI taxonomy): Eukaryota > Metazoa > Arthropoda > Malacostraca > Decapoda > Penaeidae > Penaeus > Penaeus japonicus. The sequence goes on along the minus strand of NW_028234443.1, from coordinate 17,849,546 downwards.
GAGACATAGAGACATAGAGACATAGAGACATAGAGACATAGAGACAGAGACATAGAGACATAGAGACAGAGAGACAGAGAGACAGAGAGACAGAGAGACAGAGAGACAGAGAGACAGAGAGACAGAAACCAGAAAAAATAACAAGGCTCCCCTCAACTCATCCCCATCCCCGTCCCTACGAGATAGTAAATCATCCTTCGGGAGTCCAGACATCCTGTCAGCCCTTCCCACTAGGATGTTCCTGACCCCGGGAGGTGATCCTGTTGCATTTCTCACCCTCAGCTACCCCATCCACTCCCTCTATCTCATCTCATCCCATCCCCTCCCCTCCCCTCCCCTTCAGTCCTCCTTCCCTACTTTTTTCCTCTCTCCTCTCCTCTCCTCTCCTTTATTCCTAACTCCTCTCTCTTCTCGTCTCCCCTCCTCTACCCTGCCCGTCGCGCCCCGGATCTGTCTGCCTCGAGCGACAACATCAATCATCTCCGTTACTCAACATTCCTTAACACAATTTCAGTCCGATAGCAACCCTCCCCTCCCTTCTCTCTCCTCCTCTCCCCCGTTTTCTGTTACTTTGCATTGCCTCCGTTTTGTTTATTTCTCCTAATATTGGTATTTTTATTTTTCTTATCTTGTTTCGTTTCCTTTTATTTCCCTTCGTTCTCTTCCTCTTGCATGTGATCGTCGTCATCATGATCATCACCACCAGCACCACTATCTTCGTCATCATCCCTATCACAACCCTTTCCCTCCTCCATCCACCTAATCCTTCCTTTTCCCTCCTTCCCCTCACCCACGTCGTCGTCGTCATCGTCTTCTGCCCCCCCCCCCCCCTTCACCATTATCTTCCTCCGCGTCACTCGTACTTTCGCCCCTCCCCTCCCCCTCCCTCCTCCCTCACCCTCCCCACTCCAAATCTATCCCCCTTTCATACGCTAAAGTGTCCTATTCATCCCCTCACTCCCCTCCACCTCACCCCCACTGCAACAACCCCCCTCCCTACCCCTACCCCCTACCCCCCGCATGCCTTTGTCATGTCATGTCAACAATCAAGATGGTTGTTTTACGTCATGCGTTGTATAGGGGACCCCTTCTTCCCCTCTCCTCCTCCTTACCTCTTCTTCCTCCTCTCTCTCGCCCCTTCTCTCTACCTCCCCCTTGACTCGCCCTCCACGAACTAACAGACTCGAGAGGAAGGCGAAAGAGATGATGATGGAGATGGAGATGAAGAGGGAGAGGTTTTCAAAAATCAAGAGTGTGTGAAAGACAAAAAGAAAGATGAAAAAAAGAGGAGGAAGCAACCAAAGCGAGAAAAGAGAAATACAATAAGAAAGGACAAATCCAGCCGCTCGGACAGAAGAGCAATGACTCACTCCCCCCCTTCCCTCTCCCCATCCCCATCCCCTCCCCCTTCTCCCCACCCCCTCCCATCGCCTCACAAGGGAGCGGGGCAAGATAACAGAGATAACATGACACTGTCACGCGATAACGTTATCCAAGACACTTCTCGTCTTCGGAGACACGACGAACGCCTTGATACGGGGGCTGGGCTTAGAGGGAGAGGGAGAGGGAGAGGGAGAGGGAGAGGGAGAGGGAGAGGGAGAGGGAGAGGGAGAGGGAGAGAGAGGGAGAGGGAGAGGGAGAGGGAGAGGGAGAGGGAGAGGGGGAAAGAGAGAGAGAGAGAGAGAGGGGGAGGGAGAGGGAGAGGGAGAGGGAGAGGGAGAGGGAGAGGGAGAGGGGGAAAGGAGGAGGACGAGGAGGACGACGAGTAAGGGGGAGGGGGAAGGAGGAGGAGGAGGAGGAGGAGGAGGAGGAGGAGGAGGAGGAGGAGGAGGAGGAGGAGGAGGAGGACGACGGAGAAAAAGAGAGATAAGGAGGGAACAGATTAAAAAAAAAAAGGAACAAAAATAAAGTTGATAAAAGAAAGGAAATGAAGGAGGCGAGTGTTTCCGGGAGAGGGCTCGGCGGGTGAGTCATGCATACCCCCCTCCCCCTCCCCCTCCAACTCCCACCTTCCCGTACACCCCCCCCCCCTTCCCCCTCAATGCACAATACTATTCCGCCTCCGTTGCGACTCCGCCCCCGCCCCCCTCTGCCTGTCTCTCGACCCTGACAATGACACTGGTCTATGTAAACACACGGACTTACAGACACATGCACACACTGTGTGTGTGTGTGTGTGTGTGTGTGTGTGTGTGTGTGTGTGTGTGTGTGTGTGTGTGTGTGTGTGTGTGTGTGTGTGTGTGTGTGTGTGTGTGTGTGTGTGTGTGTGTGTGTGTGTGTGTGTGTGTGTGTGTGTTCGTGTGCGAAACATAGAAGATGGTAGGGGGTATAAAAAAAATTAAAAATAATGTAAAACTAAAATGAAATAGATAAGGTTAACTTAGTCAATGGCAAAGAACAACACAAAGAAGTGAACGGAGATCCAACACGAATGCAATCAACTCGTTGCATTCAAAGTAGTTATATAAATCCCAAGGTATTTTTCTCAACTCCTAATGATGAAAGAAAAAAATATTAACTATGACGGGATAAGAAAATTTAATTCCAACTATAAAAAAATCTAATCCGTATAAAAAGAAAAAATACATTCACGCATGCACGCATTTGTGTGTGCGTGAAAAATCGTCTGTGTGCGTATAAGGGTAAGGGTGAGTTTGCGTGTGTGTAGGCGGGTACACATCCTGGGTACACGTGCCAGTTTGAAGAACGACACAAAAAACAGAGTGCAAGACGTGCCACCCCCCCTCCCCCAACCTCCTCCCCTCCCCCTAATACCCCCACCCCCTCTTTCCCTGCTTGTGGCATGACGCAATATCAAAAGAGCAGAGGACGAAAAAAGTCAAAGGCGAAAGAGAACGAAGATGGATAGAGGAAGGAGAAGGAAGGAGGAGGGAGGAGGGAGGAGGGAGGAAGAGGAAGGAGGAAGGAAGGAAGGAGGAGGCCTATACCTACGCCTATACCTATGCTTATGCTTATGCTTATGCCTATGCTTATGCCTATCCCCCTCCCCCTCCCCCTCCCTCCTTTCACACCCGGATGCAGTCAAGGAGAGAGAGACGAAAGATAAGAAGGCAAGCAAGATTACGTTCCCCTTCCTCCCAAAATGAGAACCGGAAGGACAAAAAAGAAAAAAGTAATGAAAGATATGAGGGAGAGATATTCCGAAGGGGGGAGGAGGAGGGGGAAGGGAAGGGGAGGGGAGGGGAGGGGGAAGGGGAGGGGGGAAGGGGAGGGGAAGGAGGAGGAGGAGGAGGAGGAGGAGGAGGAGGAGGAGGAGGAGGAGGAGGAGGAGGGGGAGGGAGAGAAAAACACCGACAAGAGAACTAAGAGAGGCCGAAGAGAGAACCCCCCAACCCTCACCTCCCCATCCCAGCCAGCCACAGGGGCGTCGCCACGTGACCTTGAACCCGCCACGCCCACACCGCGGAGGGAAGTCAGGCAGTACCGGCAGCGGCGGCGACGAGAACTACTGATATACCCCCCTTCCGGATATTACCCACGCGATAAGGGGAATCAAAGAGATATTAAATTCTAACAGAAGCGAGATAAAAGAGAGAGAGCCAAGACTAATGACTTTTTTTCTTTTAAATTCAGGGTGTGGCACTTCTTTCTCCCCATCCCCACTACCCCCCTGTTCTATTTCTTTCTCTTTCTCTCTCTTTCTCTTTCTCTCTCTTTTTCTTTCTCTCTCTTTTTCTTTCTCTCTCTCTCTCTCTCTCTCTCTCTCTCTCTCTCTCTCTCTCTCTCTCTCTCTCTCTCTCTCTCTCTCGTGCCACACTAAGTTCTCGCGTGTGAGCGTGTTGCAGCCGTCGGGATCATTATAATCTTCGCATGCAGACGTGATCATCATTGATTCGGAGGTAGAGGGGGGCAGTGAGAGGGGGAAAGGAGAGGAGGGGAGGGGAGGGGAGGGGAAATGAGAGGAGGGGAGGGGAGGGGAGAGGAGAGGAGGGGAGGGGAGGAAAGGAGAGGAGAGGAGAAGAGAAGGAAGTAGAGGAGAGGAAGAGGGAAGAGAGGAAAGGACGAGGGATGTGAGGAGAGGAGAGGAAAGGAGAAAAGAGGATAGGAGAGGAGAGGAGAGGAGAGGAGAGGAGAGGAGAGGAGAGGAGAGGAGAGGAGAGGAGAGGAGAGGAGAGGAGAGAAGAGAAGAGAGGAGGGGAGAGGAGGGGAGGGGGAGGGGAAGGGGGAGGGGGAGGGGAAGGAAAGTGGAGGAAAAGGATGTGGAGGAGAGGAAGGAGGAAAAGACGACGACGATAACAGAGGAACGAAAACAAACCTAGGCACAGTAAAACAAAGAGAGACAAGAACGTACAATTCAAAGGATAGAAAGGCAGAAAGACAATTATCAATACAAAGACAAGCGGCGCCATGTGGAACGAAAAAAAGAAATCACATCACCCAAAAAGAAAAGGGGGAAAAGAAAACGGAGGCGAAGATAACAAAAAGTCAAAGAAATATCTACGTCATGCAGAATGAGGAAAAAAAACGGTCATGCAGCACAATAAATGCAATGATAAAGAGGAGCTTTGCCGTGTGTACGCTTTAAGAGCCTCGACCAATCACAAGGGACACGGAACAACCCCCAAAACCATGTCCCCGTCAAGCCACGCCAAGGCAGAAAAATCTTGCATATTCATGGCCTGCCCTTAGACCCTCCCTTCTCTCCTCTCCCCTCAGACCCTCTATCCTCTTCCCCCTCAGACCTTCTCCATTGACCCGTAGGTACATTTTGAAAGTGTCTGCATGCATACAAATATCCAAACATACACACATAAAGAGAAAGAGAAAGAGGAAGAGAAAAAGAGAGAGAGAGAGAGAGAGAGAGAGAGAGAGAGAGAGAGAGAGAGAGAGAGAGAGAGAGAGAGAGAGAGAGAGAGAGAGAGAGAGAGAGAGAGAGAGAGAGAGAGAGAGAGAGAGAGAGAGAGAGATGAAAGGAAACGTGGAATACATGCATTTGTCTCGTGGATTAACATGTTCGCAAGCGACAATGTGAAGGCCTCCCCTTCCCCTCCCCCTCTCCCATGGGTCTTCGCCCGCAATATGTAAATTAAACGAGTAGGAACACATCTTGGTGAAAAGGGGGAAAAGGGGAAAGAAAGGAGAGGGGGAGAAGGGAAGAGAGAAGGGGAGAGAGGGAGGGAATGAGAAAGAGAGGGGTGGGTTGAGAAGGAGACAAGAGAGGAGAGAGGGAGTATGAGAGAGAGGAGGGAAGGAGGTTAAGTAGAAAGACCTACAATAATCAGGATGAAAGAGGGCAACACATTCTCCTGACAGGGAGGAGGATCACATAGCCCCTCCCCCCTTCTCTTCCTCCTCTTCCTTCTCCCCCCTTTCCTCCCCACCACCCTCCCTCCCTTCCCAACTCGCTCCCGAATCGCTCGTAAGCATTTCCTCGTACCCCCCTCCACCCCCACTCACCCCCTCCACCTCCCCACTCACATAAGCCCTCATGAATCCCCCGCATGGCGACCCAAACCGATTGGCAGACCACGCTCCGCTAGACCCAGAGATTAAAGGGGACCACCAACGGGGCCATTACGGCCGACCCCGCGCCTCGCTATAGTGCTTGCTCCGTCAGCTGATTCCGAGGCACAGGGAGGGGGGGCAGACACTCTTTGCCCTTTGAGCGATTTATTTTGCTTGAACCTGTCCGTCTGTGTTTGTCTGTATCTGTGTCTTTCTGCCTGCCTGTCAATTGTTTGCATATCCTTTCACACGAAGTAGATTGAACCTACCTGTCCATCTCTATCTGTAAAAGACAATCAAGAACCTATATCTATCTATCTATCTATCTATCTATCTATCTATCTATCTATCTATCTATCTATCTATCTATCTATCTATCTATCCGTGTTCATAAATTCTTGCATTTTCTTTCGGACAAGGGGGAAGGGGGGTTGGCTCATTACCCTCTGCTCTCGCTCTCGCCACACGTGTCAAAGCGCCAACGTGACAGCCCCGTCAGTCTTAATACCGTGCAACGCCTCGCCTCGCCCTCGCTTTTCCTCGCTCTCTCTTCTTCCTTTCCGCTTTTGGTATTTTCTCTCATCTCCTCCCCCTCTCCCCCTTCCCGTTCTCCCTACTTTTT
>NW_028234443.1:17835958-17838458 GCF_977035675.1 Penaeus japonicus | reverse complement strand
GAGACGGTAAGGGTGCTCCGGGAGTGCCATGCAGGCGCACATGGCACCCTCTCCCTCTCTCTCTTCTCTCTTCTTTTTCTAGCCCTTCCCCCTTTCTTCTCCAACCTCTCTCCTCCCCTCATTAACATTCCCTCCCTTTATCCTTCCCCCCCTCCTCCCATCATCCCCTTCTCCACTCCTCCCTCCACCCTCCATCTCAACTCCTCCCTCCAACCTCCACCCTCCATCTCAACTCCTCCCTCCAACCTCCATCTCCACCCTCCTCCCTCCTTCTCCACTCTTCCCTCCTCCCTCCTTCTCCACTCCTCCCTCCTCCCCTCCTTCTCCCTCCTCCCCCCAAGCTATGAAGTCATGTGCTTTCCCGCGGCCCATGAGTAAGCCCAGCAGCGGAGAGGTCCGGGTCGGCATCCTCTTGTCCAGATCGCACGCAATTACGGGATCGGCTACGCGAAGACATGGGCCGGTGGTTATTGCGGTGCTTATTGCAGGGGGCCATTGTGGTGGCGAAGGTCCCGGGCCGGGATTCTGCAGTGTTCGGGAGAAGGGAAGGGAAAGGAAGGGAGAAGAAGGGAGGGAAGGGAGACGAAGGGAGAGAAGGGAGGAGAAGGGAGGGAAGGGAGAAGGGAAAGGGGAGGGATTAATTGAGACTCAAGGCGTGGTTATTGACATCTACAGCCTGATTACGGGGAGAGGGGAGGGGAGGACTCCCGGGGTGTTATTGTCATCTATGAAATGAAATGGTTACTGGATGGGGATGGGGATGGGGATGGGGATGGGGATGGGGATGGGGATGGGGATGGGGATGGGGAAGGGGAAGGGGAGAGGGAGAGAGGGAGGGGTAGGGGGAAAGGAAGAGGATGAGAGGAATGACGTTTACGTTTAATTTCATTATTTCCTAAGTGGTAGTTGTGGTGCAGTGGTTGCGAGGCTGATTCATTAGACCCTGGCCGTGGAAGCAGCTCAATCTGCCCGTGGCCACAGGCGGCAAAAGTGGCGTTTCTGAGTGGCGTTCTGAGTGGTTATTGCGAAGGCCAAGGCTGTGGCGCTGTTTACACAGATGGTAATTGCGGCCGATATAAACCAACAGCTGGCAAGGAGTACACACACGAGAGTGCTTCAACGCACACGTACAAAAAATAACAAAAACACGTGTCCGAAGACATGTGCTCTTTATACGTCCTTTCTACATATAAAGAGGAGAGAGGACGCATGGATATACCACTCAAGGCAGCGGAGTCTGCAATCCCAGACATAGAAATGAGCTAAAACCGAATCTTTGAGAGCCCGTAGACCCAACGTTAAGAGAGAGAGAGAGAGAGAGAGAGAGAGAGAGAGAGAGAGAGAGAGAGAGAGAGAGAGAGAGAGAGAGAGAGAGAGAGAGAGAGAGAGAGAGAGAGAGAGAGAGAGAGAGAGAGAGAGAGAGAGAGGCAGGCAGGCAAGGCAAGCAGGCCACAAGACACAAGAACGCACGCATGCACGCACATCACGCTTGAGGGGCACAGGATCACATTTCTCTGCCGTAATCTCGGATAACGAGGGGGCTACTTTAGGGAAGAGGAAGGGGAGACGGAGAGGGAGACGGAGAGGGGAGGAGAGAGAGGGAAATAGGGGAGAATGAGAGGGAGAGGGAGAGGGAGAGGGAGAGGTAGAGAAAGGGAAGGAGAGGGATAGAAATGGGAGAGAGAGGGAAATAGGGGAGAATGAGAGGGAGAGGGAGGGAAATAGGGGAGAGGGAGAGGGGAGGAGAGAGAGGGAAATAGGGGAGAATGAGAGGGAGAGGGAGAGGGAGAGGGAGGGAGAGAGAGGGAGAGGGTGAGGGTGAGGGTGAGGGTGAGGGTGAGGGAGAGGTAGAGAAAGGGAAGGAGAGGGATAGAAATGGGAGAGAGAGAGATAGGGGAGAGAGAGATAGGGGAGAATGAGAGGGAGAGAAGAGGGTGGGGGGGGGGAGAGGAGAGGGAGAGGGAGAGAGAGGACAAGTAGAAAGAAAGACATTATCAGACAAGAGGCACCGAACTACACACACAGAGAACATGAGTGCGTGAGTGTGCTTGTGCTTTTGATCGTGCGTGCGTGCGTGCGTCCGTGCATTTCTGCGCCACTAACACCATAATGACAGCCACGCCCACTTTCATACTTCCCCCCACCTCACCAACCCCCTCCTCCGCCCCCCTTCAGGCTACTACAACTTCACAGAAGACTAAAACCAGTTCTACCGAGGCACGAACGAATGCAAAATTCATTCTGTTTACGAAACCCGCCCTTCGGATCCAGTACTCTCAACCCCTTCCCCTCCATGTTCTAGTATACACCTTCACCCCACCCCCCTTAAGTTCTAGTACGCTTCCACTACCCTAATCCCAAATTATTCTAACCCACCCCAATCTCCCTAAACGTTCTAGTACATTTTCCCCCTAATGCCCCCCCCCCCCACATTCTAGTACACCTTCCCCCCTTGTTTTAACACTCACCCCCACCCTCTCCCTCACCCTCACCCTCACCC
>NW_028234443.1:17825958-17830958 GCF_977035675.1 Penaeus japonicus | reverse complement strand
CTGAGAAGGGCGATGCACGATCAACCACACCTCGATAACAAACAGCCCAGGACTTAAAGGAACTGATGGAGATACTGCGAATGTCGGGAGCAGATTCAAGCACGGAGGAAGTGAGGCGGAGGGGAAGGCAGAGGGAGAGAAGATTGAGTAGGAAGGAAGAGGAAGGAGAGGAAGGAGGGGAGGAAGGAGAGGAAGGAGGGGAGGGAGGGAGGGAGGGAGGGGGGAGTGGAGGAGGGAAAGAGAAAGAGAAAAGAGAGAGAGAGAGAGAGAGAGAGAGAGAGAGAGAGAGAGAGAGAGAGAGAGAGAGAGAGAGAGAGAGAGAGAGAGAGAGAGAGAGAGAGAGAGAGAGAGAGAGAGAGAGAGAGAGAGAGAGAGAGAGAGAGAGAGAGAGAGAGAGAGAGAGAGAGCGAGCGCTAGCTGCTCGAAGCGAAACAGGACGTAGCACAGGGCCAGGTGTCGGATTACGGCACTCGCATCCCGCAGCTCATAAGAGCAGGTCGGTCCTAGTCTGAGTCCTGCAGCGTGACCCTACATGGCGTCCCTCTCCGCCCTCCCTGCCGTCCTGCCCTCTCACCCAACCGCCCTACTCTGTCATCCTACCCTGCCACTCTCCTGCCCTCTCTCATTGCCCTGCCAACCCTCCACCCACCCTCCTGCCCTCCCTCATCATCCTGCCAACCCTCTACCACCACCTCCTGACCTCACTTATTACCCCCCCCTACACACACATCCAACCCATCCCCTGCCCACCCTCTGCCGACATACCTCATAAGACGGCCCGCAACCTCGCAACTTTTCCAATCTCGCGTGCTAATTCCGGCCGCGTCCGCCCTCCGCGCGGGTGTTCGGATAACGTCGCCGCCTTATCATTATCCGCGACGTAAAAGAATATTGATAAAATGAATAAAAAAAAAGTCGATATAAAAACGAAAAAAAACGAGCAAGATTCAGCTTGGGGGTGAAAAAGAGGCCCGAAATTATGACGAAAAAATGGATCGGAATCAACTTTGAAGAAAAAAGAAGAAGATAAAACAGCACATGGGGCAGGAGTGATTAATAGCACGAGGTATGGAAGGGCATGGCAAATAAGCTACACATTTTACATATTTTAGGTACAATTACATGCAACTAGAATACGCCACCAAAACCTTGAATTGTAATAAAACGCGTACCATACAAGCGTCAAAAAGCGTGTATACATTGTTACATTAAATGGATTTCCACAGGAAACCGCCCAAAAGCAGCGCCGTATTTCAACGCCCGTTAAGCCTACCTGTCGCCCCCACCCCCTTCAACGCCCCCCTCCCCCCCTCCCCGGAGTATTTACACGAGTCAACAATAGCACAAAAGCAGGCCGGAAGTGGCCTATAAGAGCGCTATGTAAGTTGCAGCAACTGCCGGCAGAGATGCTCTCTTTCTGCTCTCTTTTCCTCTCTCTTTTTCTTGTCAGTTAACTAGTTAGGTGTGGCACTCTGGTGTGCGACTATCGAACCAAGAACGGTATTTCCTGCCAAGATAACATGAGATAACTGGTTCATTTTTTCCTGGATAACAGCAGCAGGGAAAAAAAGCAGTACACATACATAACAAATAAACAAATAAAATACACAACAAATAAACAACAGCTGTCACAATCACTATAACATTAACGACAACAACCAAAACAGTGGTAGCGATAACAATACAGTAACAAACACACCCAAACAATAAGAATAACATGAAGGAAACAACAAACCGCTGACACCCAACAACAACAAACACAAACAACAAAACAAAATGCCTATCCGGCTAATCCCTCCAGCCTCTCCGCGAAAGAAAAACAAAACAAAAAAACATTAGGAGCACACATTCACAAAGACAAAGCAAATACGGCTCACAGAATTCATACGGCCATCAAGATTATTATCAAAACACTAATCACATATTTATGGTAACGGCTTAGTATATCTGAGTGGTGATGGCCCTCCGCCGACTGCACAAACGGCGTAACCAACGCCACTTAGAAGCCCTGCGACAGCATCATCACCATCGCTGTAACCATCATCACCACAAAAGGCTCATCACTACCATCCTCACCACAAAAGGCTCATCTTTACAAGCGGGGAGTCGTCATTGTCTGAATGCACACCGAGAGAGAAACTTGGAAAGAAAGGAAAGAGTGGATGTGTGTGGATATGTGTGGATATGTGTGTGTGTGTGTGTGTGTGTGTGTGTGTGTGTGTGTGTGTGTGTGTGTGTGTGTGTGTGTGTGTGTGTGTGTGTGTGTGTGTGTGTGTGTGTGTGTGTGTGTGTGTGTGCGTGTGTGTGTGTGTGCGTGTGTGTGTGTGTGTGTGTGTGTGTGTGCGTGTGTGTGTGTGTGCGTGTGTGTGTGGGTTTGTGTGGGTTTGTGTGGGTTTGTGTGTGTGTGTGTGTGTGTGAGAGAGAGAGAGAGAGAGAGAGAGAGAGAGAGAGAGAGAGAGAGAGAGAGAGAGAGAGAGAGAGAGAGAGAGAGAGAGAGAGAGAGAGAGAGAGAGAGAGAGAGAGAGAGAGAGAGAGAGAGAATACATGGGATGTTTTATCATAGCCGACTGAGATACGGAGACGAGACAAGCGTTTCCTAGAATAGTGATAACACACTCGCCACTGCAGGTGGAGGGAGAGGAAAGGGTGAGACGAGGGAAGCGAAAGAAAGAGAAGAGAAATATAGAAAAGAAAGAAGTGGAAGAAAGTGAGAAGAGAGGAAGAGCAGAGGAAGAGGGTGTGATGAAGGTGAGAGGAGAGGGAGGGAGAAGATATGTGAGAGAAGAAAGAAAAGAAAAAAGGCAACCGAAAATAAGAGAATAGAAAAAAGTATAAACAAAATTGAAAAATACAGAGACAGACAACTGTCTTCATGGATGACACTGCCACAGCAAGGAAAAGCAAAACCTAAAAACAGTGAAACAAGTGAAAGCAAAACGAAATGGGTGCAGGAGGTTAGGTCGAGAGGGGGGTGGGGGAAGGGGGAGACGAGGGAGGGGAGGGAGGAGATACGGCGGTAAAACAAAAGGTTTTCCACACCGAACAACCCCTGACCTATGACCCGCCGCCCTGCTTCACCTGTGCGACCCTCCGGTGAGCCACAACCCAACCCCACCCCACCCCGCCCTTCCCTCCTTCCCTGCTCTCTCCTCCCCCCTTCCCCCTCCTATAAGGTCCCGTACATTCCTGGACTTTCATGACCGACGGGAGGGGGGGGGGGCTTATTGCTACCTTACAACACGTCGATTATTTATTGTTACCATGCAGATCAGCGTCTTTGTCTGTCTGTCTGTGCTTGCCTGTAGGATACTCATTGCTACTCTCCAATTTTGACCGTCTATCGCAATTCGTCTGTCTGTCTCTACTCTTCTCCACCACCTCCATCGTTCAACCTCGTACCCCCACCTTCTCTGGACCCCCCCCCCCTTACCGCGTCCCCAAGATGGCTCCTCCGCCCTCCTTCCGCGGCGACAATTGACAATTCTGAGAAAGGATAATAGGGGCGTCCGGAGACTCTTATATGGACTGGATTTCCCCCTCCTTTTAACTCTCTCCCTCACCTGTTCAATCTTCTCTTTCCCCTTCTTCTTCCCCTTCCTTCCTTCTCCTCCTTCGCCCTCTTCCTTTACACTCATCACTTTATTTTCCTTTCTCCTCCTCCGCCCTCTTCCTTTACACTCTTCACTTTATTTTCCTTTCTCCTCCTCCGCCCTCTTCCTTTACACTCATCACTTTATTTTCCTTTCTCCTTCTTCATCATCATCATCATCTTCATCTCCCATCTCACCCATAACCCAATCCAGACAAACAAAAAGCCTTCTGCTATGTGGAAGAATCCCCACGGCATCCAGGTGGAGAAGCCGATCCATGAATACGGTGGAATGTGGCTTGCATGCAGATGAGAGGGGGGGGGGGGTGCAGGAGGAAGGTGATGGGGATGGGGATGGGGATGGGGATGGGGATGGAGGGGAGGGGAAGAGAGAGGGGAGGTGGAGGACGAGGAGGTGGTAAAAAACAAACTGAAGGATAAGCAAAATGAAGAGGACGGAGGGAGGGAGAGGGAGAAAGGGGGAGAGGAAAGGAGGAGTCATCGTGAATGACGCAAAATAAGAGACGAAACAAGTAAAAAAAATAATAATCACTCGTGTAAAAAATAATCATCACAATCCACGAAAAACGGAAAAAAAACATCAACCTCCAGGAAACCACAGACTAAACACCACACAAGCCCCCCACCCCTCCCCCCACCCACCTCGGTAGCCCGGAGTTCGAATAGTCTGAGCCCCACCTCGCTCGCTCTCGGCGGCGCGGCGGTGCCTCCTGGAGGCAACAGCCACCGCCACCAATTCACAGTTTTTACATAACCTGTTTAGACAGCCTGTGCAAGTCTTATCGCCACCGACAGCCACCAACAGCTCTCGTTTCCACGGTGACATGACGGAGGGAGGGGGAAGGGGAGGGGGAGGGTGATGGGGAGAGAGGTGTGTGTGTGTGTGTGTGTGTGTGTGTGTGTGTGTGTGTGTGTGTGTGTGTGTGTGTGTGTGTGTGTGTGTGTGTGAGTGAGGGGGAAAATGGATGAAAGCAAACCAAAGGGAGGGGGGGGGGGGGGGGAGGCAAAGAGAGTAGACTGTAATAATAAGTCCAAAACTTGAGGTCTGTTTGTAAGAACTTTCTTGGCCGAGCCTCGACCTCCAAATTAAATGAACTGTGCAGAAATGGGGAGGGGGAGGGGGGAGAGGGGGAGGGGTGGAGGGGGGAGAGGGGAGAGGGGAAAGGGGCGAGGGAAAGGATGAGGATGAGAATGAGGAGGATGGGAAAAAAAAGAAGTACAAGAAAAGAAACGAAGAAGAGCAGAAAAAAAAACATATCACAAGAAAGAAAACGCAAACCACAGACGAAGAAAAAACCGAGCCACACCGACGAAGAAAAGCCCACAACTAAAGCAGAGAGGCTCGAGTGCAAACAGGCGGGCCGGCCGGGAGCAAAGCGACTAGCAAACA
>NW_028234443.1:17810958-17818458 GCF_977035675.1 Penaeus japonicus | reverse complement strand
GATATAAATGACCCTGAATCAGCTTAGCCTCCCCCTACCCCCACCCCCATCCCCACCCCCCACAAGGCCGGACGGCGTGATTTCAACACGAATCCACGCGGGCATATACACAAGTGTGTATTTCTGAACGCTTTCTCAAGGCCTGCGCATCCAGGGGACTTGGTCGAGGCTGCGACAATATGCCGCCTTTCATACGTGCATCTTACTTTATGCGACGATCAACATTCCTTTCCCTTTAATTCCTATCTCGACGGATGAATCTGTCTATCTATCCATCCATCCATCCATCCATCTATCTGTTTATCCATACACCCATCTGTGTATCTATCTAACCTTCTATATATAAACACACATCCATACATCCATCCATCCATCCATTCATCCATTCCATCCACCTCTGTCAATTCCCTCGAAAGAGCGGGTGGGAAGAGTGGGCGGGAAGAGTGGGCGCCGACACTTGATCCCGATTCCACATCTTCATCACCGGCAGGTCAGGGCCGTCCTGGCGAGATGATCTCCGTCATTGCTCACTTGTCAGGCACTCTTGGGTGGGGGGGTAGGGTAGAGGAGGAGGACAGGGAGGAGGGTGAGGAGGAGGAGGAGAAGGACTAAGATGAAGACGAAGAGTGAAGAGAGAGAGAGAGAGAGAGAGAGAGAGAGAGAGAGAGAGAGAGAGAGAGAGAGAGAGAGAGAGAGAGAGAGAGAGAGAGAGAGAGAGAGAGAGAGAGAGAGAGACAGAGAGAGAGAGAGAAGAGGAGAGAGAGAGAGAGAGAGAGAGAGAGAGAGAGAGAGAGAGAGAGACAGAGAGAAGAGAGAGAGGGAGAGAGAGAGAGAGAGAGAGAGAGAGAGAGAGAGAGAGAGAGAGAGAGAGAGAGAGAGAGAGAGAGAGAGAGAGAGAGAGACAGAGAGAGACAGAGAGAGAGAGCGAGAGAGAGCGATATTCGCCAGAATGGAAGAGCAGAGCCCAGGACCAGAGCGCGTCCCTCCTAAAAAAGGACATTTTAACTCCCGAAAAATCCCACCGCACTCGCCAAATTCCCACCGAGTCACGTGCTGTGCCCGGGATGACGTAACACCGCGTCCAATCCGCACCTCTTTCGCTCGTTCACTCTTTCTCTCACAACCGTAACCGCCTTTCCCTTTCCATGATCCGTGTCTATTTTTATAAATCTGTATTCCCGGGAGACAAAAGGTGTGAGAGGGAGGGAGAGAGGGAGGGAGGGAGGGAGGGAGGGGGAGAGGGAGGGAGGGAGGGGGGGGGGAGGGGGGGGGGGGGGAGGGAGGGGGAGGGAGGGGGGGGGGGAGAGGGGGAGGGAGAGAGGGGGGGAGAGGGAGAGAGAGGAGGGAGGGGGAGAGGGAGGGGAGAGAGGGAGAGGAGAGGGAGAGGAGAGGAGAGGGAGAGAGGGAGGAGGAGGGAGGAGAGGGAGAGAGAGAGAGAGGGGAGGGAGAGGGGAGGAGGGAGAGGGGAGGGAGGGGAGAGAGAGGGAGAGGGAGAGAGAGGGAGAGGAGGAGAGGAGAGAGAGGAGAGAGGAGAGAGAGAGAGAGGAGAGAGAGAGGGGGAGGGAGAGGAGGAGAGAGAGGAGAGAGAGAGAGGAGAGAGGGAGGAGAGAGAGAGAGAGAGAGGAGAGAGAGAGAGAGGAGGGAGAGGGAGAGAGAGAGAGAGAGGGAGAGAGAGAGAGAGAGAGAGAGAGAGAGAGAGAGAGAGAGAGAGAGAGAGAGAGAGAGAGAGAGGTGGGCGAGGAAGCATTGGCACGGAGAGAAAGGGTGGCAGAGTCGATGTTGGCAGCACAGGTAAAGGATGGTGTCAGTAGCACGTTGGCGCATATGAGGCTTCGCTCCGGCATGCGAGTTATGAGGAGACAGAGGACTTCCCCCCCCCCCCCTCCTTCATATTTGCCTACGCCTCTCTCTCTCTCTCTCTCTCTCTCTCTCTCTCTCTCTCTCTCTCTCTCTCTCTCTCTCTCTCTCTCTCTCTCTCTCTGTCTCTTTGTCTCTCCTGTTTATATGTACAACCGTCATTTATTCTCTTGCTTCTCATCCCTCTCTTTCCACCCCCTTACCTTAGCAACCCCTACCCCCTTTCAAATCAAAGTACCTCCCCTCCCCCTTCCCCTCTTCCTCCATCTCCCCTCCTCCACCCCCTCTTCCTCCATCTCCCCACCTACCCCCCCCTCCTCCTCCACCCCCTCCCCCTTCAGTAGGTCACAACAGGAGAGCCGCGTTACTGAAGCAAACGCGCGGACCGATCCGGCTTAGCTACGTTTCTTCAGCTTCTTTGCGTGTGCGTGCGTGTGCGTTCGCATGCGTGTCCGTGTGCGTGCGAGGTCGTGTATGCGTATGCGAGGGCGTGTATGTACGTTTTCCAGCGGATCCAGACGGTCGGGTTCGCTTCACTCACGGGTCGCGGCGCAGCGCTGCTCTTTTGTTTGGATGCGAAGCTCGGTGGCGGCTCGTTTTTGTTTGTATGGCGGATAACCTATACGGATTTTTTGGTTCTTTTTCTGTTGACTTGTTCTTTCCGTTTAGGGTTTGTTTATTTGTTTGTATGATGACTATCCCTATCCAATCTGCTTTTGTTTGTGAGAGGGCGACCCCTTTTATAATTCTATTTTGTTTGTGTAATACTCTTTCGCATTTGTATCGTTTTGTTTGCATGGTGACTGTTTGCTTGTTTGTTTATGAAATCATCTTTTTCAACTCGTATGTGTTTGTATAATGGCCTTCATTATCCTTTCACCCTTTCGCTCTTCGTCATCTCCATTTGTCGAATGAGGGGCTCCCTCAATTACCTGGGCGCTTTTGTTTGTTTGTTTGTTTGTCTCTGGGAATACATAATGGCTGCTGCCCTTCACCAACGATTCTAGAGATGCTGATGAACCTCTCCTTCTCCTCCCCCCCCCCTTTCCCTTCTACTCGCCCTAACTCCAGGAGATTCTACCTATCACCTGGGGGAGGGATAATTGGTAAAACTAGGCCTATCTGATGATATACGATCTGGATTTGTGGATGTAAAGGTAAACAAAATGTGGGAAAGGGAGGGAGGTGGAGAAATAGACAGAAGGAAAGAAAGATGTGCAGAAAGGGAGAAAGAAAGAAAAGATATGTAGATGTGTATATGTAAGTATGTATGTATGTATGTATGTATGTATGTATGTGTATGTGTATGTGTATGTGTATGTGTATGTGTATGTGTATGTGTATGTGTATGTGTATGTGTATGTGTATGTGTATGTGTATGTGTATATGTATGTATGTATGTATGTATGTATATATATATATATTTATATATATATATATATATATATATATATATAGAGAGAGAGAGAGAGAGAGAGAGAGAGAGAGAGAGAGAGAGAGAGAGAGAGAGAGAGAGAGAGAGAGAGAGAGAGAGCGCAACCCGTGCTAAACAAAGCGAGAGTTAGGCTCAGAGCGTGTGCACGCAGCGGGGGAGAGGAATCAACACTTCTTACATCACATCGTCTTGGTTTCGTCATAATTCCCACAAGGAGATTCCACTCATCAGTTGTCTTATTGTTCATCTTCATCTCCTTTACGCCATTATCACATTATCATCACTATCTTTATTGTTAACATCATCATCATCGTCACTATCATCACCATTATGATAAAGCATTTTTATTACTAACGTCATAAGCACGATGAAAATCACCGTTATCACTATCATCGCCATAATTAATCACAATCATAGTAGCAGATCATCATTATCATCATCATCATCATCATCATTTTCATCTCTTCCATCCTGACCACCTATTGCACCTCGACTTCCCCTTCAAAAGGAAAGAAGATGAAAAGAAGGAAGAGGAAGAAAAAGAGGCAGAGGAAATAAAAGAGGAAGAGGAGAAAAATGAAAAAAAAAACGGAAGAGGAGGAGGAGGATGAAGAAAGAAGAGAGATGAAATCCCAGCGTCTGAGCCGGGCAGCTGAGCCAATCGACGCAAATCCACCTCATCTCCGGAAATCACCCTCGGCAGCCATAGCCTCCCCTTGGACGACGAGGAACACCACGGCCACCGCTACCGACACTACTGCTGCTGACAACACCAACAAGACCACCACCGCGACCATCAAACGCCACCACTACCGCCACGACCACGACCACGACCATCACTAATTACCACCACCCCTCTTCCCCTCCTAACCCCTACCCCTACCCCTTCCTCTACTCCTACCCCTACCCTACCCTACCACAACCCCGCAGCACCACGAATGAAGGGGGGCTTTCATTATGCTAGTCGAGACACCCCCACGAAAGAGGAGCCGAACCGATTTCTCTGAAGAAAAAAAAAATCGAGAATAGATTAGCTTTCGAGAACACACCCCCAGACAATGGATTGATTACCTTTCGGCTGTCTCTTTCCCGGAATCCTATGCTATTTTGGCCTTTTCCTCTCCCTCCCCCTCCTTCTCCTCCCTCTCCCTCTCCCATCCTTATATATCTATTTATCTTTTATCTTCAATCTCTCGTCACCGTTCGCTCGCCCGGCCGCCCATGGTACGCAGGCCTTAACTCAATTACATTAATAAGATCATCGCGTTTGTCTGTCGAACAAAGAGGCGCAGAATAACACCCGGGAGAGACCGTCCTTCTGTTACACTCTAAGTACAGCGGGATAATTCGAATGACTTTTACATGGTATCGTCGAAGAATAGAGAAAGCGGGTAGTTGGCTTATAATACTTGAAAGTTGACAAATGTTTGTGTGCTTGTGTATGTGGATGTATTTACGGTATGTCCATGAAGCCATGTATACAAACAAATATATAAGAATAAGCATACACAGCCGTTCATCCATTCCTCCATCCATATCTCCACCCGCCAATCTATCCATCCATCTATCCATCAACCCACCCATTCACCCATCCACCCACATATTTACCTGTCCATCCATCTATCCAACCACCCATCCAAAATACCCACTAACAACCCATCGCCCATGACACTTCCCTCAGCCACAGTCCACCTAATGAAAACCCGGTGGTTTATCCAAGGCTCCAAGTCCCTCGCCCTCGGGCCTCGGGATACACAATGACTCATGGAGAAGCAGCCTTCGGGAGAGCACAAGGAATATCGCCAACCATTCATCGGGTGGCAAGTTCTATGATTCATCCTGGCGATGGCGGGGCGAGAGGGAGAGGAATGTAGGGAGAATGGGAGAGAGGAAGACAGAAAAGGGAAGGGAGAAGGAAAGTATGACAAAGAGAGAGAGAAGGAGAGAAAGGAGAGAGCGGGGGGTAGGACAGGGAGGGGGGGAGGGAGGAACGGACATATATCTACGCCGGAAACATCACAAAAATTGGAATGCAAGGGAGATTCCCGGCAGGTGATGATAGGAAATTGGTTATGGCCTTAGTAACTGCCCAAGTGCTTGTGTGAATGTTAATGTTACTGTACCCACTCCCATAACCTAACCTAACTAACCTAACCTAATAACCTAACCTAACCTATACCCAACTCCCTACACACTACTAACCTAACCTAAACTAACTAACCTAACCTAACCTAACTCCATACTACACTAACTAACCTCCACTAACCTAACCTAACTTAATCTAACCTAATACCACAAATATACGCACTCACTCACTCACTCACTCACTCACTCACTCACTCACCCACTCAACCACTCACTCACCCACTCACACAACCTCATTTCCCTCTCATCGACCCTCTCCGCGTCTCACCGCCCTCCCTCCTCATGACCCAAGAGCCAACAGCCATAGCAACCCTCCGCTTGCCAGGCACGAGAGCCGCCATGCATCAAATACTGAAAAAGAGGCAGACACAGGCCATGGCAACTGAACCGGCAACAAAATTAAAGAAGGAAAACCCGAAGTAAAACACAAAGACAATAACAGACAGACAGACAGACACAGCCAATCAAAGAGACAATCGGACGATGTCAGTACATCACAGGGAGTGACAGGGTGGGGATGAGGGTGGGGGTGAGGTGGGGATAGGGGAGACGTAACCAAACTAGGATTCCTTCCACATTCAATCTTTTCTCTTCCTCTTCCCCATTCTCTCCCTCTTCCTCTTTCTCTCCCTCTTCCCCTTTCTCTCCCTCTCCCCCTTTCTCTCCCTCTCCCCCTTTCTCTCCCTCTCCCTCTCGCCCACCCACCCCCCTCAGTCCATAACCATATACTGGGTAGAGTGAAAGGCCGGCTCGACGTACGGCCGTGGGAACAACGTGAGCATAGCGCATCGTGATCGACGGTCGAAGGGTTGGGCGAGGGGGGAGGGGGGAGGGGGGGTAGAGTGTGTTTGGGCTGGGATGGGCACTTACATGGGGGAGGGGAGGATGGGTATGTCCGTTGCAACAAAAAACGATAATGGTATCTGTTGTTACTAAAAGTGGATAATAATAGCTGTTGTGGTTGCGGCTGTGGTAAAAGCGTTGGCTGTGGTGGGTGATGGTTATTGTTGTTGTAGCTGTGGTGTTTGCTGCTCTGCTGTTTCGATAGCGATTGCTAAGGATGGCAACAACAGTGAACACAATTGCAAACAAGCAATAAAGGTTCCATCCATCCCACGTCCTCATAGTAAGCACGACAATAGTGGCATAGGAAACACCGCCACCCTAACCCCCTACCACCTTCCCCTTCACCCCCTCTCACTCCTACCCTTACCCCCTCCCCCTACCCCAACTCCGCCTCATCTGGCATCCTTTCCATAAATACAATGGCACCCCCAAACTCCCCTCCCCCCCCACTCAGGCACCCACATTCCATCACCCCCACCCCCGCTCTAGTCCCCCGCTCCCCTCTCCACGCAACTAAAAACACGTGATTCATTCATTAAATCCATTCATTAAACCTCAACCTTTACCCCAAAAACCTCACACCTTGAGCTAACAGATACACCCAATTACCCCCCTCCCCCTCCCCTTCCCCTTCCCCTTCCCCTTCCCCTTCCCCTTCCCCTCCTCCCACTTCCCCTACTGGCACTTCCACCACAAGTTTTATTTTTCCCCCCACATCACCAGCCACAGGAAGTTTTCATTATACTATTGTAACGCGTCTCCCCCTCCCCTCCCTATCTTCATCTCCCTCTCCCTCCTTTCACCCTCAATCTCTCCCTTACTCTTTTTCATCATCATCCATTCTTTCTTTTTCTTTCTCTCTCTCCCTTAGCCCTCTCCTTTCATTTTCATTCTATCCCTCCCCTTTACCCTTACTTACTCCCTCATTTTCGCAATCCCCGACCCTCTATTTTTTTTCTCTCGTTCTCATTCTTTCCCTTCTTTCTCTTTCATCTCCCTCTCTTTCCCTACACATATCATTCTCTCTCTCACTTCCTTTCTCTATCTTCTTCCGTCTCGCTCTCCCTCAATCTTCCACATCCACATCCACCTCCTCCTCCCTCTCCTTATCAATTTCTCTCATGCTTTTCCCCTCCACCATCCTTCCCTTTTCCTCCTCCCACTTACTCCTCCGCCAGGTGAATCCAGGTCACGCCAGCCACCTCCTTTCTCACGCC
>NW_028234443.1:17803458-17808458 GCF_977035675.1 Penaeus japonicus | reverse complement strand
ACGAGGCAGAGCCACACCGGCAGCTGGAAAAGCAAAAACACAAAGTACAGAAATATGGAACCCAAGGCCAAAAAACCTTCATCACTCAGCTCTCCGCCAAACTTCCCTCGCAAACTCCGCAAAGGCCCCGACAACTCTCCGGCTCCAGTCTGGCTCCCTCGGGTCCCTCGGGTCCCTCGGCTCACCCTATCGCAACCCCTCAGTCTCCAGGCTCCCTCCCGAGCGCCGCCGCCGAGACGTCGTGTATCACATCTAGCGTTGGCCGGGACTAGGGCTATTTGCGAGGAGGAGGAGGGCAGGAAGTGGAGGAGGAGGAGGAGGAGGAAGACGAGGAGGAGGAGGAGGAGGAGGAGGACGAGGAGGAGGACGAGGAGGAGGAGGAGGAGGAAGAGGAGAAGGACGAGGAGGGAGGAGGAGGAGGAGGAGGAAGAGGAGGAGGAGGAAGAGGAGGAGGAGGAGGACGAGGAGGAGGAGGAGGAGGAGAGGAGGAGGAGGAGGAGGAGGAGAGGAAGAGGAAGAGGGAGGAGGAGGAGGAGGGAGGAGGAGGAGGAGGAGGAGGAGGAGGAGGAGGAGGAGGAGGAGGAGGAGGAGGAGGAGGAGGAGGAGGAGGAGGAGGAGGAGGAGGACGAGGAGGAGGAGGAGGAGGAGGAGGAGGAGGAGGAGGAGGAGGAGGAGGAGGAGGAGGAGGAGGAGGAGGAGGAGGAGGAGGAGGAGGACGACGACGACAAGGAGGGAGGAAAGGTGGATATGAGGGAAATTGTCCTCCTTCATTCCGCTCGCCCACTCATGAGAAGGGAGGAAAAGATCTTTCATTATCAGAGAGTGAGTGAATGAGGGAGGCAGGAAGGGATACAGAGAGAGAGGGGAGAGGTCAATCATTATAAGAAAGATGAAGAAAGATAAAGGAAAATAGGATAAGAGAAGGAAAAATGGCCAAGAGAAAAAAATCAAGATAAATGGATCTTTTCTTTGCTGTTGTTGCTGTTGTTGTTATCATTGGTTCAAGCACCAAAAGCCGATAACACAGAGGAAGGGAACTGAGGGGAGAGAGGCGAGGGGAGCGAACCAAGGGGAGGGACACAAAGCTCAGAGGAAGCAAGAGGGACAGAGTTGACGAGGACAGGTGCAAGAAGCGAGGTGAGAGAATGGAGAGAAGGGAGAGAACCGACATGGACAAGAGGAGGGAAGAGAGGGGAAACAAAAAAAAAGAGGGGAAGCAAGACGAAGGCATCCGAGGGGGAAGGAAGGGATCACTGACCCCAGAATCCTTCACAGGCGCCATGACTCAATCTACCCAATCCGGTCACCAAAATGGGAAAAGGAAGATCTTTGGACATGCGGCGATTTTGGCAAACTAGAAAAGAACATCGGAGTAACGTTCTTGAAGGAGGGGTGGGGGAGGGGGGGGTAAAGGAGGAGGAAGAGAATGCCTGTGTCGCGGATAAGGATTAAAAATGTCAACGAGAATCGAGTGCTCATTTTTGGGGAGTTACTAACCGGGCGAGTTCAAAGGTCACAAGGATTGGCCACCACAGGGTCACTGACTCCTCCCCCTTCCTACACCTCGTCCCAATCATCCCCTGTGCCCTCCTTCCCCTCTCTTTCATAATCCTTCCCCTTCCCTTTTCCTTTTCCTTCTTCTCTCTTCCTTCCATGCTTTACCTTCCCTCTTTCCCCAACCTCAACCCCATTCCCACCCCTTCCCTCTTCCCCCAACCCCCTTCCTTCGTTCCCTACTGACCCTGGAGCGTTGCCATCTCCTCCACACAAAGCACGGAATTCACGAACATTACTCAAGGCCTTCCCTCCCTGAGTCAGCTGATCGCCGGGGAGCCTCCAACCTGGCATTCTCTCGGCGCAAAAGACAGGCCGGGGACGAGAGTCATAACTAATTAGCAAGATGTGTTGCACGACCCGTGGGTTTAGAAAAAAAGAGAGGGAGGAGAGATACAGCGAGAGAGGAGGAGAAGGTCAATTATTATCAGCACACGAGATCATGCAGTCCACGCATAACTGAGATCATCATTCGCCAAACTCTGGTTTGTTGTGGTTGGAGTAGGAGTAGGAGTCGTCGGTAGGAGGGAAGAAGGGAGTGGGTGTGGGGTGGGGGGGGTGAGGGGGAAGGAAGAAATCCCCGGGGATATAATCTATGCTGTACAAGGACGATCCACTATCATGCAGAGACCCGTGACGACATTCCCAGAGGATATGTGAAGGAGGACGACCAAAGAGAGGAGGAGGAGGAGGAGGAGGAGGAGGAGGAGGAGGAGGAGGAGGAGGAGGAGGAGGAGGAGGAGGAGGAGGAGGAGGAGGAGGAGGAGGAGAGAGCAACGAGGACAAGGAGGAGGACGAGGATGAGTAGATTCGAGAAGGAAGAGAAAGAAGAGGACAAGAGAAGCACAACATGCCGAAAGATTCAGATTCAGATTCAGTCGAAGGAGAGCAGAGGAGAGGAGAGGGAAGTCAAAGTAAGACCCGACAGACGGTATAATTCGTCCGTCACACACTTGTCGTTACCACCGTTCCTATTCCTCTTCCCTCTCCTCTCATTCCTCCCCTAGCCGACTCCAAATCAAAGCTACCCCTCTCCTCCCCTCCCCTCCCCTCCCCTCCCCCTTGCCACCAGACTCCGTGCAGGGTCGCTGACCTTGCTTCAATATGAAAAAATAGATATGATGTTCTCTCCTGGCCCGATACTCTGGCCCGAGGGAGTAACTCGGAGTAGGGGGGGAGGGGGGGGAGGGGGGGGAGGAGGAGTCGGGGAGGTGGCGGGGAAGGGGGAGGGGAGCAGGAGATGGAAGATGAGGGGAGGAGGGGAGTAGGAGAGGGGAGGTGAAGGTGAAAAGAAAGCAGAAAGTAGGAAAGGTGAAAAGGTTGTAAATAAGAGGGGGTAACAAACAATTTATACAAATAAATACATGACACACAAACAAACAACGAATAAGAAACACAAACAGCGAATTAGACAAACACAACGAACAAGACTAACCCCCGCCCCTCCCCGAGTAATTCTCCCGCTCAGAACGCATCAGTTAATAACGCCCACGGTTCGAGAGCGCCGTGTGGGCGTGAGACGTCCCCGCGCGTCGAGGAGGGTGCCATGGCGATATTACGTCAGCGTGGGCGGGCCGAGGGTATATACATACACGTCAAGGGAAATAGACTGGGTATGGAGGCACGGAGCTACGAAGGGAAAGGGTACAAGCAAGAAGTACAGAGACAAGGGTTCACTGAGGACTGGGAATACAGGAGCAAAGGGTGAAGAGGTACGAGGCACAGAGGCAAGGAACGGCCGCTGTCAGGGACGAATCTCGGTATGGAAGGAGATACACGAAGTCGCGCGAACACAAACACAAATGCATGCAAATATACTGGGAAAATGACGGAGAGGGAGAGGAAGAGGAAGACAAGTGGGAGAGACAACTAGAGGGAGAGAGAGAGAGGGAGAGGGAGAGAGAGAGAGAGGGAGGGAGGGAGAGAGAGAGAGAGAGAGAGAGAGAGAGAGAGAGAGAGAGAGAGAGAGAGAGAGAGAGAGAGAGAGAGAGAGAGAGAGAGAGAGAGAGAGAGAGAGAGAGAGAGAGAGAGAGAGAGACATAAAGACACAAATGCAAAGGCAAAAGTGTCCAAGTGTGTATACGAAAATAAACCTCGCCAAACCGCAACAGCAGCCGAAGGAAGAAGGTCGGTATAATTTCCTGTCGTTACTCTGCCGGCTGCATAGTCGATGACGTAACGGCAATGTTCGGCAGTTGGAAGTGGCAGAGCCGTGTGTCCTCCGTTCCTCCCTTCCTCTTTCCTTTCCTTCCTATTCTCGTTTCTCCCTTCCGTCCTGGCCTCGTCTTTTCTTCTCCCTTCCCTCCTCCCTCCCTCCCTCCCTCCATCCAGCTGACGATCGCTTGTCCTACCCTTCCCTCACCCAAATCCCTTTGCCGCTTCCCCATCCCGCACCCTTCTCCCCCTTCTACCTCGTTCTCTTCCTCCTTCTGTGCCCCCTTGCCTCCTGTCTCACCTTCTCCATTTCCCTCTTTCCCACTACCTCCCCCCCAACTCCCCACTTCCTCTCTCTGCTCCCCTTTCCCGGCCCCACCCCTCCCCCACCCCAGGCGGTGTTAGCGGCCGCAAGCCCGGCAGCCAATCACAAGTTCTCCCGCCAAGACACAGCCCCGTGGCCGCCGCCGCCGCCGCACCTTCACGCGCTGGGACACAGTCGCGCGCGCGCACCTCCGCACCGCACTGTTCCCGGTACACGTGCACCCGCACACATGATCATGCACGCAGTCGAAACAAGTCAAAGGCGTCCCGTACGCACAACACGACCAAGATGAAGACAAAGGCGATGGCAAAAGGTGTGTTCAAGTAGCAAGCACTAGGTCCTTCGTTCCTTCCCTCACTCTCTCTCTCCCTTCCCTCTTGCAGTTCTCTAGCTCGCTTCCCTCACTTCTCTTCCTCTTTCTCCCCTTCCTTCATCCCTTCCTCCTCATCCCCCCAGACACACCCGTAACCCCCTCACACGCACAAGCGCACATGGACAAGTAATCGCATTCACACTTTCCCTCTTACACCCACTCGCCCACTCGCCACGTGAAGGCAACAGCACTCGCTTCCACCACATTACAGGTCTCTGCTCAAAGTCAAGGTAATGGTTGTTATACTCTGGTCTGTGAATGGTGATTGAGCCCCTCCCCAGCTCCCTCCCCTCCCCCTTCCCTCTCCTATCCCTACCCTCCCTCTTCCCTCTCCTATCCCTACCCTCCCCCTTCCCTCTCCTATCCCTCCTCCTCTCCCTCTTCTATCCCTGTCCCTATCCCTATCCCAACCTCCTATTATGAACCGAGTAGGAGGTCTTGTTGCACGGAGGAACCCTTTCCTACGTCTCCGGAAATAAAGCGAAGCCATTTCTACATGACGGGAGTGAGTGAGTGTGAGTGAGTAAGAGATTAACTTAATGAATGAATGCTTTGGTGATAAACTTTGTGATTGAACACTTGAAAAAAAGCCAA
>NW_028234443.1:17780958-17798458 GCF_977035675.1 Penaeus japonicus | reverse complement strand
GAGAAGAGAGAAGAGAGAGAAGAGATATGAAAGAGACAAGAGAGAAGAGAGAAGCAGAGAACAAAATAAGAAACCCAAGGCAAGAAGGATGTCTGCGGAATAAGAGAAAGAGCAATAAATGGAGAAAGAGAGAGAGAAGAGTGCGTGGGTGTATAAACAAACGCATTCCAAGATAGCAGTGTTTGTAAATCCCGCAATACCTTTCAGTAACCCACACTGCCCGCCTAACAACCCGTATCGTTATCCTGATACTCGCACCCTTTTCCTCGCACCCCACGCCCGACACCTCATACAACACGAATCACTTCATACCTCATACCTAATACCTCATACTCCATCTTTTATCCTTTATCCTTCAATACTTCGCAGTTGGCACCTCATACCTCACACTACATACTTCGCACTTCCTACCTCACACTTAACACTTCACGCCTCATACCCTTCCACCCCCTGCCGCCTTCCCTCCTCCCCCCTCCTCCCACTGATATACGCAACCCTCCCCCTCCTCCCCCTTCCCTCCCTTCCCCGTTCCTGCACGCCAAGAGGCTAAAAATAGCTCTGATAGCATCACACACCAGCGTATACTTCAATATGGATTTCCACGTGCAAGGGACATCTGTGCAGCTGTGGGTCAGCGCATGATGACTACGAAGTGGGAGAGGGGAGGGAAGGGAAGAGGGGAGGAGGAGAGAGAGGGAGAGGGAAAGGGAAAGGGAAAGGGAAAGGGAAAGGGAGACAGACAGAGAGAAGGGGAGGGAGAGAGAGAGAGACAGAGAGAGGGGGAGGGAGAGAGAAGAGAGGAGGAACAGGGAGAGAGAGAGGATGGGAGGAGGAACAGGGAGAGAGAGAGAGAGGAGGGGAGGAGGAACGGAGAAAGAGGAGGATAGGAAGAAGAGGGAGAGAGAGGGGGGAGGAGCAGAGGAGGGAGGGAAAGAGGAGGGAGGCGGGGAGGAGGGGGAGGGAAAGAGAGGAGGGGAGGCGGGGAGGAGGGGGAGGGAGAGAGAGGAGGGGAGGCGGGGAGGAGGGGGAGGGAGAGAGAGGAGGGGAGGCGGGGAGGGGGAGGGGGAGGGAGAAAGAGGAGGGGAGGAAGGGAGGAAGAGAAAGAGGGAGATGAGAGGAGAGGACAGGGCGGGAACCACCATTAAAACAATACTCTCTTCTAAAAAGAAAAAGAAAAAAAAATGTATATATATATATATATATATACATATATACATATATATACAAACACCAAGCAAGAACAAGTCGAACAAAATCAAGTATAACAAAATGCATACCATAAACATATGGCGCAAAATGAACCTAACACAAAAAGCGAGAAAACGCGAGACGCACCTAACAGAAAGCGAGAAAACGCGAGAAACACCAAACACGGAGTAACACCCCCAATGTAAACAAGGCACTCAATCAAGCGGCGGAACTACGGCAATATCCTGGTGTGACGAAAGTGGAGAAGTTGCTGCGCTGTTAGATATTTCTTTCTTTTTATTTTTACCTCTCCGTTTCTTAACTACTTTCCTTCATTCTTTCTCCCCCCTCTCTCTCTCGTTCTTTTTCTCTCACTGTCGCTATCTTTCTTTTTCTTCTACTCTATTTCTTTCTTTCTTCATTTTTTTTCTCTCTCTGTCTGTATCTATATGAGGTGGAACCCCGAGGTGGGGAGAGGGAGAGGGAAAAGGAGAGGGAGAGGGAGAGGGAGAGGGAGAGGGATGAAGGAGAGGGATGAAGGAGAGGGAGAGGGATGAAGGAGAGGGAGAGATGAAGGAGAGGGAGAGATGAAGGAGGGGAGAGGGAGAGGAGAGGGAGAGGGAGAGGGAGAGGGAGAGGGAGGGGGAAAGGGGGGGGGAGACGGAGAGGGAGAGGGAGAGGGAGAGAGGGAGAGGGAGAGGGAGAGGGAGAGGGAGAGGGAGAGGGAGAGGGAGAGGGAGAGGGAGAGGGAGAGGGAGAGGGAGAAGAAGGAGAAGGAGAAGGAGAAGGAGAAGGAGAAGGAGGAGAGGGAGAGAGGGAAGGATGGAGGGAGAGGGAGAGGGAGAGAGAAGAAAAAGAGGAAGCAAAACCCCCTTTTATTGACCATCACTTCCGCCAAAAGATCATCTCGGAAAAACAGTTCCCTCCATCAAGAAATAAAAAATAACCACGACGGGGAGAGGGGGGGAAGGGGAAGGGGGGGAGCTACTAGAGATGGGGAGAAGGGGGGCCGCTATTAAAAGGATACTAGGGCGCTATGAGAGCCAAAGAAGGAACAGCAAAACAAAACCCCAAAACACAATATAAATGAGTAGGCTGAAGAGGCCACTTGAACGTAAAGATCGAGATGGCTGAAGGTGTTGTACTGTGTGTGTGTGTGTGTGTGTGTGTGTGTGTGTGTGTGTGTGTGTGTGTGTGTGTGTGTGTGTGTGTGTGTGTGTGTGGGTGGGGGTAGGGGGTAATGAGGGGGTGTATAGGCGGGGCAGAGAGGGGTAAACTATGGTGAGGTAGGGTAGTGTGCAATGTGATAGGATAGAATAGGATAGGATAGGATGTAACGCATACGTATAAGGTAAGGTATAAGGGGTAGAAGGGAGAGGGTAGAGGGTAGGGATCAGGGGGGTAGGGGGTAGAGGGTAGGGGGTAGAGGGTAGAGGGCAGGGGACAGAAATCAGGGGGTAGGGGATAGGGGGGGGGCGACGCCATCTGGGTCCACGTCAAGAGCCTCGCTGGCGTCACACCTAAAGAGAGACGAAAACGGCAAGGCAGAACAGGCGGAAATGACAGACGAAGAAAAGAACGAAAATTTAATAAAGCAAGCAAGACGAAGAAAAGACGGAAGGTGATAAAAGAAACAACCAAAACAAATAAACGAATAAACATAAAAAAAAGAATAAACGGGGGTCTGGCATAATGAGCCATAACCTCCCCCCCCCCAGAAAAATGAGAGCCATTACGACAATCCATCAAAATATCAGAGTAGCTAGCAAGGTGGTGTGTGTGTGTGTGTGTGTGTGTGTGTGTGTGTGTGTGTGTGTGTGTGTGTGTGTGTGTGTGTGTGTGTGTGTGTGTGTGTGTGTGTGAGTGTGAGTGTGAGTGTGAGTGTGAGTGTGAGTGTGAGTGTGAGTGTGAGTGTGAGTGTGAGTGTGCGTGTGAGTGTGAGTGTGCGTGTGCGTGTGCGTGTGCGTGTGCATGAGTGTGCGTGTGCGTGTGTAAAAGGAAGCATGAATGTGTGTGCCCATATGAGCTGCAGGGAATATCAACATCATCCATCTGGCAAAAGCAACATCAAAGTCACGGTCATACAAAGAGCATTGACAGCCACGCAGTTGCTAATGCAATGCGAGAGAGAGAGAGAGAGAGAGAGAGAGAGAGAGAGAGAGAGAGAGAGAGAGAGAGAGAGAGAGAGAGAGAGAGAGAGAGAGAGAGAGAGAGAGAGAGAGAGAGAGAGAGAGAGAGAGAGAGAGAGAGAGAGAGAGAGAGAGGGAGGGAGGGGGAGAGAGAGAGTGAGAGTGAGTGGGGTGAAGGAGTAGAGGAGAGGAGAAGAGATATAGAGAAAGGCAAAGAAAGAGAAGAAAGGGCACACGCGAAACGAGAGGAAAACTGAAAGAGAGAGAGAGAGCAATTGAGCGAAAGAGAAGAGAAGAGCGAGCGAGCGAGAGTGGAGGGGGACTCACAAAGCGCAATGCGGCACACTCTGCATATTACGCGATGTGGCGCCGGGCCGGAGGGCAAAGCGCCACGCATGCCTTGCAAAAAGAATTTTTAAAAAAGACAAAGTAAAAATAAAATGAAATAAAGAAGAGATAGGAAGGGAAGAGAGATGCAGGAATGAAAGGGATGGGGAAGAAGGGAGGGCTGGGGAGGAGGGGGAGGGAAGAGAAAAGCATCCCCCCTGACAAATATCCACCCAACCATAGTCTCTCTTCACAATAAACAAGCGACCCCGGACCTCTAAACAACAAAAACAACAAAAACAAAAACAACAACGCGAAAGAAGAGCCAATTAACTGGCCACCATAAAACTCATCCCGCCACTGACAGTTCCAAGCAAATCTGGGAGCGAGGAAGCAAGCAAGCAAGCAAAAAAAGAACAGCAGCGATATTCAAGGGACAATATAATAAACAGAATAAAACCCGGGAGTAACATGGAACGGGGGGGTGGGGATGTAGAGGGTAGGGGGCAGGGAATAGGGGGGGGGGAGAGGGCGGGTTAACAGGAAAACCACAATAGGGCGATTTGCTGCTAGTTATGTACGGTAAAAGTACATACAGCTGGTACATCAGAGAGCGGAGAAGGGGGGAGGAGGGGGAGGAAGAGGTGAGGTAGGAGGAGGGAGAGGGTATAGGGAGGGAGAGGGTATAGGGAGGGAGAGGGTATAGGGAGGGAGAGGGGGTGGAGGTGGAAGAGGAAGAGGAGGAAGAGGAGGAAGAGGAGGAGGAGGAGGAAGAGGAGGAAGAGGAGGAAGAGAAGCAAGAGGAGGAAGAGAAGCAAGAGGAGGGAGAAGGGAGGAGGAGGAGGAAAGTGAAGTATGCGTTTGTGTGTGCGTGTGTCTGATTGAGTGGGCTTACTCTTGTTTTTCTTTGTGTGCGTTTATCGGCGTATGCGCGTGCACGTGCGGGTGCCCGAGCGTGTAAAACTGCGCATGTACATGTGAATGCATGAGTCCCCCACCCCCCGCACACATGTACGCAAGTGGGTCCGCCTGTGTAAGTAAAACCCGGTTATGGTGGGAACTCGGCGGTCGCGACACATCGGCAGGCGATCGGCGCAACGCTCCCGAGGACAAGCAACAAGGAAACAAAGAAAACGACAACGGGAGGCGCTGGATAACTTAAGGGGAAAAAGGAGAAAAACAAGCGATATAGGCCTACAGGATACAAAAATGAAAAATATACTAGAAGTTAATTAATAAAAAAGAGTAAACAAGGGGAGAGGGAGAGGGAGAGGGAGAGGGAGAGGGAGAGGGAGAGGGAGAGGGAGAGGGAGAGGGAGAGGGAGAGGGAGAGAGATTGAGAGGAGAGAGAGAGAGAGAGAGAGAGAGGAGAGAGAGAGAGAGAGAGGGAGAGGGAGAGGGAGAGGGAGAGGGAGAGGGAGAGGGAGAGGGAGAGGGAGAGGGAGAGGGAGAGGGAGAGGGAGAGGGAGAGAGAGAGAGGGAGAGAGAGGGAGAGGGAGAGAGAGGGAGAGAGAGAGAGAGAGAGAGAGAGAGAGAGAGAGAGAGAGAGAGAGAGAGAGAGAGAGAGAGAGAGAGAGAGAGAGAGAGGAGAGAGAGAGGAGAAGAGAGGAGAGGGGAGAGGGGGAGAGAGGAGAGAGAGAGAGAGAGAGAGGAGGAAGGGAGAGAGGGGAGAGAGAGAGAGAGAGAGAGAGAGAGAGAGAGAGAGAGAGAGAGAGAGAAAGAGAGAAAGAGAGAGAGAGAGAGAGAGGGGGGAGGGGGAGGGAGAGGGAAAGGGAAAGGGAGAGGGAGAGAGGGGGGGAAGAAGGAGAGAGAGAAGGAAAGGGGAGGAAAGAAGAGAAACAGAGGAAGGGAAAAACAGAAAACAAAAACCAAACGCGGACGACAAGCGAAGAGGAGGAGAGGGGAGGCAGGAGAGACGCCCAGCAGCCTCAGCCAGGCCCACCTGAAGGATGACGTCAGGGCCACCAACGAGCGTGCGAGTGAGCGAGAGAGCGAGAGAGAGGGAGAGACGGAGGGAGAAAGAGCGAGCGAGAGAGAAGAGCAAATATTCGCACATGCCTCACCCGGACCACTCATACTCCTCAGCAGTCCGCCTTCATTCTCGCAATCTATTCGGCTTCTATCATGCTGCGCCTCCTCCCACTCGCACTCGCTGTCTTTCACTCTGAGCTTCTCGGTCTATCTCTCTCTTTGTCTGTCCTTATTGCCGATTCTTGGAATTCTCTCGTTTCCCGTCGGCTTTCACATCGACGATTAATCCACAAATGCAACGGTCCCTCTCCTTTCCCTATTTTCTCCCCCCTCCCCACTTCTCCATACAACACCCCCCCCCCAACCCCCGCCTGTCACACTCCCATTCTCACACCCACACCCCTCCCTCTTGACACAACACAAACCACACAGAAGAATGTTCTGCCTCATCCCATCCTAGCTCCCCCCCCCCCCATCTCATCCCATCCCATCCTGGTCCTGGTCCTCCTCCTCTCCCCTCCCTGGCCCACCATCCTACCCTAGCCTCTCCCCATCCCCCCCCCCCCCCCGCCGGCATGGCATGACGTAATCGCCCAACCTCCCAAGCCGCGGCGGATATTCTGGTCGGGCGACAGGTACTTCTCCCGCCGCGGGCCGAGTAGACTAAACACTCATCGGGAAACAATCGCCGCCCAGTGTCGCCGAGGTGCCGCTGCTCCTGCGCTCCCCGACGCGACGCGCGACATTCACACGGCCAACACTCGCTCGCGTCCGCCGAAAATGCCTTCTGCGCCCACGCCGGCCGGGACGCGCACCTTGGCTTTGATGCCCCGCTACTTGCGAGGTATTTCAAGGTACCCTCATTCAGCCGCAGGGACCTTCAGAGGACATCTTAATGTCTTTGTGTCGCGTTCTTTATATGACCTCTGTTATCACAACATATCAAATCAATGTCCCTTCACGTGACCTTCCCTGCCCTAAGATATCGGATCTCTTGTTCCGGTCTTCACATGGCCTGCCCTACCCTAAGATATCGGATCTATGTGTCAGCATGAGGCGGCATAAACGACCAAGTCTAACGGCTTCATCTGGCGCTGTGGCTAATGCGTCTAGTTACAGCTCACACCAACTGGAGTTCGAGCCACCAAAATAATGGAAGAATTCTCGCCATAAGCCTTGTATCAAAATGAACTTCAAACAAAGAAAAGAAGCTTAACTTCGATTATCTCTTTACAAAACCTGCCACAATCATATATCACCACCCGTCTTTTAAGAACAAAGGATTGTTCGTTTGCACCAGTACCCCCCCTCCCCCATTCCCTCGGTAGTAAACCAACATTATACAAGAATGATTTCCCGGTGACTCTCCCGCACAACCTGTGAAAACGTTAAACAATCGACGAGAGAAGAGTCATCCATCAGCTGACCATTGCAATAGCCATTGCGATATATCAAAGCCCTTGTGTGAAAAACAAACCGGTTTGGACCCTCGCGATTTTCGATCATTAATCAACTTCTGTGCATTGTGATTTATCCATCTCTTCCCCCCACCCCTTTCTCTCTCTCTCTCTCTCTCTCTCTCTCTCTCTCTCTCTCTCTCTCTCTCTCTCTCTCTCTCTCTCTCTCTCAGACACAGACACACACAAAGGGCCGCACAAAGCAGAGGAGTGCCAAAAAGCAAAAATAAAATGACATCCCTATCGACAGTCATACACAACCGCAGACGCGAAACAAGTCCTATATCTGGTTTTGAGAGAGAGAGAGAGAGAGAGAGAGAGAGAGAGAGAGAGAGAGAGAGAGAGAGAGAGAGAGAGAGAGAGAGAGAGAGAGAGAGAGAGAGAGAGAGAGAGAGAGAGAGAAAGAAAGAGAGAGAGAGAGAAAGTGCCTCAGGTGTCATCTGCCTGTGAGTCCTTGAATATAGGGTAGATAGTTGAGACGACCTGGCGGGGACTAAATCCCATTAAACAAGCAAACAAACAAACAAACTTCAGGAGACAAAGGGAACAATAACGAAGAACACAAGAATAGCAAAGAACACACAAACTGCAGAAGAAAGGATACGAAAGCAGGGAGAGATGCCAGAGAAAATAAGGGAGGGGAGGGCGAGAGAAGAGTAGGGTGGGAGAGACGCCAGATCGATGCAAATTCACCTAGCAACACAGACACACACACATAAGACATACACGCGAATACATACAATACACAAACTTTCCATACACACACACAAACATACACGCACCTAAATCTACACAAAGAGGGTACACGTTTACCCTTCCCAACACGCACACATACATACATACATACACACACATAGAGGCGTCCACAGCATCGATCTAAGAGGCTGTATGTCTGCTGTGTTAAGTACAACACCAATCACGGGCCGCCTGTCTGGCTGGTCCAAGAGAAGAAAGGAGGGAGAGGGAGAGGGAGAGGGAGAGGGAGAGGGAGAGGGAGAGGGAGAGGGAGAGGGAGAGGGAGAGGGAGAGGGAGAGGGAGAGGGGGAGAGAGAGGGAGAGGGAGAGAGGGAGAGGGGGGGGGGGAGAGGGAGGGGGGGGAAGGAGGGAGAGGGGAGAGAGAGAGAGAGAGGGAGAGGGAGGGAGAGGGAGAGGGAGAGGGAGAGGGAGAGGGAGAGGGAGAGGGAGAGAAAGAGGGAGACGGTGTGGATGAGAAGAGAAGGGAGAGTAAAAGCGGAACAGGGTGAGAAATAAAGAGGGAGAGGAAGGGAGAAAGGGAGAGAGGGAGAAGCGGGGAGAAAGGGAGAGGATGGAGAAGCGAGGGGAGGGGAGAAAGGGAGATGATGGAGAGAGGAAGAAGGGGAAGGGAGAGCGAGAGGGCGAGAGGGGTATATGGGGAAGAGAAAAGGGGCAGAGACGAGAGAAACGAGCGAGACAGAGACATGCAGAGAAAGAAAGAAAGAAAGAAAGAAAGAAAGAAAGAAAGAAAGAAAGAAAGAAAGAAAGAAAGAAAGAAAGAAAGAGAGAAAGAAAGAGATAAACTGGGGGAGAGGGGGGAGCGCGAGAGCCAGAGGAACAAAGGAGGAGCACGTGGTGGGGCCGTCGTCATCCTCGGCACGCGGCCAGACCAGACGGTTCACGGAGCAGCGACGGGCACTTTGCCCTGCCTGTACGATTGCAATGGTCAACGGCGACGATGAGGGCAGAGAGGGGCCGCTATGAGGTGTCGCAGTTGCAACCGGAAACGCTGAATGCAAGACACGTTAGAGGAGAGAAGGAGAGGAGAGGAGAGGAGAGCAAAGATAGATACGTAAGTGCCACAGACGAGAGAGACGAGAGAGACGAGAGAGAAGAGACATGAAAGGATCACGCGTACGCAAAGGAGACAGTGAGCGCCCCCTCCCCCCACCATCTTTCCCCCTTCCCCTTTCCCCCTCCCCCCGCCCTGCCCCCGCGAGCGCCCGGGCCATGAATCAACCATCGTAACTAGCCACCGCAATCACTACCTTAGCCTGGCCGTCACAATAAGGCGTCCACCACCAGCCGCGGCAGGAGACAATGAATGGCCAGAGGAACGCAATTGCACGGACGACACAGAGAGGGGAGGGGGAGAGAGGGAGATGGGGGAGGGGGAAAGAGGAGAGGGAACGGGGAGATGGGATATGGAGAGTAACTGGGAGAGGAACGGGGAGAGGGGAGAGGGAACAGGGAGAGAGGAGAGGGAACAGGGAGAGAGGAGAGGGAACAGGGAGAGAGAAGAGGGAAATATATATCTAAAACTAAAGATAACAATCATGAGAACGTCAAACGACCTAACGACAAATAAAACAAAAATCCGGAAAATTCAACAAAAGAATTCCAGAATCCCAGAAACCGGTAGGAAGAAAGAAAGAATCAGAGAGAGAGAGAGAGAGAGAGAGAGAGAGAGAGAGAGAGAGAGAGAGAGAGAGAGAGAGAGAGAGAGAGAGAGAGAGAGAGAGAGAGAGAGAGAGAGAGAGAAAGAAAGAAAGAAAGAAAGAAAGAAAGAAAGAAAGAAAAAGAAAGAAAGGAAGAAAGAGAGCGATGCAAGGAAATATACATGAGGCATCGCAAACAAGACAACGACGAGTGACGTGATGGCGAGGACACTAACGGTCGGTTGAGTCACACTTCCCCCCCTCCCCCTTCCCCCGGCCACCTCCTCAAAGCCGTTGCTAAATTCGATGCTCTTCCGAGCGCCCCCCTCCCCCGCCCCCACTCCCTGGGCCATGTGGGGAGGGGGAGACAGGAGGAGGGGAGGGGGGAGAGAGAAGGGGAGGGGGGAGACAGGAGGAGGGAAGGGGGGAGGCACGAGAGGAGGGGAAAGGAGAGGAGGAGAGACACGGAGACGGGGATGGGATAGAGGGGGATGGGAGAAGAAGGAATGGAAGGAGAGAAAAGGGAAGATGGGAGAAGGGGAGGTAGGAGGAGGGAGGGGCAAGAAAGGAGCAGCATGAATGACTTGCGTATATTGAATGGCGCGCCGAGCGCACGAAAGAACACCGCCCGCCCGCCCGCACACGAATCAGACAGGCAGGCGTAATACCGATACACAGACAGACAGATCAATAAAACAACAATATGAATAACCTATGAACATTAAAATTCAATAAATGTAGCCCTACTTCGAAATGTGAACAATACAGAGAGAGAGAAAGAGACTTTAAAAAAGGGGGAAATGTATATAAGGACAGAATTTTCTTTTCTTTTCATCATAAAGCAGAAATAAAAGAGGTAACGAGGAGGGAGGAAGAGAGGCGAAGGGAACGGAGAAAAGCTTTTGTTCGACAGAATAAAAGACGACTCACAGCTATGAAAAAATTATTATAATATATATATATATATATATATATATATATATATATATATATACACATATACATATACATGTATATATGTATGCAAGTATATATTTATACATGAGTATATTATATACATACATATATACATACATACATACATACATATATATATATATCATATATATATTGTGTGTATATACATATATATATGAGAGAGGAGAGAGAGGGAGAGAGAGAGAAACAGAGTAAGAAATAGAGATAGAGAAATAGAAATAGAGAGATACAGAGAGAGAAAAGAATAATTCCAGCAAGTATTCAAACCAGCCCAGCCAGGATCCCACACACCCGAAATAGTGCAAAATGTCAAGCATAAAGGCATGTTGTGAACGAGCGACCACGAGAAAAGGTGGGCGCCGTTGGCAAGGACCTGTGACCGACGCCAAGGGGTGACGTATTCAAAACATTTCGAGAGACTAGGGGGTACCTAGATAATAAAAAGGCTGAGCTAAAAAATAAATGAGGAATAAGAACGAATTGGAGGATACATATGAAATATAAATACAATTGAAACAGACAGAGGACAGTGAGGTGTGTGTGTGTGTGGGGGGGGGGGGTCAAAACCAAGGAGAAAATAGAAAAGGGAGAAGAAAAGGGAGAACGAAAGGGAGAAAAGGGAGGGGGGAAGTAGGAGCAGGGAAGGAGAAAGGGAGGACACAGAGGGAGGAAGGAAGGGAGAACACGAGGGAAGGGAGGACGCAGAGAGGAAGAGCAACAGATAGCAACGCGAGTGTCCCTGAAAAGTGCAAAAAAAATAGTTCACTCTCCCTACCCACTCCCGGCGGCACAATCAGGCTCCTGCACTCAGCAGTAATGGGCGCAAATCCCACTTATCAGCAAGGAAACGCCGCCCTTAAGATACCATCTTGTCTCCCAGGGTCCATATAACCCCCCCCCCCAACACACATACCCCTACCCCTCCCCTTACCCCTCGTTATATCTTTTACCGCATTTTTACCTCTTTTTTTCTAGTACATGCCTTCGAATATACCTACACCCAGTCTTTCTAAAAAAAACAAAACAAAAAAAGCAATATCGTCCAGTTATTCCTCCTCAACAGAACCTCTTAAACGTATTTCAAGACACTCACCTCTCCCCCCCCCTTAACCCATTCCCTCCTTAACCCATTCCCTCCTTAACCCATTCCTTCTAGGACATCTTAGCTAAGCCCTTTTATCCGGATGTTGTCTGCAGGAGGCTCTGCTGTGGCCGTCCCTCGACTCCCTGAACTCAGCGCCGTTCCATTTCCCTGAACTCAGCGCCGTTCCATTTCCCTGAACTCAGCGCCGTTCCATTTCCCTGAACTCAGCGCCGTTCCATTTCCCTGGACCCGCATGCATTCCTCGGTCCCTTGTGAGCGCTCCCGTGTACATATGGATCCGGTTTCTTCCTTAACGACCCTAAATCTACCTTAAATCGTGCATCTAAAGCCACTCGTCCGGAGAGAGGGAGAGGGAGAGGGAGAGGGAGAGGGAGAGGGGGAGGGGGAGAGGGAGAGAGGGAGAGGGAGAGGGAGGGGGAGAGGGAGAGGGAGAGGGAGAGGGAGAGGGAGAGGGAGGGGGAGGGAGAGAGGGAGAGAGGGAGAGGGAGGGAGAGGGAGAGGGGAGAGGGGAGAGGGAGAGGGAGAGGGAGAGGGAGAGGGAGGGGGGGAGGGGAGAGGGGGGGGGGAGGGAGAGGGGGGAGGGGAGAGAGAGGGGGAGGGAGAGGGGGGGGGAGGGAGGGAGAGGGAGAGGGAGAGGAGAGGAGAGGAAGGGAGAGGAGAGGAGAGGAGAGGAGAGGGGAGGAGAGGAGGGGAGAGGGAGAGGGAGAGGGAGAGGGAGAGAGAGAGGGGCTATGGGAATCGTGCCAGATGCTCCGTGGTCAACCCTTGTCTGGGGCTTCCTTGCATGAGGCCGGATATCCCATTAATCCATCAAAGACAAAGTACCATGCTGAAAAGTATATATAAAACAAACAAGATAACACACCTTGTTGAAAGACGTAATATAAATAACCACGGTAAACTAGAAAATAACAAGGAAAATAACCACCCACCAAGTTCAACCTACAGGAGTCAGCACACATTCCAGATAACGCGTCCCTAAAACACAGATACTCAGTGCCGCAGCCATAAGACTTTAATTTAAGATCACTTTTTTTTTTTTTTTTTTTTTGCAATTTTCACGAAATTGATAATGCCATAGGTAAAGGCGTGGCACAAGGCGTCGAAACCTAATTAGAATCCGATCAAAGATGGAAAAAAGACGAAAAACAATTATTCTGCAATAATGAGAGACTGAGTTTCAAATGTGGAAAATATTATTGTTCTGCATTTATCTTCAACATGCTTATAAACCTGGCGTTGGATATGTATTCTGTCTGTGTGTCTGTATTTGTCTGGGTTTGTGTATGTTTCGGTGCCTGTCTGTTTTTAGCCTGTCAGTGCCTCTTTATCTGAATCTCTCCCTTTCCAAGCATACATACGTAATGTCTATAAAACTTACGTGCCAATCAACACGTGCTCTCCAAACATCAACACTGCCCAGGGATACGTACCTGCAGAGAAAAACAAAGGGTTAATAACTACAAAGAATAGTAAACACTGACAGAATATACCTAGAAAATAACTTACGTCAATGACGCTATTAATGATAAAGATAACAAGAATTACGTCAATAAAATTATCAAAACCTATATCATAACATAATACAACATCGCGTGGAGCAATAACAGCAATTCATAAGGGTGACAATCATAGCACCTTAGCCTTGGTCTTACTCTTGCCACACTCCTCCCTTGCCATCGGAAGTACTTGTACATTTTTTGCCTGCTCTTCTTCACTTTACAACATGGACTTCCTTATTCCTAATCCTCTTCTCTCTCTTTCTCTCCTTTCATCTCCTCTCCACTCCCTTTCCCCTTCATTGCATCCTTCTTTCTTTTTCCTTAATCCTCTCCTCTACTTTCTCTCCCTCTCCCTCCTCTATCAATACCATCACGTTGAGAGTGACACCAAGTCGCCAAGCGCGTGACGTCATGAATGAGTCACTGAGCCACGCCCCCCCGCCACGAGACTGGCAGTGACGTCATGCCCACAGGTGTGTGTGTGTGTGTGTGTGTGTGTGTGTGTGTGTGTGTGTGTGTGTGCATGTGAGGTGAGAATATGTGTGCGAGTGTGAATGTATGTGATTGTATGTAAGTGTGGGTGAGCGTGCGAGGTGCGCGCGCGTGTACGCAAATACACCCGTCCGAGATCTTGTGGCACTTTCATACAGAGCTATCCCCCCTTCCCTCCCGGCACCCCCCCCCCCATCCCCACATCGCGTGGCGACCCTGGCAGGTAACTATACACGCTGGTGCGGTCAGTGCGGTCGGCCTACGGCGCCACGGCCTCTCGTCTGGCCTGGGGGAAGGGGGGGAGGAGGAGGGAAGAGAGTGGCCAGGGGAAAGAGGGGTAAGGGAGAAAGGAAGAGGAAGAGCAAGGAATGGGAAAGGAGGCAAATAGGAAAGGAAGGATGGGGAGGAGAAAGGGAGAATCAAAGGTGAAAGGGGTGGGGGGGGGGGTGAGGAGGAGGGAAGAGAGTGGCCAGGGGGAAGAGGGAGAAAGGGAGAAAGGAAGAGGAAAAGGAAGGAATGGGAAAAGAGGCAATCAGGAAAGGGGGGATGGGGAGGAGGAGAAAGGAAGAATCAAAGGTGAAAGGGGGATGGGGAAAAGGAGGAAGGAGGGCGAGAGGTAGTCGAGATAAGTGACAATCGCTTCACTTACTGGGGGGGGGGGGTAACCCAATTATATATGATGGTAAAATATAGGCCTACGATCTATCGAGCATCCACAATCCCAATGGAACCAACGAAACGAATTCAAAGAAAAAAAACGCCATACCCTCCTTCCATACTACCACCACATCCCCCCCCTCAAGTCGCCCTCCATTAGCCCCGCACTAACGACACTCCCGCGTCCTAAATCGAAAGCGCGGGGTAATTAACCATAACATTTAACTCATTATTCAGAGCCCAAGTTATCACCTGAAGCGCCAGCATTGCCACGAGTCCCGAGAAAACGAGCCGGAATTTACGAGGTCTCTTTCATCAACTATCTATCACCATCATGAAGTTTATCACTATCATCATCACATTATCTATCACTATTATCATCACAGTATCTATCATTATCATCACCACATAGCATAAAGTTGAAGGGATAAAAAATAATGATATCTAAATAATCAAATCCATCCCTACACTATATATATGTCCACACAGCTATAAATACCTATCCATTCACATTCACGAGGTCAGGTCAGGTCAAATCGTGAGGGAAAAAAATCAAGTCACTGGTTCTACGGAGAGAAAGACATCTTCCATGAAGTGAACCATTAAAATAAAATAAAAAAAATGAAAAAATAAGCAAGTAATCTTTTGAAACCACGAGTTAATTAGTCACAAATACTAAATAATTTCTGCCCACTTATTACCTGCCTACTCATCCCCCCCCTTTTTTCAGTTAATTACTCCCGCACACCCCAATTCCACTGCAATAATTAAAGTTCATTAACCTATAGGAAATGACCAGATGATGTAGGAAATAATTTGTATAAAACATATGTAGGCCAAAGCTCCGTGCGCAATTTTTCTCTCTTCATTTCCTCGTCTCAATTTTCTTCTTCCTCTTCCTCTTCACAATTCTCTTCTTTCCCTTTCTCTCCATCTTTATTTCTTGACTTTCTACCTCCTCTCCGCCTCGCCTACCCCTTCCACAGCCACCAATTCCCTTGTCCCCCAGCCTGAAATCTTCAGAGATCACCATCTCTGACCATTGCATCCCTCATCACCATCTCTGACCATTGCATCCCTCATCACCATCTCTGACCATTGCATCTCTCATCACCACCTATCTTCATCCCTCATCATCATCACTGACCATTGCATCCCTCATCACCATCTCTGACCATTGCATCCCTCATCACCACCTATCTTCATCCCTCATCATCATCACTGACCATTGCATCCCTCATCACCATCTCTGACCATTGCATCTCTCATCACTACCTATCTTCATCCCTCATCATCATCACTGACCATTGCATCCCTCATCACCATCTCTGACCATTGCATCCCTCATCACCACCTATCTTCATCCCTCATCATCATCACTGACCATTGCATCCCTCATCACCATCTCTGACCATTGCATCCCTCATCACCACCTATCTTCATCCCTCATCATCATCACTGACCATTGCATCCCTCATCACCATCTCTGACCATTGCATCTCTCATCACCATCTCTGACCATTGCATCCCTCATCACTGACCATTGCATCCCTCATCACCATCTATCTTCATCCCTCATCTCCCATAATTCCTCATCTCCATCTCCATCGTCACCATCACCACCATCATCATCATCCCTCAACCTCCCTCTCGCGAATCAGGTGGACCCTCATTAGCCTAATCCTGCAGCCGCCCCCCGTGACACGCGCCCACCCACGCCCTAAGACCCAGAGGCGAGGATGGGATCACGCCCTCCCACCCCCCCTCACCTCCTCTTCGACCGAAAATAGATGTCCGTGACCCGTGCATGCACTGGGCTTTGCATAATGACTGATTGGCGGTGGTGATTGATAGTGGTGGTGACTGATGGTGGTGGTGAATGATGGTGGTGGTGACTGATGGTGATGACCGATTGATGGTGTTGATTGAAGAATGATTGATGACTGATGGAGATTGTGAGTGATGAATGATTGATGATGATGATGACTATGCTCATGGTGGTGATGGTGATGACATTAATAAAACGATACCAATAAGGTGACAAAATCCCACACATTCTCAACGTGCCATTTACAAGTCAAAACACTCAAGACATAATACAGCACCCAATTAAAAGACATAAAAAAACACGAACTATCAAACGCATCACCATCATCTTGGCGACCCCATTACGTCACGCCTCCGAGCCGCAGACAAGCGAAACAGCCAGCCGCGTTAATAAACAATCTTGTGCCATTACTGTCGACATAGGCCTAGGTCAGGTGAGGTCAAACCGCTGAATTGCCTTCCCAGAATTAATTCCCGTAATGGAGGAACATTCCAAGCTCTCGATTACGCTAATTGTTCCATTAGAATATTCCATTACGCTCCGTATGACACCCCCCCCCTTCCCCCCGACGCTGAAATGGCTATGGGATCATATAATGGAAGAGTCTGGAGGAGAGGAGGAGGGGGAAAGGGGGGGGGGGGAGGAAGAGGGAAAGGGAGTGGGAAATAGGGAGAGAGAGGAGGGCGTAAGGGAGAGAGGGAGAGAAAGGCAGAGGTGGCAAAGAGAAGAGGAGAAGAGAAAAGACAAATAAACCGGGACAACCATCCACCCTCGACAAAGCCCTCCCTAACAGGCACGCAAAAGCCATAGAGAAATGGCCGCAACTCCCCTTCTCAATAAAACCAACTCAGCTCTCTGGAGGAAAGCGCAAACATTCTGTTTACGTTATAGATAAACTACTTAACTTCATGGTGAAGGAATAATCAAAGATACTCCGACTTACAATACACCATGACACCATACCTCACACACAAGGAATGTGTACGTAAAATCACAAAAAACGAAAGGAATAAAGTGCATATTCTCCTATTTCTTATTCGTATTTCCGTTCGGAGGAGGAGGAGCGGGAGGAGGAGGAGGAGGAGGAGGAGGAGGAGGAGGAGGAGGAGGAGGAGGAGAAAGAAGGAGGAGGAGGAGAAAGAAGGAGGAGGAGGAGAAAGAAGGAGGAGGAGGAGGAGGAGAAAGAAGGAGACGCGACCCAAAAGCCCCATAGAAAGGAAGAAATATGAAAGCAGTGACACTACACCACACCACGTCGGGACCTCCACCAAAGCCAAGCCAAGCCGAGCCGAGGTGTAAGAAAATCGAAATTCCAACCATCCATCTATCAATCAAATCAATCGGCCATAAATGAAAAACAAGGAAGAAGAAACGAAACGAATAAATAAATCACAGGCATCCGAAAGAGGAGAGAAAGTCCCAGCACACAATTTGTCGCCGCCAGAGGCATCCAGACACATCATCGGACACACA
>NW_028234443.1:17758458-17768458 GCF_977035675.1 Penaeus japonicus | reverse complement strand
AGGCAAGGCGCTGAGGTCGCGGTCGGGAAATGAGGCAAGAGGAGGTGCAATTTACGGGAAAAAGAGTCAACTGCAAACGCAGGACGGGGGTGAAAGAGAAGGTTCAACAAAAAAGGTGAAATAAAGCAAGATTGAACGATTTACAGCAAAATATATGCTTTATAAATGAAAACGCGAGACACGATAAGAGAGGTGCAAGGAAAAAATAGCCAAAATAAGGCAAAAGCAGCAACTTGGAAACCGTGCATGAAAGAGGGGAGAGACGTCTGAGCCGCAGCGCCATGCGGGTGCAGCGAGGGAACACCTCCTCTACCATGCAAGATACCCCCCTCACCCCCTGCTCCCCCAATCTTCAAACCTTGCCATGACTCACGCATACTCCACGCAGGTGTACGCGCCTGTGCCTCACGCAGGAAGACAAGCAAGTAGCAGGGAGACGATCAGCTGATGAGCAACACACGTGCATGAGAGAGCCTGACTGAATAACACTCACTCGTTCCCTGGTTCAATAGTGGCACCGAGAACGCTTGCTCGCTCTCGTTCACTCGCTCAAACGTATCAATATGCCATTGGAAATGACATTTACATCATGCAGCAGAACGCACGCCAAACCGTTGAACTGCAAACAGGCTCGTGCAGAAATAATCCAACATATCCGGTCCATCTAGCTGTTCAGATCGACCAGCTGAGTTCAGGGATCAATGCGCCGCCGTGCTTGTAAACCAGCTGATCGCCACCTCAATCAGCTGATTGCCACCTACCTTTACCAGCTGATCGCCACCCTTCCCAGCTGACATTTATGAGGAAAT
Source organism: Penaeus japonicus (assembly GCF_977035675.1). NCBI lineage: Eukaryota > Metazoa > Arthropoda > Malacostraca > Decapoda > Penaeidae > Penaeus > Penaeus japonicus. The sequence goes on along the minus strand of NW_028234443.1, from coordinate 17,767,649 downwards.
ACCCTTCAACCATCGGATTTCAAATATGCATCTATCAGCTGATGCGGATATCGATTAGCTCTCGACCCAAAAAGATCACTCCGTCCATGTTCCCTCTCCGCCAGAAGAACAACAAACGTTATCCACACGCGTCTGTCTGGCAGTAATGTTCATTTCAGTGACAGGTTATCCATATCCACAATGAAGTTAAGGTAATCACATGCGGGTATTGGATATAGAGAAGTGGGTTGGGTGGAAAGAAGGAAAAGAGAAGACACAAGGGGAAAAGGCGAATAAAGAAAAGAAAATAAGATACAGGCATGTGACTAAACAAAAGAAAAACAAAGACACGGCGATGGCAAGCGGGCCATCCTGTGATGAATCGAAGTACGCCGATTTATTTCGGTCTAAGAGAGCAACCGAGAGACAATTCGAGGCCGTGAATATACCAATGAGTCACGGCGGGGGGTGGGGAGGGGAGGGGAGGGGAGGGGAGGGGAGGGGAGGGGAGGGGATGGGGAGGGGAGGGGAGGGAGAGAAAGGAGGGAGTGGGGTGGGAGAGGACGGGAGAGGGAAGAGGAGGGAGGGGAATCAGATGGGGCGTACACATGACTCAACAGGTGAGTGACTCATTCACGCATCGATTCTATGTTAGCGTAATCGTATCGCTCACCGACTGCCTGACTGACTGACTGACTATACCTCAACCGCTGTCAGTCGCTCAGAACCCAAAAGAGCACAAGAAATACACAAGACGAAATCTCAAAAAGCCACCAGAACCCATCTACCCCCCACCCCTTCCCCCCAGCCACAATCAGCTGATATCGCTCAAGACAAGCGAATTGGCGACTTACGAGGGGGGGGGGATTGAGAGTGAACACCATTACTTATCTAATCGCGATGAGAAATCCCTTTTCTTACTCCCGACCAGTCACAGGCAGAATCTCATTTTAAAAAGGCGTGTGTCACTGCACTCTTTTTTTAGCCTCCCCACCTTCTATCTACCTATTTACCTAATATTTACCCTCTCTTCTCTCTTCTCTCCTCCTCCTCCTCACAACCGTTCTCAGTTTAATCCTCACGCCCAACCCTTCCATGGACCTCACTGCCCTCCTTCCCTCCTTCTCTTCTCCCTCGCTACCCCCCAACCATCCCCTCCTCCTCCCCTCTTCCCTCTTCCTGGTCCCGCATGCACTTCGTCATGCTGTGTGACACACCCGAACGCCCGCCGTCATCAAGGGTCGGCGCTTCGTCACCTTAAAGGGGGGGGGGAGAAGATAGGGAGGGGAGGGGGAGATAGGAAGGGAAAGAGGGAGGGAAGGATGGAGGTAGGGAGGGAAGGAGAGAGGGAAGGGTGGAGGTTGGGAGGAAGAGGGAGGGAGGGAAGGATGGAGGTAGGGAAGGATGGAGGTAGGGAGGGGGAGGGAGGAGGGAGGGAAAGGGATAACAAGAATGACTGTGCACCGTGAATGCTGACATCCAGAGATGGATGGGAGGGGGAGAGAGAGAGTGTGTGTGTGTGGAGGAGAGGGAGAGAGAGAGTGTGTGTGTGGAAGAGAGGGAGAGAGAGAGAGTGTGTGTGTGGAGGAGAGGGAGAGAGAGAGTGTGTGTGTGTGGAGGAGAGGGAGAGAGAGAGAGTGTGTGTGTGGAGGAGAGGGAGAGAGAGAGAGTGTGTGTGTGGAGGAGAGGGAGAGAGAGAGAGTGTGTGTGGAGGAGAGGGAGAGAGAGAGTGTGTGTGTGGAGGAGAGGGAGAGAGAGAGTGTGTGTGTGTGGAGGAGAGGGAGAGAGAGTGTGGTTGTGGAGGAGAGGGAGAGAGAGTGTGTGTGGAGGAGAGGGAGAGAGAGAGTGTGTGTGTGGAGGAGAGGGAGAGAGAGAGTGTGTGTGTGGAGGAGAGGGAGAGAGAGAGAGTGTGTGTGGAGGAGAGGGAGAGAGAGAGAGTGTGTGTGTGGAGGAGAGGGAGAGAGAGAGAGTGTGTGTGTGGAGGAGAGGGAGAGAGAGAGAGTGTGTGTGTGGAGGAGAGGGAGAGAGAGAAGACGTGAGATGGAGTGATGGAGAGAGAGTGTGTGTGTGGAGGAGAGGGAGAGAGAGAGAGTGTGTGTGTGGAGGAGAGGGAGAGAGAGAGAGTGTGTGTGTGGAGGAGAGGGAGAGAGAGAGAGTGTGTGTGTGGAGGAGAGGGAGAGAGAGAGAGTGTGTGTGTGGAGGAGAGGGAGAGAGAGAGTGTGTGTGTGGAGGAGAGGGAGAGAGAGAGTGTGTGTGTGTGGAGGAGAGGGAGAGAGAGAGTGTGTGTGTGTGTGTGGAGGAGAGGGAGAGAGAGAGAGAGTGTGTGTGTGGAGGAGAGGGAGAGAGAGAGAGAGAGTGTGTGTGTGGAGGAGAGGGAGAGAGAGAGAGTGTGTGTGGAGGAGAGGGAGAGAGAGTGTGTGTGTGTGGAGGAGAGGGAGAAAGAGTGTGTGTGTGGAGGAGAGGGAGAGAGAGAGAGTGTGTGTGTGTGGAGGAGGGGGAGAGAGAGAGTGTGTGTGTGGAGGAGGGGGAGAGAGAGAGTGTGTGTGTGGAGGAGGGGGAGAGAGAGACTGTGTGTGTGGAGGAGGGAGAGAGAGAGAGAGAGTGTGTGTGGAGGAGAGGGAGAGAGAGAGTGTGTGTGTGGAGGAGAGGGAGAGGGAGAGAGAGAGTGTGTGTGTGTAGAGGAGAGGGTGAGAGAGAGTGTGTGTGTGGAGGAGAGGGAGAGAGAGAGTGTGTGTGTGGAGGAGAGGGAGAGAGAGAGAGTGTGTGTGTGGAGGAGAGGGAGAGAGAGAGAGTGTGTGTGGAGGAGAGGGAGAGAGAGAGAGTGTGTGTGGAGGAGAGGGAGAGAGAGAGAGAGTGTGTGGAGGAGAGGGAGAGAGAGAGTGTGTGTGTGTGGAGGAGAGGGAGAGAGAGAGTGTGTGTGTGGAGGAGAGGGAGAGAGAGAGTGTGTGTGTGGAGGAGAGGGAGAGAGAGAGTGTGTGGAGGAGAGGGAGAGAGAGAGTGTGTGTGGAGGAGAGGGAGAGAGAGTGTGGGGTGAGTGGCCGGGCTCGTGCAAGGTCGTCAAGACAGGACAGACTTGCTTGCATACACACTAGGCTACACCCACCGTCTTCATCTTTTGTTTAGAAAATCACATCATTTTTTCTCGTAGCAGAGGCAGATAGAGAGAGATAACGGTAGAGAGGGAGAGGGAGAGGGAGAGGGAGAGGGAGAGGGAGAGGGAGAGGGAGAGGGAGAGGGAGAGGGAGAGGGAGAGGGAGAGGGAGAGGGAGAGGGAGAGGGAGAGGGAGAGGGAGAGGGAGAGGGAGAGGGAGAGGGAGAGGGAGAGGGAGAGAGGGGGAGAGAAGGAGAGAGGGGGAGAGGGGGAGAGAAGGAGAGAGGGGGAGAGAAGGAGAGAGGGGGAGAGAGGGGGAGAGGGGGAGAGGGGGAGAGGGAGAGAGAGAAAAAGAAAGAGAGAGAGAGAGAGAGAGAGAGAGAGAGAGAGAGAAAAGGGGGTGAGAGAAAGAGATAGAGAGAGCAGGAGAGAAGAGAGGAGAGGGGAGAAGAGAAGAGAGAATATGAGAGAGGAGAATATGAGAGAGGAGAGGAGAGAAGAGAAGAGAGAATAGGAGAGAGGAGAAGAGGAGAGGAGAGAAGAGAAGAGAAGAGAAGAGAAGAGAAGAAAAGAGGAGAAGAGAAGAAGAGAAGAAGAGAGAAGAGAAAGAGAGAAACAGAAAGAGAGAAAGAAAGAGAAAGAGAGAAACAGAAAGAGCGAAAGAGAGAAAGAGCGAAATAGAGAAATAGCGAAAGAGAAAGAGAGAGAAAGAAAGAGAGAGAGAGAAAGAGAGAAAGAAAGAGAGAAAGAAAGAGAGAGAGAAAGAAAGAGAGAAAGAAAGAGAGAAAGAAAGAGAGAAAGAAAGAAAGAGAGAAAGAGAAAGAAAGAGAGAAAGAGAGAGAGAGAAAGAAAGAGAGAAAGAAAGAGAAAGAAAGAAAGAGAGAAAGAAAGAGAGAAAGAGAGAGAGAGACGAGCGACGGCGGAGGGTATTTCGGCCAACCAGGAAGACGAAAGGTCGCCCCGCCCGGCATTCCCCGGGCCCCGTAACCTGCAGCATAGGCCTACACGGCACGCACACGCCATTGTTCCCCGAGTCCCACGCCTATTCACTCCCATGCACCTGTGTGTGTGTGTGTGTGTGTGTGTGTGTGTGTGTGTGTGTGTGTGTGTGTGTGTGTGTGTGTGTGTGTGTGTGTGTGTGTGTGTACATGTACATGGCCGTAAGGTTGTACACGTATGTACACGTGTACGTGGACGTACACATGTACATGTGTATATGGATTTAAGTGTGCACACGTGTACGTGGACGTACGTGTGTACATGTGTACGTGGACGTACGTGTACATGTGTACGTGGACGTACGTGTACATGTGTACGTGGACGTACGTGTGTACATGTGTACGTGGACATACGTACGTGTATGCGCCAAGGGTGCATCTGAGAGTCTGTTCACGTGTGAGAAATTGTATGCGCGAGGGAGAGTGAGTGGGAGTGAATGGGAGTGAATGGGAGCGATGTGTGATGAGTGAGAGTTAGTGATGCTCAGTCGAAGTGGAGCGATAGCAGAGCCCGAGTAATGTGCGCTGGGAAGGGGGCATCGTCCCCACCAGACAAGTGTCGATCTCCCCCCCCCTCCCCATGCCCCTTCACAATTCGTATTCCCTTTCTCCATCCCCAACCACCTCTCTCTCCACCAACCCCTGTCCCTTTCCATGGGGAGGGGGAGGGAGGGAGGGAGGGACGGAGAGAGGGAGAGGGTGAGAGAGAGAGGGAGAGGGTGAGAGAGAGATGGGGGGGAGAGGGGAGAGGGGAGAGGGGAGAGAGGAGAGAGAGAGAGAGAGAGAGAGTGTTGCGACGTGACACAGTGTGACAGGCGTGAGTGACGTGTGAGAAGGCGAATGAGCGACTGCAATTAATGAGTGACAGGCCAAACAACCACACACTCCTAAAGGACAAAGCCAATCAGTTCTCCAACTCCACTGGAATCCTAATCAATATGCAAACAAGTCTATACATTCCCGCTTCAAAATTGGCGACTCTTGAAATGGGTTTTGAAATGGCAATTATTGCGAAATCACACTTGGCGCAGGCGCAGTTTCGCGGGGCGGAAAAGACTACGCGTAGCTTGCCATCATTATCTGTCGGTCTCTTTTGACAGCTGCCGGATTTGAATTTGACGTTTGCCCCTACCCCCTACCCCCTACCTATTTTCTTCAATTCCCTTCTATGGCATTCTCTCCTTCACGCCTTTAATCGGATTTAACGCCATTCCGCTTCTTCCCTCCCCCTTCTCCTCCACCAGTCCTCCTTACTTCTACAACAATTAAATTCTGAATTCTGGATGCAACAAACCGCACTCTATGCACTACAACATGGTGCTTAAAAAAATATCTCGGACTACAAAATACGTCCGATTTTTCTTGTGTACTATAGGTCCGTTACAGCCGTCGGGAGCCTCCCTATGGTTTATTGACCTTGTGTTCGAACGCCTTGCATGTGAAGCGACAGTCAGGCTAGACAATTATGGGACGTACAGTTAACTGGCTTAAACACGTGATACGTCAACAGCGAACACGGGTTGAATAAAGATATGAAATAACTGTTAGTATAAAGAGATGGTTGCTGACACTCAAATCTAAATACAAAAAAGTCCGCCAGCAAACGTCAGTTAACGGTCGCTGTGCAATCCAAAAACGCGAAGGCAGCAACCTCGGCCAATCTAACCCCTCGCGATTCCCATTCCAACCTGGCCATTCTAACCCCTCGCGATTCCCATTCTAACCCCGCCATTCCCACCCGAGGGTGACACGTCCTCTGGAACCTCGTGGCATCCCTACCCTACAACCCCCTGGCATCCCTTACATCACCCAGGACACTGCCCGACACACCGCCTAATAGAACAAATCAAAAGTACAAACAGACCCGCCCGTCCTCCTTCCACGAGGACCATCCCGGCGCCCATAGCAGCCCCCGACGGCGCCCACGAGCACCCGCAAACCGCCCTGCTTCCCTCTCGCTGCATACACCGGTTCCGCCAGCGCAGATTCCACACGTTTGGAGCCGCCCGGGAGGGAGAGGGACCGCGCCAGACGCCAGCCAGCCTTGCCCTGCGAAACGTTACTCCGCGCTCTCAGACGCCTCCCTCGGCCCCTGGGTAGGCCTAGGAGCCTCTCCGTCGCGGGTCGAGGAGGACACGTCTGGAGCTCAAGAGGACGCCCTCAAGCTCGCCCTCAGTGGGTTCGCCTCGCCACGTTTAGTGAGGTGGACTTCCCCCAAGACCCACTTCCACCTCACCCCCAAGGCCCAGAAACAAGGGCCACATCCCCCCCTGCCCCCCGCCACCCCCGGGTACACTCCCAACACCAGAGAAAAGTGTGACTTACGTAAATGAGTCCGGAGTAGTAGCGCTCCTTGAGGTTATGCAGGACCGAAGCTTCGTTGAGACACGTGAGCTCGGCCATGTCCTCGACCTTGTTGAACTTGGGCGGGTTCATCTTCTGGATGTCGTCCTTGGCCACCCGCATCCTCTTGCCGGTGTCGGAGATCTCGACCTCGACCTCGTCTCCGACCTCGCCCTTGATGCCGGCGGCGACGAAGCCATGGTCGGTGTGCGGGATCCACACGAGGCGCTTCTGCGTCCACTCGGCCTGCGACGCCGGGTCCTCGAAGGTGTCCCTCGAGACCACCAGGTACTTGAGCTCGGGGTCGTTCGCGTCGATCTCCGCCATTTTGAGTCGTGAGTCAAGTGATTCCTGGCTTTCGAGTCGTGAGTCTCTTGGAGGTTCCTGCCTTGGGCTCTGGCTCGGTCTCTTGGCTACCACGGCTTGCCCTTTCTTTCTAGGCTCATCGGCTTACACGCTCGGCTTTCTTTGTAATGTATTTTTTCAAAATATTTTTATAAAACCAAACAAAAAAAATTATCTTCTTCACTTTGCACCTTATTCGAACAGAAAATAATGGTTTGTTTTTTTTCCAGCAGCCTGTTGTTTCCTCTTTTCTTTTACACTAGGGTTTCCTCTTCTGCTACGCTCATCAACGCAAACAATCCATAGTAAGTTTAATATAAAAAAAAGACGGCGTGGCGGCGAGGAAGGCAGAGTGTCGAGCGCACGTCTTCTCCCGCCTGAGGTTGCCAGCAGACTGAGGGTGCGAGCGGTGAGGGGGCTGTTCATGGCTCGCTTCCCGGCCTTGAATCTTCGCTTTTCTGGCCAGTTTACACGCCTTCTGATTATTTTCTTACTAAAATAGCTTATGGTATGATTCATTAAAGTTTATTAGTATCATCTGATCATCATCGCTTGAGCAGCGCAGGTCGGTATGATCGAAGCAAAGTAGCGAAAAACGATTACCGCGAATATAAATGATCTGCCAAAAACGTCTGTTTTCTAATCTCCCATTTTTACCGGCTGATAAACTGATAGTAGACTCTTATTACATGTGTCATATCTCTTATCGAAAAGTGACGATAAATACCTTCAAAAATCGCCCACTAGTCTCCAAGCCTGGCGTGCAGGAGGGCTAGAAGAAGGGCGAAGGGAAGCGAGCGCGAATATTAAAGCCCCCGCCAAAAGCGCGCCTTGCTTTCACCAACACGTGGGGAAATACCTCTCGTTCTGATAATTATTCTACCGTTCTTGCACTCTTATTTCGACCACCTGCGACATCTACCCGATCCGTCTACCGGCTATCGGCTCGGCTACGGGTGTGGCCAGGAGGGCGTGTGGTCGAAAAGCGGGAAATACGAACGGTTGGCAGGGAAATGGAGCCAACAGGAGACAGATGCTCTTTCGGGGTCAAAATTGGTGTCAGGCATCGAAATTATACTGCAGGATACACTATAAATTCGCCGTAGCTGTATTGAATAAATGTTTCGCTCTGGGTTTATGACGTTTTTGCATTGCTTGAAGAGCTGGCTGGAGAAGGGGTCGAGATACCCTATTACAAGTGAAGAAAAGTGTTTTAATGAATGAGGTCATAATTTAGTTATCATGTTGCGTTTTCATCTGCGAGTGATAATAGCTGAAATGATGGTGCGGGAATACGGCCAGATGTTGTAGAAGCTCTGCGATTTCGGGGGGAAAACGGCAAATGAAGTCGATTTGAGTGGATGGTGGTGAATGTAGTTATCAATCTAGTGGGGAGGGGATGTAAATTCAGGTTTTGCCGTGTAATAAATTAGAAAAACATCCCATATGGCACGGCATAAGTTACGCGCATGACAAAAAGTCTCTTGCATGACCAAGAGAGTGTTCCTCATTTTCCTTTTTTTCTGTATGAACAGTTTTCTAATTTGATTTGATAATCTTTATAGATATCAAGATATTAGATATTTAATCAGTAATACCCCTCCATATAGTGCATTGATGTTTAATATTCTAGATGTTAAAAAGGCTTCAAGAAAAAAATCGTCTAAATAGTTGTTTTGACTTTCTACATATGTTTTCTGTTATTGCATATATTTGTTTTGTTTTGCTTTCTAACCAAGAGTTAAAGGCCTGTAAGCATGATGTCTTGTCCCGTTGCTCATAATAAAGTCTTAGATAACTCCACGCGTCCGAATCCGTCCAGACGAATGTTTTCTCTACTGATGCCGTTAAGCGCGCCAAAATTTATGGCCGGATAAATCACACATCGAGATCCTCCGAGTCTTATTGCTCTCCAAAAAGATTAATCTATCTTCTGCTTGTGCAGAATATCCTCTCCTTGCACCTCCTCCCCCCCCCTTCTTACCCCCTGAGAGAGAGAGATAAAAAAACCTACGGGATCGCCACCCCGTCACTCGACGGAACTTTCACGTCGTAAGAAATCACTTTAACCCTGCGCCAGCTGCCTGACCTCTGACCCAGTATCATAGGGCTTGGAACGATGCTCCCTCAGGGCATCGGAGATAAAAGGAGTTCCTAGCTCTCCCTCATACCCACCTGAGGTTACCCAAGGTGCCCATGCCCAATGGGAGATCACACACAATATGCCCCCGAGATGTTATGACCCCGCGGGCATCGAGCTGGGGTTAGATTTTAATTACGATCATTGGCGTAATGGACAGAATCCAATCTGACTGTCACACCTCCTTCTCTCCCTCCCGTCCGCCTCCTTCCCTCCCTCTCTCTCTCACACCCGCCTCCTTCTCTCCCTCCCGCCCTCTCTCCCATCCGCCACCCGCTCTCTCTCCCTCACTCCT
>NW_028234443.1:17748458-17750958 GCF_977035675.1 Penaeus japonicus | reverse complement strand
AGAGAGGAGGGAGGGGAGGAGGAGGAAAAGGGGGAGGCAAAGTAGGAAAAGAGAGATGGAGAAAGAGGAGGAGAAAGAAGGGCAGAATGAAGGAGAGAAAGAAGGAGAAGGAGAAGAAGAGGGAGGTGAAGAAGGAGAGAAGAAAGGAAAGGAGGAACAGAAGAGAGGGGAAAGGAGAGGAGGCAAGGAGAACGAAAGAAGAGGTAGAAGAGAGATAGAGGAGGGTAGAAGAGAGGAGAGGGAGAATGAAGAAGGAGGAACAGAGATGAATGAGAGTAGAGAACAGAAAGAAGAAAATAAAAAGGGAGGAAAGGGAACAAGAAAGAAAAGAGGAAAGAAAATAAGAACAAAACAGGAGTGAAAGAGGGAAGGAGAAGAAAGAGGAGAATAGAGAAGAAAAGAGAATGTAGGTATTATTACGTAATTGGCAGGAATGTAGGAAAGGATGAGAGGAATGGATGTAATTAAATAAAGTTCTTGAAGTAGATAGAAGACGTAATAAAAAAGTTGGCAAGCAAATAGAGAAAGAGGAAGGCGAAAGAGAGAGAGAGAGAGAGAGAGAGAGAGAGAGAGAGAGAGAGAGAGAGAGAGAGAGAGAGAGAGAGAGAGAGAGAGAGAGAGAGAGAGAGAGAGAGAGAGAGAGAGAGAGAGAGAGAGAGAGAGAGAGAGATAAGAAGACAAAAAATAGTAAAAAAAAAAGAATGAGGGATAGACGATGAAAGAAGAAAAAATAGAAGAAAGAAAAGAAACAGAAAGAAAGGGAGGAAGAGAGAGAACGAAAAATACGTAAAAGAAGAACGAGAAAGAAGACACAAAAAAGAGGTGATAAATGAAGAAGAAATACGAGGAAAATAAAACGAAATAAGAAAACCAAGAAGAGAATGAAAAAAAAAATATATATATTAAAGAAAAAAAAACAAAAAACGAGGAAACAAATACATAACAAATAAATCAACAGACCCCATGAAATGATAAAAAAAAGAGAGAGTGAGCGTCGTGTTTTCAGAAGTAGCAGGAAAGTGGCCGGAGTGAGTCACCTTCTCCAGGCTATTCTCTCCTAAAGGCTTTCCTTATTAGAGGAATCACACTCCTGCCACCTTACGCGTCACCTTCCATCACTTTCCTGAATTCCTTCTTTCTGGATTTCGTACTACGTCGCTGTAGGTTATGTCGTATTCCTTCTTCCTTTCCTTCTATATATTTCGGGTTCGGTTACTATGGACGCTCTATGGACCTTCTTCCTTCTTCGCACTCCATCGTTATAGACACCATTATGTTTTCCATCCGTTTAAAGACACTCCATCGTCACGGTCTCCTTGTATTCCTTCACTTCTTTTCCCCTCCATCTCCCTAGATTCCATCACTGCAACATGTAACACTCTTCCATCTCTCATGCACCATCACCACGTCATCTCTCTCTCTCCTTCTCCCTTCCATCGTCATAAACTCCATCACCGTAACATCATTTACTCCATCCCTCCCTCTCTCATTCCATCTCTTCAATCTCCCTCACTCCTTCTCCATTCCATCTCTCTTTCTCCATCACCACAGCCTCCCCTTATTCTCTCTTTTATCTCCATGTACTCCATCACTCCTTCTTTCCATCTGCTACACTCCATCACCACAGCCTCCATCACAACACCTCATCCAGCCATCACCATCACGAAAAGAAAAAAAAAACTATCAAGAAAAAAAAAGTACGATTCTAAAACAAACCGAAAAATATTCATTCTTAGAAATACGAAAACACCATCAAAAAAGAAATATAAATAGCACACATCGACAAAGAAAATCACAATAGAGTGTAGTGAGTGTGTTGTGTGTATCTCAACCCCGACTTTGTATAGTAACTTGAACTTCACTATAGGCAGCCAGATGCTTTGGTCAGCTGGTACACATAAACTGCCGAATTGTGTAGTGGAACATAATGTTGGTTGTTCTTGAGGGATAATTGGCCGTGTGTTCGTGTGTGTGTGTGTAATAGGGGGGGGGGGGATTGTGTGTGTGTATGTGTGTGTTTGTGTGTGTGTGTGTGTGTGTGTGTGTGTGTGTGTGTGTGTGTGTGTGTGTGTGTGGATTTATGTGTGTGTTTGTGTTTGTGTGTGTGTGTGTGTGTGTGTGTGTGTGTGTGTGTGTGTGTGTGTGTGTATGTGTATGTGTGTGTGTGTGTGGGATGTGGGTTTATGTGTGTGTGTGTATGTGTATGTGTGTGTGTGTGTGGGATGTGGGTTTATGTGTGTGTGTGTGTGATGGGGGATTGTATTTATGCACTACTAAATAGTAATATAGATTCAGATACATAAGCAGGTCCATGTGCATGTAAAGAGAAATAACAGAGTAGGCTATGAACATAAGGCATATATCTTATTATATTTATTTCGCTTTGGCCTCTCTCTCTCTCTCTCTCTCTCTCTCTCTCTCTCTCTCTCTCTCTCTCTCTCTCTCTCTCTCTCTCTCTCTCTCTCTCTCTCTCTCTCTCTCTCTCTCTCTCTCTCTCTCT
>NW_028234443.1:17734681-17738358 GCF_977035675.1 Penaeus japonicus | reverse complement strand
CACCTTCCATCACTTTCCTGAATTCTTTCTTTTCTTCTGTCTTTCGTACTACGTCGCTGTAGTTATGTTTGTAAACGTTCCTTCATCCTTTCCTTCTATATATTTCGGGTTCGCGCGTACTATGGACGCTCTATGGACCAAATTCTTCCTTCTTCACACACTCCATCGTTATAGACAACATTAATGCATTCCATCCGTCTAAAGATCACTCCAATCGTCCCGGTTCTCCTTGTAATTTTCCTTCACTTTGCGAGAGTTGCGCCCTCCATCTCCCTAGATTCCATCACTGCAACATGTAACACTCTTCCCATCTCTCCATGCACCACACCACACACGTCATCTCTCCAGCTCTCACTTCTCACCCTTCCATCGTCTTAAACTCAATCACCGTAACATCATTTTTACTCCGCATCCCAACCCTCTCTCATTCCAAACTCTTCAATCTCCCCTCACTCCTTTCTGTCTCATTTCCATCTTCTCTTGTCTCCATCACCACCAGCCTCCCCTTATTCTCCCTCTTTATCTCCATGTACTCCATCACTCCTTTCCTTTCCGATCTGCCTACACTACACTCCATCACCACAGCCCTCCATCACAACACCTCAATCCCAGCCATCAACCATCACGAAAAGAAAAAAAAAACTATCAAGAAAAAAAAAGTACGATTCTAAAACAAAACCGAAAATAATTCATTCTTGAAATACAGAAACACCACCATCAAAAAGAAATATAAATAGCACAAACATCGGACAAAGAAAATCACAATAGAAGTGGTAGTAGAAGTGTGTTTGTGTGTATCTCAACCCCCGAACTTATGTATAGTAACTTGAACTTCACTATACATCAGCCAGATGCTTTGGTCCAGCCCTGTACACAATAAACTGACTGCCGAAATTGTGTAGTGGAACATAATGTTGGTTGTTCTTTAGGGATAATTGGCCGTGTGTTCGTGTGTGTGTGTGTAATAGGGGGGGGGGGGGGATTGTGTGTGTGTATGTGTGTGTTTGTGTGTGTGTGTGTGTGTGTGTGTGTGGATTTATGTGTGTGTTTGTGTGTGTGTGTGTGTGTGTGTGTGTGTGTATGTGTGTGTGTGTATGATGGGGGATTGTATTTATGCACTTCTAAATAGTAATATAGATTCAGATACATAAGCAGGTCCATGCGTATGTAAAGAGAAATAACAGAGTAGGCTATGAACATAAGGCATATATCTCATTATATTTGTTTCGCTTTGGCCTCTCTCTCTCTCTTCTTCTCCTCCTCATCCCTCTCTCCTCACTCCACTCTAATTCCCTACCTCTCTCTCTCTCCTCTCTTCTCTCATCATCTTCCTCTCCCTCTCTCTCTCGCATTCTCTCGCCCCAATCTGTACTCTCTTTGCCTCTTTTTCCTCTCTTCACTCTCTTTCGCTCGCTTTATCTTTCTCCCAACTACATGGATCGAATCCATTCCATACGCCGCCCCTCTCTCACTCTCTCCTCTTGGAAGCTCTTTGTCTCCTCTCTCTCACTCTCTCTCTCTCCCTCGTCTCGTTCTCTCTCCAATCGTCTCCCCCAAATCTGTCTCTCGTTTCTCTCTTCACTTCTTCGTCGCTCTCTACTTTCTAACCAACTATCGATCAATCCATTTAATCTGCCTCCCTCTCCCCCTCTTCTCCTCACATCTTACTACTCTTCTCTATCTCTCTCTCCCTCCCTCCCTTCCCTCCCATCCTCATCCCTCATCCCCATCCCCCATCCCCACTTTCACCCATCCCCATTCTCCCCATCCCCATCCCCTAATATAGCCCCATCCCCATCCCCACATCCCAACCCCCAATCCCCATCTCCCCATCTCCATCTCCATCCCCATCCCCTTTCCCCATCCCCATCCCCATCCCAACCATCCCTATCCCACGCATCCCCATCCCCATCTCCCATCCCATCCCTCATCCCCCACCCCTCTCACTCTCCGCCCCTCGGAACCAGAGAGATAGATGAAGGCCCAATTCCATGTTTTATTTTACCAAGATTCCAAATGGAGCGGAGAAAGAACAGTCCAAGCTTTTTCAAAAAGTTCTTTGATCCTCGTCAACCAGAGGGGGTATCTGTGTGCACGTGTGCCGCATGTGTTTGTTTGTGTGCGTGTGGGAATTTTTCGTGTGAGTATTTGCAGACCGTATTTGGTGTGCGTGTGTATGTGTAAATGAATCGTCTCGAAAGAGGTTTAAGGCAATTAGCATACTGAGTTTACGAGTGAGTGAATTTGTTATTGGTGTTTATATTAATTATCAAATGGATTTAAATGCGTTGTTTTCTAAATCACTTGTTTTCATAATAGCATGGTGCTAATTCATTGAATACTCAGTATTTGTGAGTTATATATAATAAATGTATAATATATATATATATATATATATTTATATTATATATATGTATAATACCACATATTGTCCTCTCTTTTTATTTTTCGCTCGCCTCGCCTGCGCATATCATACCTATCTTTTTATCGCTTTCCTCATCTCTTTTAAAAAACGACATATATTTAAATAAATATTACAAATACATATGTATAAATAGTATATATATATGTATATTATGTATTATCTAAATATAATATATACATATATATATATATATATATATATAGTGTATGTAAATGTATATATATATATATTATATATATATATAATGTGTTGTGGAGTGTGGTGTGTGTGTATGAGTATGTATTTGTTGTGTGTAAATGCATATATAATGTAAGTGTATATATATACATATATATATATATATATAATATATATATATATAATACATATATAAAAATCTATATATATATATGCAATGGTATACACATACACACAGGAACACACACGCATAAATAAATAAATATGTATTTATATATATGTAACAATAAACACACACTAATGTATGATATATGTGTGTGTATATATGTATAACAATTGAGTATCTATATACACATACATATACCCAATAATATGTAATATATGACATATACATATATATGTATATATATATATGATATATATATACATATATATATATACATACATATATATATATATAAACTATATGATATAAAATATAATATATATATAATATACAACACACCAAAACCACACACACCACACACACACACAACACACACATTTCTGTAATAATGTTTGTGCGGTGGGCGTATGTGAGCAACAGCATTAGACATACTAAGGGCATATCAGTATTGCTGAGTGCCGAGTTCAACAACTAAAAGCTTTGCATATCAACAGTATTGCCAATCACCGAATGGACTTTACTGTTTGACTCAAAATGCATTCGAACAGTGTAAACATGTTTATACATTCGTGTGTACTACCCGTACGTATTTGGGTTGCTATGTGTGTGTCCGTGTGCGTTTGAGTGTTTGCATTACGTGTGCAGGCGCGTGTGTTGATGAGTGGTGATTCCGCTTGTTTGTGCAACTACATGCAAGAAGTTGTAAGCGAGGGCCTTGCAGCGGTCAGTGCAAACAAGGACCTCGGGGTCAACACATAGTCAACAGCCAGGTCGGTTACAACACCATGACGAAGGTACAACGTAGACGGTCACGACTCGTTAAACATAATTAATTTTTTTGTCCAACTCTCCTTAAAAAGACAGAAAGAAAGCGAGCAACAAAAAAACTAAAAAAAAAAAAAAAGATAA
>NW_028234443.1:17727181-17729681 GCF_977035675.1 Penaeus japonicus | reverse complement strand
CATGGCACAAGGGCTGAAAAAGATAGGTGAAGGACCATCAACCATGGATGGTAAGAACAAAAGACCCCAAGTTGTAACTAAAAAGTAGAATGAGAGAAATCGAAAGGGGGAAAGGAAGTGAAGGAACGAGGAAAGGAAAGGAGGAGTTGAAAGTAGAATGAGGGGAGTGGGCCAACAATAATTAAAGCAACATGAAGGACATAAGAGCCTGATGATAGTGGCTTTTAGCTTTGTAAGCGCGAAAAGAGAGAAGGAAAGAGAGGACGGAGGGAGGTAAGAAAGGGAGGAGGGGGAATGGGAGAAGAATAGGAAAAGGAAGAAAAGGAAGAAAGACGGGGAAAAAATAGGGAGAAGAACGTGGAAAGGAAAGAAGACGGAGGAAAGACAGAAAGTAGGGAGGGACGAAAGAGAGAAAGGAGAAAGCATGGGAATAGAGGAGGGGGCGGGAGGGACGGGGGGAGTCAATCACCTCCGGCGAGGGGGGCGGAAGAAAGGGGGTTAACGGCGGGAAAAGAAAAAAGAAAAGAAAGAAAAAGGAGAAGGACAAAGATAAGATGGGAGAAATGAAAAACGCGATCGAGAAATAACGGAAATGCAAGACAGGGAAGAGGGGGGGAAGGGGGGGAAGGGGGAAATGGGGGGAAGGGGTGAGGGGGGGGGAAGGGGGAGAAGGGGGAGGAAAGATCGCTTTTCGAATGGTGTAAGTGAGTAAGAACTTGAATTTAATCAGTTAAAGGGTGGAATAAAAGGAAAGAGGGAAAAAGAAAGGGGGAAAAGGGAAGAGGGGGAGGGTGGGAAGAAAGAGAAAGGGGGAGAAAGAGAAGAGAAAAGGAAAGGGAGGGGGGGGGGGGGGAAGGAGGAAGAGAAGGGGGGAGGGGGGGGGGGGGGGGGGGGGGGAAAAGAAAAGGAAGGGAGAAAAGGGGGGAGATAGGGGGAAAGGAGGAGGGAAAGAACGAAAAAGGAGGGGAGAAGGAAAGAGAGAAAGAGAAAGAAAAAAAAGGAGAGAAGAAATATATAGAGAAAAAAAAGACGAATCGAGTTGGATCCGTCGAAAGTTGTGATGTTGGAGACACGACGAGGAGAAGGAGGAGAAAGGAGAGAAGAGGAGGAGAGAGGGAAGAAAAGAGAAGAGGGAGAGACGAGGAGGGGGGGAGCCGGAGGATGAAGGGAGAGAGAGGATCGAGAGGACGTATGAGGAGAAAGGAGATTAGAGGAAGGGAGGAGGGAGAGGAGCGTGAGTGGAGAGAAGGAGGATGAGAGGGTGGGGGGAGACTGGAGGATGAGGAGATTGAGAGAGGAGGGAGTGGATGTGGACAGAGACGAGCGGGGAGTGGGTACGAAGGGAGAGGGAGGGAGGAGATGAAGTTGGAGGGAGGATGGAAGAGTCGGAGAGGGATGAACGAGAGGAGGGAGAGGAAGGAGAGAGAAGAGCGAGAGTAGGAGAGAGGGAAATGAGCAAATGAGACGTGGACGAGACTGAAGGGACGGAGGGGGAGAGGTGGAGAGAGAGAGACTGAGAGGAGAGAGAGAGGAGGAGTGGAGAAAGAGAGTGAGAGAGAGAGAAAAGAGAGAGGAAGGGTGAAGATAGGATGGGGATATGTTGGAGTAAGGAAGATAGTGGAGACGGGTGGAGTCGATTTAGTTGAGAGAATTAGGTGGGGGAATGAGTTATGTCGATGGAGCGAGGATGAGATTGGAGGAGAGGAGTTAGAGTGAGAGATTTGTGTTCGCAGAACGGAGCTGGGATGATAGAGAGATAGTGAGAGGGATTAGCTGAGATTGACCGATACGTAAAGTGTAGTGAGAGGGAGTGTGTAGTTAGGCGAGGATGTGAGTGAGAGATCTGATAGATGAGAGGTGTATGAGTGGATAGTGAGAGAGAGAGAGAAAGAATGAGAGAAAGAGAGAGAGAGAGAGAGAGAGAGAGAGAGAGAGAGAGAGAGAGAAGTAGAGGCCTGAGGAGGAGAGGGGAAAGGGAGTGAGAGTGAGAGAGAGAGAGGAGGAGAGAGAGAGAGAGCGAGAGCGACGAGAGGAATGAAAAAAGCGTCAATGCAAATGAAAAATGAGCGAATGATAATCAATGATAATGATGGCGTGGAAATGACCGATAATGAAAGGGCAAATGATGAATAGTATTGATGCACCTTTCGCACAGAGAGAATAGTAATGAGACAAAAAAAAAACTATAAATAAAATCGAATTATCTTGTTATTCGTGTTTTCCTTGTCTTTGTTTGTTGTTTATCCCTAGTGCTTGTTTACTTCTTTGTTTACTTGTGTTTTTTATTGTGTTCATATTGTTGTTTTTATTACCTCTGCTATAATTATTGTTGATTGTCCTTTGTTTGTTTTGTCCTTTTCGTGTTATTTTTGTTATTGTTTGCAGTTGTTCTTGTTGTTGCTTATGATATTGATTCTCTTTGTTTTGCTGTTGTTTTGTTTTTTGTTTTGCTATAGTTGTAGTAGATTCTGCTTTTATGTTGCAGTTGTTGTTGCTACTG
>NW_028234443.1:17659555-17662081 GCF_977035675.1 Penaeus japonicus | reverse complement strand
ATATATTATATATATTATATAATACATATATATATATATATATATATATATATATATATATATATATATATATATATACACACACACACATACACACACACACACACATACCACACACACACACACACACACACACACACACATATATATATATATATATATATATATATATACATATATATATATATTATATATATATATATATATATATATATATATATATATATTATATATATGTATATATATATATATATATATATGCTGTATATTTGTATGTATGTATATACATATATATACACCTGTACATATTTGTATATGGCAGACAAACCCAGCACAAGAGAACATATTTATCAGAAGAGTACCAACACGGAAGAGTGTCTTGCCATTAACATGTACAGTGCAATGCAACTGCTCACTCGCCTCCTCTGTCGCTCCACTGCTTCAAAGACTCGAAGGCTCGAACCGGTGAACCAGTGGACAAAGGCGCCATTAGGTGTCTGGTGCATGCGGTGTGGGTGGGGCGATTGCAGTAGAAGAGACATGTATTAGAAAACAACATAGAAAAATGTAATCAATCAAGTAGGTATATGTTGGAACATGTGAGTTGGCAATCTATTATTTTATCGTCAGTTGAATGTGAATTACACTGATTACAACATTGCCACATAAACATGCTGTTATTTTTTGCGAGAACATAAAATTGAACGACAGTAAAACTCTTGTATTTCTCGAAATTCTTGCTTATAGTAATTCAGCTTTCGCACTTTGCCAAATGGATAGATAGGATGGATAGGACGGAAAAAACTCGGAGAGGAGAAAGGGAGAAGCGATATATTACGAAAGTTATGATTATGAATGACCAACTAAATAAAAAAGCAAAAAACCTGCGAATGGTAATCTGTAACGAGATAGATGGCGACTGAAACCCTTGGTGAAATACAGATTGTCAATCATGCATGATTCTGGCAAGATTGAGCGAGCAGAGAGGCTCAATTGCTGGTGCACGACCCAAGACAGTCGTCGCAAATACACTCTGGCGCAATCTGCCACCGTATCCGTTGCGATTCCCATTGCATCCCCGTCCAAGAAACAGTTTTACAAGCGACTTTGAAGAAATGTCAGTCCAAGGGAAAGCACGCTCTCAGAATGCGTGCGCCAACCATCGTTAAATAATTTCATAATACAGTCGCGCGCAATTTCTTCGAAAACGTAATAAGTTCCAGGTCCACCTTTTCGTCTCTTACCTAAATGAATAGACGGACTAATTTTGGCTCTGCCGAAACAATAGTGCTGGTAAAATCAGTTCATGGCAAGATGTTTTGGAATAATTTCGGAGGAACACATTGGAACCTAAAAATGACATAAATGCAATGTGTCACTACTCGATCGCTAATCCCTACTCTAAAGGAGCACTCTTTCTTGGGATGTCTGATTAGCTCTCAGCCATTTCAGGAGAGGATAAAGGTGACAGGGATCAGTGTCATGAAATTTAAAACGACCGCAGCGTTGCTATCATGTAGTGGTTCTGTAACATCTTACAAACAGCTTGTAATCAGTTACGGAAGACAATGTTATGGTCTTATGAGCTCATCTGTGGTAGCGCTGGCGCGGGTATCACTCATTACCTGTTATCAACACTGAGGCAATTTGTATATCTTACTAAGATTTGATTATAGCAGGTGGTGGATAGGATGGATATCCTTAATGCAATAAAAGAAACTAAGCTTAAAAACCGGAACTTTATTAAAATCAAAAGGAAGCGAAACTGCCCACAATTAAAATATAATTCATATAATAAAGCCTATTATCCTAAAGGTTTCTTACACCTAGAAAGTTATCACCTATATTTATCTTTTAGGCGATCGGAGGTCGAGGTGGGTCGATTCACAGCGTTTTTGGTAAATATAACGACCGGCTTTTAGAAACCAGCAAAGTCCAAAGCGGTGCTGTTGGGTCGATGGTAGGCAGCTTTTTACGTGGTTGTGGGAATTGTGGGTATTGGAAATACGAATTGTGAGTTGCGCACTGGACTAAAATGACTCGAATTATATGTTGAAAAAAACAACTAATTGAAATATCTGACATGTGGGCATCCTTACATAACCATCAAAAATAATTATACAATAATAGGTCCGTTAAATTACGGTTGCGGTTCTTGTGACACGTCACTAATCGCGTCACTAATGCATTTCGGCGGCGTCTTGTGTGTTAAATTATTCCCATATAAATTAATTTCCTTGAAAGCATATTCTATTGCATGATCTTATGGGTCATATATAATGTAATGGTTTTCATAAACATACTATTTTTCTTTTTTATACATTGCAGTCAAAAGAAAAGAAGCAATGGCTCCACGCAATGGTGGTGTTATTTGTATCAACGTTTTCCAAAAAGAAATGCCAATCAAACCTTCTCAATTAATAAGATTATGAATGATTGTATGTAAATTAATGCAAACACAAAAATAATTTATATATTTATATGTTTACTATTTTTCAACTATGTCATTAAAATAAAATGTTTGAA
>NW_028234443.1:17619555-17622055 GCF_977035675.1 Penaeus japonicus | reverse complement strand
ATGATCATAATCATAATGATGATAATAATGATAATTATAACAAAAATAATGGAGATATAACAAAAATACCAATAGCAATAGTGATAACAAAGATAACAATAATAATGATGATAGCAATGGTAATAATATCAATAACCAAAGAAATAGTAATGATAGCAATGATGATAATGATAATGATAAAGATAACAATGTTCATAATTATAATGATAACCAAAATAATAATGATAAAAATGGCAATAATAATGATAAAAATGGCAATAATAATGATAAAAATGGAAATGATAATAATGATAATAATAATGATAAATAAGAAGATGCTAATGATAATGACAACAATTATGATGAAAGTGATAATAATGAGGATAGTAGTAATGATAATCATAATGATAAAAAACAGAGTAATAATAACAGTACTGATGTCGATAAAAATGACAAAAATAAAATAATCATGATCACAATCATAGTAATAGTGATGATTGTGATAATAGTAATGGCAATGAAATTATTATTTCAACACGAAACTTCCTGAACAGATTTTTCTCCGAAGATTAATTCTGATCTCCTTTTCCTTCCCCTCGTTTGGTCTTGCTCTTCTCTCTCTCTTTCTTTCTCTCTCTCTCTCTCTTTCTCTCTCTGTCTCTCTCTCTCTCTCTCTCTCTCTCTCTCTCTCTCCCCCCCTCTCTCTTTCTCTCTCTCTCGCTCTCTCTCTCTCTCTCTTTCTATCTCTCTCTCTCTTTGTTGTGGTTAATAATATATCTGTTCCTTTGACGCGTTTAAATATTTGTCCTAATTGTTGGTAAGTATTAAGGAAGTTATACGTATGGCGCCGGGACACAAAAATCACTTTTATTTCCCTCTCTCTCCGTCATGAAATTCGATAGTCGATAAGACTAAGGCCATCACTCAGAGCGGGCATTCATGAGCAAACACTCGCACAGGCTTCCGTAGACACTGTCGAACGTGCGCCTCTGCATATCGAATATTGCTAGTAAGCACTCTAGAAATTATAGCAGCGAAGCTATAGCAGCGAAGCTATAGCAGCGAACTTTCTAGAAATTATAGCAGCGAAGCTATAGCAGCGAAGCTATAGCAGCGAACTTTCTAGAAATTATAGCAGCGAAGCTATAGCAGCGAAGCTATAGCAGCAAACTTTCTAGAAATTATAGCAGCGAAGCTATAGCAGCGAAGCTATAGCAGCGAAGCTATAGCAGCGAACTTTCTAGAAATTATAGCAGCGAAGCTATAGCAGCGAAGCTATAGCAGCGAAGCTATAGCAGCGAACTTTCTAGAAATTATAGCAGCGAAGCTATAGCAGCGAAGCTATAGCAGCAAACTTTCTAGAAATTATAGCAGCGAAGCTATAGCAGCGAAGCTATAGCAGCGAAGCTATAGCAGCGAACTTTCTAGAGTGCTTACTAGCAATATTCGATATGCAGAGGCGCACGTTCGACAGTGTCTACGGAAGCCTGTGCGAGTGTTTGCTCATGAATGCCCGCTCTGAGTGATGGCCTTAGTCTTATCGACTATCGAATTTCATGCTATAGCTGCTATAGCTTCGCTGCTATAACTTCGCTGCTATAGCTTCGCTGCTATAATGGGGAAGCTTAGCCGCGAGATGCCTGACCACCTTCGAGGTCAAATTCGACAATACCTTTGACGTGGCAAGAAAAAAAAGGGCGGCCAGTCTCAGACATATATATACATATACATATACATGTATATGTATATATATGTGCATATACATACATACATATATATATATATATATATATATATATATATATATATATATATATATATATATATATATATATATATATATATACATACATATACATACTGATGGCACTGGCTTGTGGCACCCGGATCCTTAAAAAAGATCCTTAGAGGCATCTTTAAAGATGACTCTGTACAGCTTGCCTACATCCAGTGCTTGAGCTCTCTCTTTGCGTGCGAGTGCAATATGCCTACGCCTCTTTCTTTCTGGAAACCATACTGTCTGTTGTTGAAATAGTTGGTAGTATAGATATTGTAATATTCTTTGAATATATTTATGAATACGCTCGCTCGTGTCTTTTATCAAACTGTTGGTTACTTCTAAGTGTAGATTGAAAGATCTTCCTCTAGTGGTTTCTACACAGTTTTTCTTCCTTTTTTTCGAATATATTCTGATTCTGGACGTCCAGAAGATTCATGATGACTTGGTGTTATCTGTCGTAAAGTATGTTTAGATGTTTTGAAAGAACTAGGTTTGATTTTTTTAGGTTGTTTGATATATGTGTTGTGATCTTTCCCCATTTTTCGGTGAGTAGCGTCGTTGACGTCCCTCATATCTTCTCTGGTTTCACTACATCGGCGCCTCAAGCCTTGGTTCCTTCCGTATCTTTCAGCACTTAATCGGCTTTGTTTATATTCCCTCTTTAATGATTCCAGGTCGAGTGAAGTTATAGAATGTGGTTTGGTTCTGAAAGTACTGATTAAAATTCGAGTTCTTTTGGCT
>NW_028234443.1:17604555-17607055 GCF_977035675.1 Penaeus japonicus | reverse complement strand
GTTGTATGTCTCATGCAGTTGTTGTTTTGCCTATTTGGATGCATCTGTTATATTGTATCATGTGGGCAGTTGATATAGTGTATATTTATGCAGTTATTGTATTACAGAATGTATGTTTGTGCAATAGTTATATCATATATCATATCCAGTTACCGTATGATGTACGCCTTTCTTGCACTGTATAAACTATATGATAGTATCTAAGCCTCACAAACTCACCAACAGATGGCGACGTTTGGGAAATCCTCTTGATACCTGTGCACCTCCTGTACGCAATGATGATCATGTCAATAAACATTTCCATCATCTCAAGGAGACTGATGAGCGACACGCCGACGAAGAGGCCAAGAGAACCTCCGATGTTGCTAAGGAGTGTATCCCACTTGAGGAAGGAAGAGGAAAAACATCACTATTGGCGTCACACACACATACACACACACATACAGACACACACACACACACATATTAAGAAGAGGAATAGGTCAGTATTTATTTCTGATGTTCAGATCATCAGAACGAACAGTAACTGTTCGTATCACTATTGTTTTGTATTGTGCTCAGATTCCTCAGAAGAGGAAAATTCCATTGTGTTGTATCATCACTATTGTTTTCCTTTTGTGCTCAGAACCTAATCATAGGCTCCGTAGAAGCTTCATTACAGTATCATTACTATAATACTAGTAGTAGTGTCGTGATTATCATCACGGCTACTATTGATGTTTATAGAAATACAAATTTTACCTCCCTGCCAGGGAATTGAACTCGGGCCCTCTGAGTGAGAATCTTGGCACCTAACCATATCGCCACAACGAGCCTCTAACAGGAAAGTCTAACCAGATGCCTTACATCCATCATGGAAGTTACCTAGATATTCTTAGCAGAGCAGTGATAGCGGGGTTTTACAGACAATCCCTGTGGGCACTCGGCGGGAATGAAATTGAAATTCAACTCACAAATCATGTTACCGAGGTTATATCTATGTGTGAAAGATGGTGGAATGCAGTAACGCATTTAAAATTTGTATTACTATATTAAATGCATCTTTCACACATTGATGTTTATGTTGATTTTATCAACATCCTCATTACCACTATCGTTATCATTCTCATGATGATTATCATTATTCATTCGCTCTATTTTGATGAATCATTTTTCAAAATCTCTTTAGACTTGAACCGCTATCATCATAGTTATTATGATTACCAAAATCTGATGAAAATGATAATTACTATTAGCATTATAGTCGTTGCTATAATTATTAATCATTTTGTAGTTACTACAATCATCATCATCACCATCATCATTAACAGTAAGAGTACCATTGTAGTTGTGGTACCATAATCACAATCGCGATTATCACAATCTGTAACAGTGTTATAATAATCATTATCTGCTTCATAATTATCAATATCAAAAACTTTAGCATTATCTGTCATTAACTGTCATTATCACATCTTGCATCATTATGAACATCAGCACTACTTTTGACATCATAATTTCATCATTTTTTTTCTTTTCGTATCATTATCATCACTAATTACATTACTATCATTACTTTTATTATAATATTAACATCATTGACAGTCTTATTATCATTATCATTATTATCATAGTAATCATTATCATAATCAACATTACCTTCATTATCATTATTGGTCTAATTATGATAGTGATTGTGATGATGATCATTATTATCAAAATTGTGATAATTATAATCGTTATCATTAATTGCATTGTTATTACAATTCTTATTACTATTATTATTATCACCATAATCATTATTTTTCATCACTATTATCATACTCATTGTAATTTTTTATATTGTTATCAATAATTATCAATATAATTTCGTCACCATCGTTACTGTCATCATTATTACTATTGTTATCATCATTATTATTATTATCATTATTATCATTGTTAATATTACTATTACTATCATTATCAAAATTGCGACGTTACTATCACTACAATCACACTGCCATTCTCATATCATTCTCATAATCATTATCATCATAGCAATCATAACAAAAATCATTAATATAAAAAAATGTTCGTATCATTATTGTCACAGTCATTCATCGTTGATATCATCTTCCTCATTAATACGAAATCACGATTATGATTATGATCACCATCATCATATACTTACAGAATATGCTGGCGATTCTTCCGTCACCGCATAGTTCATGGAGTCAAGGTACAGGAGGAGACTGACCATCTGGCTGTCACTGCGGGTTTTAGAGACATGATTCAGGCTTTGGGGAATGCGAAGTAAGACCTGGGGTAGGAGGTGTGATATACTACACATATACATACACACACACACACAAGAACATATAAGCACACACACACACACACACACACACACACACACACACATACACATATCTATCTCTCTCTCTCTCTCTCTCTCTCTCTCTCTCTCTCTCTCTCTCTCTCTCTCTCTCTCTCTCTCTCTCTCTATATATATATATATATATATATATATATATATATA
>NW_028234443.1:17587055-17589555 GCF_977035675.1 Penaeus japonicus | reverse complement strand
AAATGGGGAAGGGGGATATGTGGATTGGTAAATGGGGAGGGAAATGTGGATTGGTAAATGGGGAGGGAAATGTGGATTGGTAAATGGGGAGGGAAATGTGGATTGGTAAATGGGGAGGGAAATGTGGATTGGTAAATGGGGAGGGAAATGTGGATTGGTAAATGGGGTGGGATATGTGGATTGGTAAATGGGGAGGGAAATGTGGATTGGTAAATGGGGAGGGAAATGTGGATTGGTAAATGGGGAGGGAAATGTGGATTGGTAAATGGGGAGGGAAATGTGGATTGGTAAATGGGGAGGGAAATGTGGATTGGTAAATGGGGTGGGAAATGTGGATTGGTAAATGGGGAGGGAAATGTGGATTGGTAAATGGGGAGGGAAATGTGGATTGGTAAATGGGGAGGGAAATGTGGATTGGTAAATGGGGGGGGGAATGTGGATTGGTAAATGGGGAGGGAAATGTGGATTGGTAAATGGGGAGGGAAATGTGGATTGGTAAATGGGGAGGGAAATGTGGATTGGTAAATGGGGAGGGAAATGTGGATTGGTAAATGGGGAGGGAAATGTGGATTGGTAAATGGGGAGGGAAATGTGGATTGGTAAATGGGGAGGGAAATGTGGATTGATAAATGGGGGAGGGGGATATGTGGATTGATAAATGGGGTGGGAAATGTGGATTGATAAACCGAGACGAAGAAGTGGATAGGTAACTGATCTCATACATAATCTAAATTACATAATGAGGATTATCTAGAAAAGTGGATAGATATGTGGAGGAATAAAGTGTTCATTAAAATTGGATTTAAAAATGGATAGATAAGACAATAGATAGATAAGCGCAACGAAAATTTGAATTACACAAGAAGAATTATTAAAAAAGAAGTGAATGATAAAACAAAAACAAAACAAAAAAATTAGATACGAAGTGGATATATCTAAAAAAGGGTAGATAACTAAGACGAACATTAAAAAAAAAAAAAAACAAAGAAAAAAAAAACAAAAAAAACAAAAAAAACAGAGGGTGTGTGTCCTACAAGTCACAAAGAAAGGAAACAGAAAGCAGACCGCATAGCATAGATCACACAGATATATACTAAAGCATGTTACGCTTCACTGACCGCAGCCGAGCTCATCTTCTCCACTTGGGCAGTCATTGTACTCGTCACAGAGCCAGTATTTGGGGATGCAATACCCAACGGAGCAGAAATACCCGTTGCAGGTTGCTGCGAAGGAGTATGCAAGAGAGTGTTGAGATCAGATTCTGAATGAGACAGATGTGTGAGTACCAGAACATGTCTCAAATCTTAGAAGCAAATCAGTTGAGTGAAAGGATATCTTACTGTTGCATTTGGCGCTGGTATCACAGCCATCACTCCCTTCTTCATACTGCAATATACACACTATGGTTTACGTACATGTTATATATATATATATATATATATATATATATATAATATATATATATATATATATATATATATATATATATATATAATATATATATATATATAATATATAAAGCCTCTCACTCCGTAGTATTCCGTGATTGACAGTCTACTAAACATCCACCAATCTCGCTTTAATCATTCCTTCCAATAACTCCTTTAATGAAAGAAAAGAAAAGGAAGTGCTTATTTCAACAAAATCAGATATCTTCTAAACAAACCGCACCGAGATGCGCTATTTTAATCTGCAATTTTATAATCAATCAAACATTCAAACACTGACCATGTGTGTGTGTACGTGTGTATTTCCTTACACACACACACACACACACTCACACACACACGCACGCACACATATACACAGATTCTAGTACACCTGACAACCCAAAACATATTGCTTCATAAAAAAGGTGCTTCTTGTAGCGCTCCTGAGGTATCCTCCAGTGCTTACTTCGTAATTTTCTTCAGCCCATACGGTGCTTCCTGAGGAACTCATGGAGGGTCCTTCGGTGCTTCCTGAGGAACTCATGGAGGGTCCTTCGGTGCTTCCTGAGGAACTCATGGAGGGTCCTTCGGTGCTTCCTGAGGAACTCATGGAGGGTCCTTCGGTGCTTCCTGTGGAACTCATGGAGGGTCCTTCGGTTCTTCCTGTGGAACTCATGGAGGGTCCTTCGGTGCTTCCTGTGGAACTCATGGAGGGTCCTTCGGTTCTTCCTGTGGAACTCATGGAGGGTCCTTCGGTGCTTCCTGAGGAACTCATGGAGGGTCCTTCGGTGCTTCCTGAGGAACTCATGGAGGGTCCTTCGGTGCTTCCTGTGGAACTCATGGAGGGTCCTTCGGTTCTTCCTGTGGAACTCATGGAGGGTCCTTCGGTGCTTCCTGTGGAACTCATGGAGGGTCCTTCGGTTCTTCCTGTGGAACTCATGGAGGGTCCTTCGGTGCTTCCTGTGGAACTCATGGAGGGTCCTTCGGTTCTTCCTGTGGAACTCATGGAGGGTCCTTCGGTTCTTCCTGTGGAGCTCATGGAGGGTCCTTCGGTTCTTCCTGTGGAGCTC
>NW_028234443.1:17567055-17569555 GCF_977035675.1 Penaeus japonicus | reverse complement strand
TACCCTCTCATATAGGAATATCATCATTTGACAAAGTTGACCTGTTAGACAAATTCGCACTTTCCTATGAAGAACCACACTAGGTTTTACCATTACCTTTTACTCAGATGAAAAACCCTATTATCAGCTGTTTAGGAGATTATGGAAATCAGGTATGGGCTACTGAAAAGATGGACATGGCACTATCTGGCATTATGAAAGTATTGCTGGGACATCATACATGGACAAACCCTATGAAATTTATAAAGCTCTGTCACGAAGACAGCAACGCATAGACTATCATTACACTATACAATATGAGCAGGATGCAATTTTGGATGCAAAACCAGTCACACATCACTGCAAATTGTGCAGAAAAGCTAAATCACATAGTCTCAACCACTACTTGCTTTGTTGTAAGAAAACTGCATTCTAATGATCGAACAGCACTATACAAAGAACATCACTTGTAGATAATATCAATTTTATTATAGACACTGGTCTTGCCTGTGACATGATCGGTGATATAAAAGTTCTTTTACCAATCATAAAACATGTAACTATGTTAACCAGTATAATGCAGCCCCTCAGGTATGTAAGATTAGTGCTTGACTCAACAATAGCTCAGCCAGTTTGGATAGATGCTTGACATCTTACCCTGGCCTTTTGCAGGGCATGTAAAATGTTTTGCAGATTAACTATATAAAAAAAAAAAAAAAAAAAATCTCACTCAAATACATACACACTGTAGCTCTCTCCTCCTCTTTTTCTTTTTTTATTTTTGTCTTTTCTTTCCATAGCCTTTAATGACTACCATTGAGGACGGTGACGGAGCTTCAACGATGAATCTAATAACGTAATGACTTATAATTTATACTTATAACTAACGACTAGCTAATATGCAAACGGCTAATTACTAGTTAATTATTTAACAGCTGATAACAAGACTTGGATACTAATGGCCAAAAACTGATAATCAATAAACTCATGACTGATAATTCATCGATTGCTAATATACTTATAAGTAAAAACTCATATCAAGGTAATTACCTAATAACTCATTGCTAGCTAATACACCGATAGCTAACTACTTGCTGATGTATTCATAACTAGCTTCTGAACTAACAACTAGCTATTGAACTGTAAACTAGCTAATGGACTCATAACTAACCACTGAACTCGTAACTAGTTATGAGCCCATAACTAGCTACTCAACTCAAAACTAATTAATGGACTCATAACTAGTTAATAAATACAAATCTAGAAAATAAACTGTGAACTCATTGCTAGCTAATGAACTCAAAACTAGCTAATAAACTCCTAACTAACTATGAACTCATAAATAGTTAATGAACTCAAAAGCTAAAAATAAGAGGTTACTCAGTGATTTAGCAAATTATCTCTTATTTCTCTCCTAAAAACAAGGATCAGTGAATTTTATGTCATATGTTGTATATGTACATGTTATGTGACAACTCTATACTACATAAATAATCGTTAAGATTTCAGAATGATATTAATGAGTTAAAGTTATCTAGAGTGTTTATACTTTAAGCTGTTAGTCATTTTCTTCTGAGTAATTGTTCAATATAACTTTGCAATTAAGCACGGAGATTAGGTACCTATTTGGGATAAATTTACCTCATAGTTATTTCATTCAATATCCAGTAATGGAAAGATTCATTCAGTTAATTCTCGAAAGTATTTTTCTTAGAGTAACTGGTAGCACATGAAAACATAAACAAAACTCTTGATGTCCCCTAGACTTATATACAGTCATAGTTTTTGTGTCCTTAAAATTGCTTTATACTTAATTCTAATGTTGAGGGACCGGGTCAGGATAATTCATAATCATGTTTTCTTTTTTTGACATAAAACTGCAAGTATTGGTAGTCATGATAAACTAAAAAATAGGATTACGCTGGATTCTTCCACCAGCATGAGAACTGCACTCAATTACAAAATGTAGATATTCTAAGTCTTGATGGAGGGGAGAGGGGGGGGGGATCTTCACATTGGCAGACTAAAAGCAAGAAGATTTTCTGATATATCTTTTTTTTCTAAATAAGTTTGTAAAACGTTGCTCACCTGTTTGTTGACGAGATCGGGCCCCAGATTGGTGAGAATGAATATGCTGGCTATCAACATAAAACTAAGAAAGGTCTTCCAGTTGATCCTGGACATGGAGAGATACTCGTCGATCAGGAAATACAGAATGAAGGTGAGTCCCAGACACATTCCCAGCGACAGCACACCGAGAGGGAAGCTAAAGAAATGAAGGAACTGCTCCACAGCCTCGTCTACTTGGAGCAACAGGCCCTCTGTTGTTGCTAACGCTTCGATCGTGACGCCCGGCGTGGGATGTGTCATGTCTTCCTGGGTCTTGTTCAGACTCTGATCACTCCCTTCTTTCACGTCACTTCCGGTTCTTCGGGTGTTCACTTCATTTCCTAGAATGGGCGAAGTCGACACCGCGATATTGGCCGGTCGATTGTGGATGCTCTTGGACTCGACTGCTCCA
>NW_028234443.1:17477055-17479555 GCF_977035675.1 Penaeus japonicus | reverse complement strand
GGGGTATTGGATGGAGGGGGTGGAATGGGTGGAGATGGGAAGGGAGATAAGAGAAAGAAAGACAGGTTGAATAAGAGAGATGGGATGGAAGGAAGGGAGGGAGGGAGGGAGGAGGGTAGGAGGAGTCGGGGAGGGGAAGTCACGTGTCTTTCCAAAAATAGATACAGGATATATTATTTCTCTCCAGTCATTTCTTTATTTCCTTGATGACTGAAGTTCCTATTTTTTCCCCAACGTCAGTAGACAAATATGTAGCCAAAAATACACCCAAAAACAAATTTCCATGGAAAGAAAGAAACAAAGAAAGATATATAGATAGATAGATAGATAAATGGAAAAAAAAATGGGGAAAACAGATATTCTATATAAGTTTGTGAAATGAATAATTATTTGATTATACGTAGTCAAGCCAATACTTATGAAATAGGCAATAGGCAATATAGACAAAAACATACATTTGTGTATATGTACGTATTTTATGCGTTATAGATTTTGTGTATGAAAATGGGAAAAAAATATTTTCCATGAAAAAATAAAAGAAGAAAGTACTGGAATTTCTTGCAATATACCAACTTCCTGACATCAATACACACAAAAAAACATACAAAATTAAAAAAATATGCTGCATAACAATTTCTCGACATCAACAAACACATAGAAGGAAAAAGTTGTGCTTGAATATCATGTAATATACCGATTTCCACATACTGATAGACGTACTTGAAGAAAAAAAAAATGATGAAAAAAACTATATTCTCATAATCATACATACATTTTTGAGATAGATCATACTATACCTACACACACACACTTATATTCCAACAAGGAGATAACCCCCCTCACTCCCTCCACCCCCCTCAAAAAAAAAAAAAAAAAAAGTATTTACAACAGTGACTGAAACAAGAAAATATGAAACATTACATGAACACAAAGGCCTATACTGGTCACGTAAGGGCTATCACGCGCCTAAATTCCCCACTATCCGGCGCCTTCCTGTAGCTGATAATAGTTACTTCCTAAGGACATTTATAGGAGTTTCGTGCTGGGAATTACAGGCACGCGCATATTCTCACGTCATTATAATCCACTATCAATATTTCGAATTTCTCGTTTCACTTCTTCTAATTCATGTTTATCGACTTGCAATATCGATCATGACTATTTCTCTCTACATCACTTTATGCATCATTTTGTACTATGACATTAATCATGATTACTCGGAAGGGAAAATGCTCTCCTTGACGTCACTGCAACGTCATTCTACCAAACCTACGCCGGTGTCTACGTCATCGACACGTCATGAGCGCTGTCACGTGACTAATGGGGGCGTGGCTGTGCAAGAAACATCGAGAACCTATGTTCTTGTTCGCTCTCAATCATGCTACTAATCTCAGGGTGACGCCCTCCTGCGGTGTGGGCGTGACGCCGCCCACAGAGGAACAACACTGGCCTGAGCGTCCGGGTGAGGAAGTCTTCTTGTTACGGAATGAATGGTGCAGCGGGAGTTAAATATTGAGTTAGTGTGTGTGTGTGAGTGTGTGTGTTTGTGTGAGAGTGTGTGTGTGAGTGTGAGTGTGTGAGGAGGGGGGTGAGTGTGTGTGTGTGTGGCGTGTGTGTTTGTGGGTTTGTGTGTGTGTGTGCGAGTGTGTGTGTGAGTGTGTGTGAGTGTGGTGAAGGTGTGGTCGTGTCTGTGGGAGTGTGTTATATCTCGATCTCATATCTGTGGGTGGTTAGAGAGAGAGCGAGAGGAGCGAGAGCGAGCGAGAGAGAGCGCGCGAGCGCGGCGAGTGGCTGGAGTGTGTGTTGACTTTGTGTGGCGTGTCTCTCTATTGTCAGGCACACTCACTATCACACATCACACACTACATCTCTCTATCACTAAAATCTCAAACTATAATATCCCTCTCCTCTTCTCTCTAACTCTCTCAAACTCTCACTCTCTCCACTGTGTGTGTGTGTGTGTGATGTGAGTGTGTGTGATGAGATATAGATTTGAGTGGGGGGGGTGTGGGGGGATAGTTGCAGTTAGTGTGTGGGTGTGTGTGTTTGTGTGTGGGTGTGAGTGTGTGTGTGAAGTGTGGTGTGTGTGTATGTATGTGTAAGTAATGTGTGGGTGTGTGTGAGTGGTGTGTGTGTGTGAGTGAGTTGTGTGTGGGTGTGTTAGTGTGTGGGGGGTGTGTGTATGGGTGTGTGTGTGTGTGTGTGTGTGTGTGTGTGTTTGTGTGTGTGTGTGTGGGGGGGTGTATGTGTGGTTATGTGTGTGTATGTGTATGTATGTGGGTGTGTGGGTGAGTGTGTGGTGTGTGTGTGTGTGTGTGAGGTGTGGGTGTTGTGTGTGTGTGTTTGTGTGTGTGTATGTGTGTGTGTGTGTGTGTGTGTGTGGGTGTGTAGTGTGGGTGTGTATATAATGTATGTCTGTTATTATGTGTGTGTGTGTGTGTGTGTGTGTGTGTGTGTGTGTGTGTTTTGTTGTGTGTTTGTATTGTGGGTGATTTGGAGT
>NW_028234443.1:17437055-17439555 GCF_977035675.1 Penaeus japonicus | reverse complement strand
CTACTAACAACAACAACCCCAGTGACAACAACGACAACAACAAGGGCCTCCCGCAACACACCTGTCAGGGTTTGTGTTGATGCTGCCCGGAAGCGACTGGCGTTTCGTGCGGATGAGGTTGAAGAACGACTCCCCACGGCGGTCGTCTGCGTGGTACTCGGTCATGAGCTCGGGGATCTGGTCGGCGAAGCTCTCCACGGAACGACCCGTGCGGAAAGTACGACCACTCTGCGACTGCTGGAGAGACTGGCGGGTTAGAGACAAGGGGGGTGGGTGTGAGAGAGATGTCGGAGGGTTGGAAGGGGGATAGGGGAGGGGGTGGGAGGGAGGGGGAGGGATGGGGGAGGGGGTGGGTGTGGGAGGGATGGAGGGGGGATTGGATAGGGGAGGGGGTGGGAGGGATGGAGGGGGGATGGGATAGGGGAGGGGGTGGGAGGGGGTGAGGGAGGAAGAGGAGGGTGTGGGAGGGGTGAGGGAGGAAGGGATGGGGATGATAATAGGGATGGAGTGGGATGGGGAGGGTGTGGGGGGGATGAGGGAGGAGTGTGAGATGAGGGGGTAGGAGGAGGGATAATTAAGGGGTGGGGAGGGGATGGGTGAAGGGGTGAGAGGAAGGGGAAAGGGGAGAGAATATATGTGAGATGAGGAGTTGGGGAAGGGATGGGAAGGGTGTGGGGAAAGGGGTGAATTTAAGGTGGGGGAGGGGAAGGGGGAGGGAACAGAATGTGGAGAAGGGGCGGAGAGGGGAGAGGAAGGGATTTGGGGTTGGAGAGAGAGAGAGAGAGAGAGAGAGAGAGAGAGAGAGAGAGAGAGAGAGAGAGAGAGAGAGAGAGAGAGAGAGAGAGAGAGAGAGAGAGAGAGAGAGAGAGAGAGAGAGAGAGAGAGAGAGAGAGAGAGAGAGAGAGAGAGAATGAAGGTGATGATGCAGAAAAAAAAAATGGACAGAGCGCAGAAAAAAACAAACAAACAGAAAGAGGAAAAGGAAAGAGAAACGTCATGATAGATAATAGATAAACAGAAAGAACGTAAAGAAGAAAAAGAAAGAAAAAAATAACAAAATACGGAAAACCTTTAACAAAACGGATTAATTATCATTATTATTAATATTATTATCATTATATATACATATTTATATATATATATATATATATATATATGTATATATATATATATATATATATACATACATACATACATACATATATATATATATATATATATATATATATATATATATATATATATAATATATATATATTATATATATATATATATATATATATATATATATATATATTATATATATATATATATATATATATATATATATATATATATGTATATTGCATGATTGATGCCTAATTATAATCAAAGTTCATATCTAGGTACAATTAGTATTTTTTTTGATATTATAAGATAGATAATCTATTACATATAATTCAAATATCAAACAAACACATAACATATTTAATATTTACCTGTTGTATAGTGTCGAAATTATCGAGAAATTCGCCGTACATTCTTCGCATGAGGGCCTTGTTGTCGTCGATAAAGCGCTCTATCTTTTCACTGTAAGCGACCAAAACAAACGTTAAAAAATTATCCAATCTACGTCCAAATAGTAAGTCACGTGGCTATGGATTTTGAGTGTTAAATCTGTAAATGAGTATCAGGGATATAAAATTTAGGAATATGTTTATAGTAGGTTTAATTGTTGAATGATTATGAGTAACTATGTTATCAAATTCATTAAGAATTAATCATTTGAGGTGAGTGAAAGTATTTTTAAGGCGTAGTTTGCACAGAAATGATCTAGTCCTTACAATTCATTTTGTAACCGGTAACAATTATAATATCTCTAAATGTATATACATATTAAGTGCAAAAGAACAGTAACTTGAAAAAATACTACAATAATTAAAACAAATGTGTCGCTTAGTACTGAAAACAGGCAACATCATTTAAGAGCAATTAATGAAATATTAAAAACAACCTCAACATCAAACAGCTGGAGAGCGATGGAAAAAAAATGATAATCACAGGAAGGAGAAAGAAAAAAGAAACAAACACATTAAAACAAGAGAAATAGAGTGAAATAAAAAACAAAACAAGATAAAACAATGAGAAGGGACGAGAGATGACACTCACACCGGGCAAGAAAAAAGTAGAATTATATAAACATGGATCAAAATAACAGGGATAGAACCAAACAAACATTAGAGAAGATAAAGCAAATGAAATAAATATGACCGCGAGAAGCACAAATATCAGACAAGTGAAAGAGAAATTAACAAATATGAAAAAACTAGCAAACTAATATATCAAGACAAAGACAAAAAATAACCCATCAGATAAAGAAAAAGAAACTTGTAATAAACAAAGGAAACGAAAATCGGAAAAAATTAAAGACCAAAATAAAGATAAAGAGAAAGAAAAAAATAACCAAACATAGAACACACAAACAAACCAACATAAACAACCCACAGATAAACTCAAAGAA
>NW_028234443.1:17429555-17432055 GCF_977035675.1 Penaeus japonicus | reverse complement strand
AGGGGGGTTCAAGCGAGGGATTTGTATGCTGAGCAGTTGTGATTGTGTGTGAGGCTGAACACTTTCTCTCGAACGGCATGTTTGCTGGTCGTGTCTGTGCTCTTTCCTTTACGTTCACTTTTCTTCTGTCTCTGTCTGTGTCTCTGTCTGTTTCTCTCTCTCTGTCTGTTTCTATCTCTATCTTTCTCTTTCTTTCTCTCTCTGCCTCTCTCTGTCTCTTCACACACACACACACACACACACACACACACACACACACACACACACACACACACACACACACACACACACATATATATATATATATATATATATATATACATATATATATATAAAAGTATATATGTATATATATAGTATATATATATACATATATATATATATATATATATATATATATATATATATATATATATATATTTAAATATATGTATATATATGTATATATATATATTATATATTATATATATATATATATATATATATATATATATATATATTATATATATATATATACATATACATATATATATATATATATATATATATATATATATATATATATATATATATATATATTATATATATATATATATATATATATATATATATATATATATATATAATATATTATATATATATATATATATATATATATATATATATATATATATTATATATATATATATATATACATATATATATATTATATATATATATATATATATATATAATATATATATATATATATATATATATATATATATTATATATATATAATATATATATATATATATATATATATATATATATATATATTATATATTATATATATATATATATATATATATATATATATATATATATATATATATATATGCATGAATTTCTAAACCTAAATCCATAAAGTCAGCACCTTCCGCGCCGCAACTGCGCCTCTCGCGCCTACAACATGATCGCTCAAAATGGGGCTCCAAACGCGCTGTCAGTGTCGGCTTGCGACCCTGACCTCGCGTGGCCCAACACGTATTTCCCCAACGCCGAGATCAGGAAATAAAGTATCCAGTTGGTATTACACAATGGCGAGGGAGAAAGGGGGAGGGACACCAAACACTCAGCTCTATTATATATATTTTTATATATATATATATATATATATATATATATATATATATATATATATATATATATATTTATATATATAAATTTACATGCATACATACATACATACATACATACATATATATATATATATATATATATATATATATATATATATATATATATATATATATATATGTATGTATGTATGTATGTATGTATATATTCATGTGTGTTTGTATATATAAATAACTCATCTCATCATGATCGAAATGATGTCAACATTAGTCACTAATACGAATATTTTTGTAACGAGGACCAACAATAGT
Source organism: Penaeus japonicus (assembly GCF_977035675.1). Classification (NCBI taxonomy): domain Eukaryota; kingdom Metazoa; phylum Arthropoda; class Malacostraca; order Decapoda; family Penaeidae; genus Penaeus; species Penaeus japonicus. The sequence goes on along the minus strand of NW_028234443.1, from coordinate 17,430,625 downwards.
GGTAATGATTATAATTGTAATGATAATAATGATAATAGTAGTGCTGGTGGTAATAATCATAATGATAATAGCAGTAATATAAACAACACCAATATAAAAAACATATGTTGATAATACTGATAACGATAGTAATAGTAATATCAATAATAATAATAACAGGAATAAAAATGATAAAAAATGATAACAATAACAATAGAAGTATTGATAAAAATGATACCAGTAACGAGAGTCTTCGAGCTGATACAGAAGAAAAATGGCGACAGGAGGTTTATCCAATTTCGGTATAGACCGCAAAATAATCTGTGTTACTTCTTTGCTCTCTAAACCCTACGACCCACACAATGGCAACAAAACAGACAAACAAGAAGTATTACTTGGCCGAGAAAATACTCACAACCACCGTCAAAATATGTCGGAGCGCCATGACGGAGACTTCAACGCCAGAACAGAAAGTGATCCCACAACCAGGCCTTTCGGGAACCAAGTGCGTGTCTTCCGAAGCGAGTCTGACGTTTATATACTAATCCCATACTCTCAGCCTTATTGCAATTACAGAGTTTATTACCAATTACCCGGCCTTGTTATTACTTCGGCCAGGTTCCTTCTCCCGGATTTAGGGAGGCGCGGGCGGGCGGTTGGGCAGTTGGGCGGATGGATGGACGGGCGGGCGGGCAGACGGATAGGACGGGCGTGAGTGGTGTCCCCTCAAGGAAGGGCCTCGAGGCTTTTGTTTTCAGCGGTGGGCGTTCTAAAATCCTCTAAATGCATGAGTAGGACCGCGTTATGGGGGCGTGATTACACATTCCTCGTTATCGCTCGTTTTCTAGCATGACCTGTCAGAAATGCGCCTGTTCTGTGCATGACGTTTCTTGAAGGATGTGTTCTTAAAACTGATGACGTTTTGTTTCGAGAAGAAAATATGTAATGAAAAAATGAATGAAGTCTTTGCTGAACTGCGATTTTGGAGAGAAAATATTTTCAATAGTGAGATACCGGGGCAAGCACAGAAATAATGATTATATTGATATTATTAATATCATCATTATCATCATTGCTATCATCATTTCTAA
>NW_028234443.1:17412055-17422055 GCF_977035675.1 Penaeus japonicus | reverse complement strand
ATAAAACAAAGAGGAAAGCCGAAGTGGATACTGCTTTTCATTTCCTCTTTGATCTCGTCTTTACTTCCGATTTCCTGTTCTTCCTCTTTTCTTCCTTTATCTATTGTCATTTCCTCTTTGATCTCGTCTTTACTTCCGATTTCCTGTTCTTCCTCTTTTCTTCCTTTATCTATTGTCTATTCGTACTCCTTGTTAATATTTCTCTTTGATCTCGTCTTTATTTCTGATTTCCTGTTCTTCGTCTTTTCTTACTTTATCTCTTCTCTATTCGTATTCCTTGTTAATATTTCTCTTTGATCTCGTCTTTATTTCTGATTTCCTGTTCTTCCTCTTTCCTTACATTATCTCTTCTCTATTCGTATTCCTTGTTAATATTTCCCCGACATATTAACAGATCATAAAGCAAACTCACGCGAACAAGTATGCAATACAAAGTGGCTTTTGTTTACTCCTTGCTACTGCTAATTAACGCCAGGTGTTCCGTGCTTGCACCAGGTGCTTTTGAGTTGTAGAGTCACTTTAGAATAGTGATTAAGGCTAGAAATGCACAAGCAGTCTTCAGATAACACACATACAAACATACGAAAGTACAAGCAAAGACACCCAAGCACGCAAATACACATGTCTATAGGATACACAAACACTTGCACGTATCAAGAAATGCAAGTCAACAAACACAGCACACACACACACTCACACGCACACATACACATAAATACACATCCACACAAGCGGTTGTCTGTCCTTTGTCAATGTCAGAGAGTAGGAAGAGAGGTAGAATATCACACACACACACACACACACACACACACACACACATACACACACACACACACACACACACACACTCGGGTTTCCCTGTATTCTTCTAGTGATTATCTCTCTATTTACGAACCGATTTTCCTTTTGTGTAATTCTTCCTTGTCTCCTTCGGATTCTATATCAATATTTGAGTCTATAATCACATATGACAAAAGCTAAAGCTAAACTCAGCATTAAGAAACTCGTAGATGTTCGGCGGGATAATTGTTATGATTATATATCGTATAACATCTTCATGGAAGATTATATGTACTTAAGAAAATAAATGGACAAACAAAAAGAAAGAGGAAAAAGAAAAGAAAATAGATAATAATACTTGAAGATGTTTGTGGTGGTGTTGCCATTGGGTGGTTGTCTATTTTCCGGACCGGTCCTAGGAATGCAAGGAACTAAAGCCATTGGGATAAATCACAGATTTCCGAGGCTCCTGTGTGCAGCAGCAGCAAGTGCTTGCCGCTTGAGGGGATGTGCGTTGGAATTTTTGTATGATTCTCTCTCTCTCTTTCTCTCTCTCTCCTCTCCTCGCCTCTCTCTCTCTCTTCTCTTCTCTCTATCTCTCTCTTTCTCTCTTATCTTCTCTCTCTCTCTCTCTCTTTCTCTCTTATCTTCTCTCTCTCTCTCTCTTTCTCTCTTATCTTCTCTCTCTCTTTCTCTCTTCTCTTCTCTCTCTCTCTTTCTCTCTTCTCTTCTCTCTCTCTCTTTCTCTCTTCTCTTCTCTCTCTCTCTTTCTCTCTCCCTCAGTCCCTCTCCCTATCTCCCTCCCTACATTTAGACGAAAACATGCAGACAGAGACAGAAACAGACAGACGCACAGAAACGGAAAGAAACCAGCGAGGAGGGAGAGAGGGCAAATGACAGCCAGTCAACCGAGGTCAAGCGGAGACGAAGGAGACAGACAACTGGGTCACGCGCAGTAAAAGAGAGGCAGCTACGGTCGCGTCCGCCTGTCTCCTGGGTGAGGTGGGTGCTAAGGGGCCGTTTCTTTCCATCATTATTATCATCACCCTTTTCCTCATTTTCTCTTCATTTCTGTCCTCTCAATCATTTTCAATTTTGATCATTATCATTTTCATCATTATCATCATTTTCATCATTATCATCATTTTCATCATTTTCATTATTTTCATCATTATCATTATTTTCATCATTATCATCACCCTTTTCCTCACTTTCTCTTTATTTCTTCTCTCAATCATTTTCGATTTCGTTCATTATCCTCATTTTCATCATTATCATCATCTCTTTCCTCACTTTCTCTCTTCATTTCTGTCCTCATCGTCACTACTATCCTCTCACTGCTCATATCTGTCGTTATTATTCATATTATCTTTATTACTATCCTCTCTTCTCAGTCTTCACTAGCCTCATAGTCTCCTCATGTCTGTACTTGTTATCATGTGTCTTAATATCCTCCTTCAATTTACTTATTTTAATTACATCTCTCTCTCCATTTTCCTCACATTCCACCTCATTCCCCTCATCGCAGTCCTTACATTCTCCTCATACTTCAAACCTCATGTTTCCTATTATCTTCACATCCTTCTTAATCTCAATCTTTATCCTCACCTCTCTTTACCTTCTCCCTTCATATCTATTCATGTCTATTACTATTATTCTCTCACCTTGCCTCACTTCATTCGTGATTATGCCTATTATCCTCACATCCTCCTCATATCTATCATTTTCCTCAATCCTTTCTCTCCAGCATCCTTGCATTCTCCTTTATTCCATCCCCATTATATCCTCACACCTCATTTCAGTCATTATCTTCACTTATATCCTCACACTCTCCTCGCTACTACACGCAACATCCACCATAATCCTCACTACTAACACCACATTTCTACCAATATCCTCAATACTAACACCACCAGACCTCATTTCCACCACTATCCCCATCACTAAGGCCTCCTTTCCACCACTATCCTCATAACCCTCCTCATTCCCACCATCATCCTCGCCACCCCCCTCCTCACGTCCATCATTCTCCTCACTCTCAGCCCCCCTCCTCCCCCCCCTCTCCTCTTTGCTGCGTAAGAGCCCCAGCCTGCGTCCGGCGGTGGAGAATGACACGCAAGAACACGACAGTCGAACGAGGAGACACGGAACAAGGGGGACGCATGACGAGGGAGATTTTACGGGCCAGATCGCGGGGGGAGGGGGGGAGAAAGAGGGGGGGGTTTAGGGAGGGGAAGGAGGAGGGGGATGAGGAGGAGGGAGATGGGGAGGGGGATGAGAAGGGGGGTGGGGGGAAGGATGAGGAGGGAGGGTGGAGGAGGAGGAGGGGGATGAGAAGGGGGGTGGGGGAGGGGGATGGGAGAGGGAGAGGGATGGGGGTGAGGGAGGGGGATGGGGGAGGGAGGAGGGATGGGGGTGAGGGAGGGGGATGGGGGAGGGAGGAGGGATGGGGGGAGGGGAGAGAAGGAAGGGGGTGGATGAGGGAAGGGAGAGAGGGGGGACAGGGGGATGGGAGGAAGGGGGAGGAAGGGGATGGGAAAGGGGAGGGAGATGAAAATAATGATGATGATGATGATGATATGATGATACCAAAAGCAATAATAATAATAATGATAATAATAATAGATAATAATATCAATAGAAGCATTTCAAATCGCGAGGTATTACAAGGAATCGTAAGATCTTTTTTTTTGAAAGATAGGAGGGGAGGAGGAGGAGAAGGAATAGGAGGAGGAGTAGAAGGAGGAGGAGAAGGAATAGGAGGAGGAGTAGAAGGAGGAGGAGAAGGAGAGTGAAGAGGAGAAAGTGGAGGAGGAGGAGGAGGAGGAAAAAAAAGGAGTAGGAGAAGGAGGAAAAGGAGAGAGAAGAGGAGAAAGAGGAGGAGAAGGAATAGGAGGAGGAGAAGGAGTAGAAGGAGTAGGAGGAGGAGGAGAAAAAGAAGAAGAAAAAGAAGAAGAAGAGGAGGAGGGAGAGAGAGGACAGAGGGGAGACGAGAGAGGAATGAATACAAGATATCATAAAAAAATGATGTAGGAGGGGAAGGAGGAGAAAAAATGTAGGAATAATAATAATAAGAGAGAAGAAGGAGGAAGAAATAATAAGAAGAAATAACATACAGACCTTTTACGCAAGATCTCTCGACTCCAGAAAAAAATAAAATCATGGCGGGGATAAAAAAAAGAAAAAAAAAATCGCGAAATTCTCGCTCACTCTCTCATTTTTATAGCCCCGTGTTTTATGGTAAGATTACATGCATATATTTCAATGGCAGTTCATACTACATCCTGCTCGCTCCACCCTCGCTCGGACTTCCCCTTAATGTCAAATTCTGTGCTATTTCTTCTCCTTTTTTTTGTAAGATTTAATGGGAAATTATCTCATTTAGATTTTTCTATCGTATTCCGTATCATGTTTATAGAGCTACTATGTGGGCTATGCAAGATTAGAGTGCAAGGGTGGGTTTCTTTCTCTGTCTCTGACACACACACACAGACACACACACACACCACACACAACACACACACACCCATATATATATATATAGATATATATATGTGTATGCGTGTGTGTGTGTGTATGTGTGTGTGTGTGTGTGTGTGTGTGTGTGTGTGTGTGTGTGTGTGTGTGTGTGTGTGTGTGTGTGTGTGTGTGTGTGTGTGTGTGTGTGTGTGTGTGTGCGTGCGTACATATAGACGTACACATAAATATCAATAAATACTAATACAAAACTGACTTCACATGAATACGTGGAAGAGGGAAATTCGCTGACGTCAGGGAATCAGAGAATTTCCATCCGTTTTGCCCCACGAGGCAAAGGCGAGCGAGGTCGAGGTCAGGAAGTGAGGTCACCCGGAAAGAAAAGGTCTGATTGAAACTTGATTGATGATTGAAAAAGAAATTCAGATAAATATTGTCTCTTTTTGAACCACTTACAGTTGTATTATCGTATTTGAATGTTAATGAATGGATAAGATACGCGGGGCTCAAATTAATACAATAATTTTCGTTTTATAGTTCTTTACGTTTGATTAAACAATGGGTCATTTCGGAACCAGTTGTGGTGCAGGGAAAGAGTTAAAAAAGAAGGAGGGAAGGAGAGAAAGATATATAGACAGATAGATAGACAGATATATATATATATATAGATAGATAGATAGATTGATAGATGGAGATGGAGATGGAGATGGAGATGGAGATATATAGATAGATAGATAGATCGATAGATAGAGAAAGAGAGAGAAAGAGAGAGAGAGAGAGAGAGAGAGAGAGAGAGAGAGAGAGAGAGAGAGAGAGAGAGAGAGAGAGAGAGAGAGAGAGAGAGAGAGAGAGAGAGAGAGAGAGAGAGAGAGAGAGACTTTTTGACTTTGACGAGTTTATTGAGACAAGTGATTACGTACAGAGAGAGAGAGAGAGAGAGCGAGAGAGAGATAGTAGAGTGAGGTACATGAAGCTCAAATTACTTATGTTGTTATAAACAATGGATGCCTTGTGAGCGAGTTGTGACACCACAGTACTACATTAAGTATAAAGAGAATTATCAACTATTTTCTAATAATTTTGGTTAACCCATTGCAGACGGAGATAAATTTGCTTGCCCAGTCTCCAGGATAGGTTTTATTTTAGGGAGAGACCGCTTGAAGCAATATAATTTGATGCATCCCAGTCTCTTTCAGTCATTCATTGTAAAACTAGAGCGGTTTTTGTGTTTTATTTTTTTGTGTGTTTTATTGAGTTTAGAGACTTATATGTGCCATATGACAGGCTCTATCAATGCTGCAGTTGACTAAAATTGTAGTATATTATCCATATTAGCTCATTATTTTCTTTATACTCAGTGTGATAGAAGAATTGCTGTTTTATGGGAGGACAAAAGGCAACTTTATTTTTTCGTATTTTTGTGCTGTCATGAACGAATACGAAACATATAACCACCTACAATAAATATAACAAGAAGAGGTAGGGAAGAGGAATGAAATCTGTGCTTGTGACTGTGAGTGCCACAGTGAAAGGCATCCATATTGGCACAGGAGCACATTTTAGACACTGGGTATGGATTGAGTCACCTTCCTCTTCTCGTTCTGCCTGCACATCCTTCATCGGCGGTAGTTTTGAGCAAGGGTTCATCAAATTAGTGTGTGCCATCGCTCTATAGAGACAGTGCTTACTAGAGACCGTGGATGGGTGCCATTCAAGGCTCTCTCACCTGCTGGTGCTAGGAAAAAGTGGTGCCATCTAGGTTTTGGACGTTAAGCTTGCACGATATTACGGTAATTATAGTAATTATGACTGCAGTAGCCATCATCACTCATTCCTTTTTCATAGCAAAATAAAATAGCACAGTGATCCAAAATCCCCGAACGTCGTGTACGTCATGACGCCCGTCGTCAGGCCAAAGCTCCTACGTCACGTATGTCATGACACCCGTACGCAATGGGTTAATCACACACACAGACAAACAAACGATCAGACAGACTGCCTTAAACCAGACAAATTATGAGACAGAAAATGAAAAAAAAAGAAACGAAAAAGAAAAATTACAAACACAGCAACCACTTCTGCATAAATTATTCCCTTGTTCTTCCTCGCAAATGGCCCTGTTCTGCATAAATATATGAACTAAATTAAGCTACATCGCAAAAAACGTCGAGCAGACGAATGGCGCGACGTGAATAACAAACAAACAAACAAAAAAAAGTACAGAAACATAAAAAAATCAACAACAACAACACGCAAAAAACAACAACAAAAAACAATTAGTATCCGTTTTTCAGTCTTACTTCAGGTGTCCGAAATATCGAAGAAGGATTATGATTTCTTCAACATTATAATTTTTCTCTCAATTTCATCATCATTTTCAAAGGAATTTGTTGATTCCTTGCTTTGGAAATATCTGTTGGTTTGAGTATTCATATCGCGAAGAAGAGAAACAGGGGAGGAAGAAAGGTTGTGATAACGATGGTACCAAAGGAAGGAGGAAAATTTACGAATGTATCGTGGACACACAGACACACACATGCACACACACACATGCACGCACGCACGCACGCATGAACGCGCTCACATACATTCACATTCTCTCTCCTGAAAACATGTATAACTCTCTCCTCCCTCTCTCTCTCTTTCTCTCCCCGCTCTATTTCCTTCTGCCCCCCTCGCCCCCCCTCTCTCTCTCTCATTTTCTCTCTCTCTCTCCCACCCCCTCACTATTTCTCTCTCTCTCTCTCTCTCTCTCTCTCTCTCTCTCTCTCTCTCTCTCCCACCCCCCTCACTCTTTCTCTCTCTCCTCCACACACACACACACACACACACACACACACACACACACACACACACACACACACACACACACACACACACACACACACACACACACACACACACACACACACACACACACACACACACACACACACACACACACACCCGCATAAAGTGGTCGTGGGAGGCGGCCGGTTCACCTGGTCCAAGGAGCAGGATGTCCCAAAGGTCACGGGACTTCAGTCCTCCTGAGGATCCTCCGCGTAGGTGGATTACAAGGGGAGGGGGGTGCGGGTGGGGGGGTAGAGGGTGGGAAGGAGGGATAGAGGGAGATTAAAGAGAGAGTGAGGGAAGGAGGGAGGGAGGGAGGATAAGGAGGAAGGGAGAGAAGGAGGGAAGGAGAGAGGGAGATGGGCGGGAGACAGAGAAAGAGAGAGAGAGATAGAGACAGAGAAAGAGAAATCCAAAACCCTGGGAATACCTTTACCACAGTCATCATCAATATCAATATCAGTCATCTCTCAGAAGAAAAAAGAAAAGAAAAGAAAAACTAATATTTCCAAATAGCCATCGAAATGCAACAAAATCCCCCCTCCCTCCACCCTCCGGCTCCCCCCCCAAAAAAAACAAAAACAAAACCGCCCATTTTGAAAATCAAAAATTCTCGAGCGTAGAAAATTCATCGCCATTTCCCCTACACGCCCACTGGCCTTCAGATCGCGTCTTGAAAGTAAATCGATTTTGAACAATAAACCGAGCACTCTCGCTGTTTTAGTGGCTTTTTATCTTCGCTAAATTTGAGCTGCCATCATCTTCGCCAAATAAGAAGATGCAAATCGAGGGTGAAAATGAGGAGAGATGAGGTCGAGTAGCACTTGAAGACCGAGGAAGATGTATATATCACGTTCATGGAGGGTGAGTGCGGAGGAGGAGGAGGAGGAGGAGGAGGAGGAGGAGGAGGGGGTGGGGGAGAAAGATGGGGAGAGAAGAAGATGATGAGGAAGAAGATGAAGAAGAAGGAGAAGAGAGTGAAGAGAGGAAGAAAGATGACTTAATAGGCAGATGAAGAAGATGTAGAAGGTGAAGCTGAGAAGGAAGGTGAAGATGATGAAGAAGAAGAAGAAAGAGGAGAAGACGGTGAATAAAGATGAAGAAAGAAGAAGTGGAAAATGAGGGTAAAGAAGAAGGTGAAAAAGAAGAAAAAGAAAAAAGAAAGAAAAAAAGACGAAGAAGAAGATGACGAAGAAAGAGAAAAGGAAAATAAAGAAGCATAAGACAGAAAGAGAAGAAGAAGAAACAAAGTAGATGGAGAAAAAAAAATAAAGAAGTAATAGAAGAAAACGAAAAATAAGAAAGAAGGAAAAGAAGAAGAAGAAGAAGAAGAAGAAGAAGAAGAAAGAAGAAAGAAAGAAAAGGAGAAGATGAAAAATAAAAAGGGAGAAAAGGGGGAAAATAAGAATAAGAAACAGAAGGAATATCCAAAGTAAAAAGAAGATCCAAAAACATGCCAAGATAACGAAGTCAAAAAAGAGATTTCACTTCGACGTGTGGAGGATAACGAGCCAATTCTGAATATAATTTTGTGGGAAAAAAAGAGGAGGCGATTCTGGGACATAGCAAAAGGGAAGAAGAAATATTCTAATAAGCTTCAGACAAACGTTCGAATTCCAGAGCTTGAAGCTATGAAGTTATATTGGAGATGGTATTTGTTGAATTTAGAAAATGTGAGTTTTCAAAGATTCATTAGATGTAGTGTATGCTTATTATTTGGATGTTTAATACAGCAGATACAATTGATAAAAAGTTTAGAAAAGGAATAACACATTGCAAAAATACAAAATATCAAAATTTATAAGATAAATCACATAAAATCGATACGAAAATACAAAAAATACACAATACAGTAAACATAAATTACAGAAAATAAATCTACTACAACAATTAACAAAAACAACAACAACAGCAATAACAACAAAAACACACACACAAACTAACGTTGAATAATACTTACAGTTACATACATGGCGACGATTGAAGAACGCGTTATACACAGCACAGCGTCTCAATATTTTATATCTTCACAAACACTAAATTCAAACTTGAATTGAAATATCAGTTAACGTTCTCTTCCAAAAACTTCAAAAGAAAAAAAAAACACCTTGTCAAAATGTTTTCCTTTTATGCTCTCTTAAAATTTCATCTTCTGAGCACTCGAGAAAATCCAGTTTTTTTAATGTTTTTATTCTTATTCGTTTTATTTACTATTTAACATTCACACGGACTTAGGCAAGAACTTCACACTGACCCTCCGTTCCCACGATCAGTCAGAAAATTAATCTCTGGAAGAGGAAGAGGAGGTAAGGAAAGATAAAGAAAAGAAAAAAAGAAAAAAAAGAGAAAAAAAGAAAAAAGAAAAAAGAAGAAGAAGAAAAAAAAACAAATACATCTCTCGTGTAAGGAGAGTTCAGGGTGGATGAATAAATGGCTTAATGAGTTAATAGCAAGAGTGCATGGGGAGTGTCAATCGAGGGTGCGTAAGGAGAGTTAATGGCAAGGCGACGTAATGGCAGAGGGACATTAATGGTAGGAAGACACAAGGAAAGTCAATGGCAGAGGGAGGAATGGAAAGTCAGCATTTAAAGGATCTAAGAAGAGTTCATGGCAGATGATCATTGTGACAAGTTAATGACACTTAAGGGGAGTTAATGACCTATGGACATAATGAGAATTCATAATGGAGTGGAGGAGGAGGAGGAGGGAGGGAGGGAGAGGGAGGGAGAAGAGAGTTGAAAAGAGGAGGGTGGAGAGGGAAGAGGAAGGTGGGAGAAGGGAAGGGAGAAGGGAAGAGAGAAGAAGAGGGAAGAGGAGAGAGGAGAGAGGAGAGAGGAGAAATGAGAGAGGAGAGAGTAGAGGGGATAGAGGAGAGAGGAGAGAGGAGAAGGGGAGGCAGGAGGGTAGGGGA
>NW_028234443.1:17372055-17377055 GCF_977035675.1 Penaeus japonicus | reverse complement strand
TAGAAAACAAAATTCCAGAATTCACTCTCGCTGTTACTGCAAGACATTCAGCTAAATGATGGTGATGATGATAGTGATGATGATGATGATGATGACGATGATGATGATAACGAAAATGAAAAAAAATAACAATAACGACGATAACGAAAACGAAAAAGATAACAGTAACGATAATAACAATAATAACAATCTGATACTGATAACAATAATGATGAAAGACAACTTGGAGAAAACAAGAACATGACGTCAGTGTAACGTCGCTACGTCACTATACAACGTGTGGTGCCCGAAGGACTCCGCGATGTGACGTAAACTCCTGACGTCGTTAAGACACTTCCAAGGAATGCGTCAGGAAAAAAAGGGAGATTGCTCGACGTATAAGGAGAAGGGGGTTAAAGGAGGAGGATAAGAAGAGAGAAAAATTGATATTGGGAAAGATGGTGGTGGTGATTGTGGTGGTGGTGGTGATGATGGAGATGGTGGTGGTGGAGGTGGAGGTGGAGGTGGAGTGGTAGTGATGGTGGTGGTGATGGTGGTGGAGGTGGTGATTGTGGTGGTGGAGGTGGTGGTGATGGTGGTGGTGGTGATGGTGGTGGTGGTGGAGGTGATGGTGGTGATGGATGTGGTAGTGATGGTGGTGGATGTGGAGAAAGTGGTGGTGATGGTGGCGGTGGTTATGGTGATTTAGGATTTGATGGTGGTTGCGGTAGTGGAGAAGGTAGTGATGATGATAGTGATGCTGGTGGTGATGATGATGATGATAAAAGGATAACATTACCGTAAACAAATAGCGTGCGTAATAAGGGAAAATATTTACTATTATACAGGACCAATATATGAGAGAAAGAGAGAGAGAGAGAGAGATAGATAGATAGATAGAGAGAGAGAGAAAGAGAGAGGGAGATAAAGATAGATAGATAGATAGATAGATAGAGAGAGAGGGAAAGAAAGAAAGAGAGAGAGAGAGAGAAAGAAAGAGAGAGAGAGAGAGGAGGGAGAGAAAGAGCGAGCGAGTGAGAGAGAGAGAGAGAGAGAGAGAGAGAGAGAGAGAGAGAGAGAGAGAGAGAGAGAGAGAGAGAGAGAGAGAGAGAGAGAAAGAAAGAAAAAAGAAAGAAAGAAAGAAAGAAAGAGAGAGAAGAGAGAGAGAGAGAGAGAGAGAGAGAGAGAGAGAGAGAGAGAGAGAGAGAGAGAGAGAGAGAGAGAGAGAGAGAGAGAGAGAGAGAGAGAGAGAGAGGTCACAGAGGAGACCGGGGAACTACCGCGTGCAAAAGGGGGAAGAATTTATATCCCAGCGACCTTCGCCTTTTGGGGAAAAAAAGGACTTGTCACTTATGTTTCTTTTTTTCGTTTCTATTTTTTTCCTCTTTGTCTTTCTTGTCAATGTTTCTTAAAGAGGAGGACCCAGACTATGTGACGTGGCCTTCTCCTCGGGAATTCGAAGAGTACGTCCTCCCTTCACCCCTCCCCATCCCCCTCCCCCTCCTCTTCTCCGAGAAATAAAGAGTACGTTTGGCTTTTCTTCCCCTTCAGAAAGAACCGAAGATTGCGTCTTGACTTTCCTTGAGAGAGAGAGAGAGAGAGAGAGAGAGAGAGAGAGAGAGAGAGAGAGAGAGAGAGAGAGAGAGAGAGAGAGAGAGAGAGAGAGAGAGAGAGAGAGAGAGAGAGAGGGGACGGGAGCGAGAGAGAGAGAGAGAGAGAGAGAGAGAGAGAGAGAGAGAGAAGAGAGAGAAGAGAGGAGAGAGGAGAGAGAGAGAGAGAGAGAGAGAGAGAGAGAGGGAGAGAGGAGGAGAGAGAGAGAGAGAGAGAGAGAGAGAGAGAGAGAGAGGGGGGAAAGAGAGAGAGAGAGGGAGGGGAGAGAAGGAGGGGAAAGAGAGAGAGAGAGAGAAGAGAGAGGTGACGTAGAGAGAGAGAGAGAGAGAGGAGAGAGAGAGAGGAGAGAGGAGAGGAGAGAGACTGAGAGAGAGAGAGAGAGAGAGAGAGAGATAGATAGATAGATAGATAGAGAGAGAGAGAGAGAGAGAGAGAAATAGAGAGAGAGACAGACAGACAGAGAGAGAGAGAGAGAGAAAGACATAAAGAGCCAGAGACAGAGAGACGAAAAATGCATCCGGCCTTTCCTTGAGAGACAGACATAAAAAAGGGAAAAAAACATCCTTAACAAGAAGTATCCTTAAGGACCCATTCCCCTCACCGGACGCAGGATACTCCACTACGTCACCAAGCGGAGAGTAGGATCCCTAAATTAACATCCTTCTTCTCAGGATCTCGCTGCCCCGCTGTCATGAGGGCGGTGGTCAGGCAATCATGCATGTGGATGTGGCTTGGAGATAGTTCTCTTTCTGTTTTTGTTTTTGTTGTTTCCTATCTTTATATATCTCTATACCACATGCACACACACACACACACACACACACACACACACACACACACACACACACACACACACACACAGATATATGTATACATATATATGTATATATATATATATAATATATATATATATATATATATATATATAATTATATTTATATATGCATATAGGTATATATATAGTATATATTATTCATATAGATATATATATATATATTATTATATATGCATATATGTATATATTTATTTTTATATATATATATATATTTTTTTTTATATATATATATATAGATTATATATATATATATATATATATATATATATATATCTGTGTGTGTGTTTGTGTGTGTATGTGTGTGTGTGTGTATGTATATCCATATCAATACTCATTCAATAAACTCTTATCCCCACCCATACGAATTGCACATTACTTTCACAAGTGGCCTAGTTTCTCTCCTCCATATGAAAGATGAAGTGAAAAAAATCCTTCACTTTCCGCACCTTCACTGTCACCCCCCCTCTCCCTAACCCTATATCCCTTCCACCTCCTCCCACTACCCTACCTTTCTCCCCCTTTCCTCTGCCTTATCTCTTCCTTCCTACCTCGCCCCTTTTTCCTTCTTCTCTTTCTCCCTTTCTCACCCCTCTCCACCTCCTTCCCTCTTCACTATTCCTCGTTCCCCTTTTCCCTCTTCTGTTTCCCCCCTCCTATTCCTCAACCCCCATCCTTCACCCTCCAATTTTCAATCCCCCCTCTCTCCATCCCCCTTTCCCCTGCCCCCTCCCCTATCTCCTCTGTCCTCCCCTTCATCTCATCCCCCTCCCCCCACCCTGCCCCCTCCCTCTCTCCTCTCCCCCCCATCCCCCTCAACCCCCCACCCCCCTCCCCCTCAACCCCCCGCCCCCCACCCCATCCCCCTCAACCCCCCCTCCACTGTCACACCTGAACTTTAAGCGACTGTCCTTCTATCACCGGAGCCCCAGGAATCCGCTGAGTCATCGCCCGCCCCACAGAGCCAAATGGTGTGAAAACTGTTGCAAGCCGTGGCTCCCTCGTCGCGGGAGCCTTAGGGAGGGAAAGAGGGAAGATTGAGGGAGGTGGGCGTGTCCTGGGGAGGTGGCGAAGGGGAGGGACTGGTGAGACCTTGCAGTGAGGGAGTGGTGAAGGATGAAGGATGAAGGAGTGGTGGATTAGTGGTGAGTGAGAGGTGGATGAGGAATGAGTTGTGTATTAATGATGAGTGATAGGTGGATCATGAAGGAATGAGTGGTGTATTAGTGGTGAATGAGAGGTGGATGATGAGTGAGTTGTGTATTAGTGGTGCATGAGAGGTGGGTGATGAAGGAGTGGTGTATTAGTGGTGAATGAGAGCTGAATGAGTGGTGAGTTAATGATGAATGGGTGGTGGATGAGAGGTGAAACATTAATGAGTGGTGAACGATGAAGGAATGGTGAGGGAGTGATGAATGAGGCATGGATTATGAATTAATACTGAATGGGTGGTGAAGGAGTTGAAGGAGTGGGTGAGTGGTGAATGATGAATGAATGGTGAAGGAGTGGTGAATGAGAGTAAATAAACCATGAATGGGTGGAAAATAATTAGTGAATGACTGATGGGTCGGGTGACTGGTGAATAAGTGATCAATGCCAGGTGGATGACCAATGAATTACAAATAAATGACTGACGAACGATGTATGCGACTTTAAATGACTGATGAATAATAAACTTGAAATGACGAATAAATGAATGATACCGCCGCCAGAAAAGTTCATGTGAGAACTGAATAAATTGTTCTCGAGGACTCGGCTGACGAAGGACATTTTGAATAACTGATGGATAACTGGCACGTGACGCTTTGGTCGTCGCACAAAATTAGTGAATGTGGGAAGGCCAGAATGATTTAGGATGCTATTCGGCAATAAAGGGCTATAAAACACACAGTTAGTTATCAGAGTGATAAGATATGGATATAGATACTCTAATTATGAATAAGCTGACCTGATTTAGTTATTTAGTTATCCAGAATTCATTTAGTTATAAAATGGGGACAGAGTCATTTAGTTATCAACAAACAATAATCATTCAGCTATGAGGAAGCTAAGCAGACGTTATTCTTCAGTTATCAATATTAGACGAAGCAATTTAGTTATCAAAAAGTTAACAGACAGACATTTGGTTATCAAAAAGTTAAGCAGAAAGATATTTAGTTATCAAAAATCTAAACAAACAGACATTTAGTTATCAAAAAGCTAAAGAGACGGATCTTTGGCTATTAAAAAGCTAAACAGACAGACAGTCAGTTACCAAAAACTAAAAAGCAACAGACAGACATTTGGTCATCAAAAAAGCTAAAAAACTAAGCAGAAAGACATTTACTTATCAAAAAGCTACAGACAGAGATTTAGTTATCATGAGGACTAACATCAGGAAGTTCAGCGGACGCAGATGCAGATCTCCTTTCTCTCACGTAGACTACTTTGCTACGGCCCTGTAGACTACGTGGGAACGCCGCCTGGGGGAGGGAAGGCCGAGTGGGGGGGAGGGGGGGGGCACTAGAGGGGAAGGGAGAGGGGGGTGGGGTGGGGGGAAGGACGGGACACCAGGGGGGAAGGGTGAAGGGGATGGGGG
>NW_028234443.1:17344555-17347055 GCF_977035675.1 Penaeus japonicus | reverse complement strand
GTTAGCCGAGTGTGCGTCAGCCAGCCCAGTGCCTTTAGTCGAGAGAACGTCAGCTTAGAACCATCAGCCAGCTCAGAGAACGTCAGCCGAGTGAACGTCAGTCTAGACCCGTTAGTCAGGCCAGATACCGTCAACCGAGTGACCATTAGCCAGGCGTGAGCTGTCAGCCGAAAGAATGTCAGCCAGCCTAGAGCCGTCAGCCTAGAGAATGTCAGCTCATAGCCGCCAGCCAGCCTAGAGAACGTCAATCTAGAGAACGTCAGCTCATAGCCGTCAGCCAGCCTAGAGAACGTCAGCTCATAGCCGCCAGCCAGCCTAGAGAACGTCAGCTCATAGCCGTCAGCCAGCCTAGAGAACGTCAGCCTAGAGAACGTCAGCTCAGAGCCGCCAGCCAGGCCAAAGACCATCAGCCAGCTTAGAGACCGTCAGCCAACCGACAGAACACCAGCCTAGAAACCGTCAGCCAGCCCCGAGAACGTCAGGCGAGAAATCGCCAGCCTCCCGCCAGATTTCCTCGCCAGAACCGGAAGAAAAACTGGAGCTCAGTCGAGTGTCTTGGCGAGGGGAGCCGCACGCCAAGGCTCTCGGCGCCTCTGGTTCTCTCTTTCGTTCTTCTCCTCTCTCTTTGTCGCTCCTTTGGTGTGGGATTCGTTTTATTTATTTTATTCTTTTGTTGTGTTTCTGATTTCTGGCAGGGTATGCATGGGTGAAGTGGGTGAATTATTGCATGAAGGGGAGGGCATAAGTATTAACAAATTAACAAATTAACAAATAACAGGTCTCTCCAGCATGAATTAGATTTGAAAAAAAAAAAAAAAAAAAAAATCGGAACTGGAGTTATTTTAACAGCAAACAGAAGAGTGAAATTAATGAAAAGTACATGGAAAAGAGATAATAAATATATACATAATACTTGTACATGTTAGACTTAAGAAAAAAAAGAACAATGTACTGACGTATACTCATAAGAATATCAATTCCATGCATAACAACATTCCAAAGTGGACACCGGCACTCTTAAGAGGGTCACAGTGTAGGCCCTGGCACCGTTGAACCCTTTCTCGTGGTCAGGTGGCATTACAGTGACAATCTTTGCCCAAGAACATGGTCGGCAATCCTATTCTTAAAGTGTGTAGACGGTGACTTATCAACTGTCGTCACCTTGCATGGCGCAATCTGCAGACCTGGGGATCGCATATTTAGGTTATATGAATATGAATGAGAAACATCACCGTTAATATTTGTATCTCGGAATCGATAAACAAAATGGTAACATTGTTTTCTTATTCCAATCACACATTCGCATTCGCATAGTTATTACATTGCATTATATTCTTGCACATGTTTGTTCATTTGCACAGAGACATTTCTACACGCGAGCACACACACACACACACACACAGACACACACACACACGCACACAAACATCTATGTAGCGAATATTATTTCTTCCGTGCCAGAAATGCCACACCAGAATATAGACGAACAGAAATTTCTTTGAGAAATATGATTTTCTTGGGATAGTTTTTAAAATGATTTCCAACCAACACGTTTCCTCAGAAGCTCTTATAAACTTTTTTTTTTTCTGGAAATTACAAAATTGCCGCTGATTTGATGAGAATTTGCTGACACAGTTTGAAGAGATATAATTTGTCTCGGATTTTCAAAATATTTGTTTTCTTTTTTAAACATAGAGAATATGAATAAGAATATGATAAAGAAAAATAGGGAAAGCACACGACTAATGACAAAAAAAAAAAAGAAAAAAAAAAAAGGAAATTCATATATCTGTCTGTATCTGTCTAAGAACAAAGACGTCCCGAGCAAAAGAATTAAGAGAAAAAAAAAAGATATGCAGAAGACACAGAGAAGTTGCTTTCCAGAAGACGCAAGAACTTGAAGATCCTGTCGGGTAATTACCTCCTCTAAATGAACTTGCAGCTCGGAGGCCCATTCTTGGGCGACCGCCTCCTTGTGTAAATAAGGCATGATGTTTCAATGCATACGCTGTCAGGGTTCCTCTTAAGAGCTTGTTAGTCTGAGAAAGGAATTTTACAATATGTATATATATGTATATATATATATATATATATATATATATATATATATATATATATATATATTTTTATATATATATATATATATATACATATATATATATATATATATATATATATATATATATATATATGTATATATATGTATATTTACACATATATATACACACATATACACACACACACACACACGCACACACACATAAAAGGTTAATTCTTTTGCATTTGGTTCTCAGAAAAGCAAACCGCATGGCTTGTGTCCTTTTTAGGAAGTTGATGTTAATAAATCAGTCATTCAAATTAGCATCTTTCTTTTTCTCCCTCTCTCTGCCTCTCTCTCTTTCTCCTTCAATCTCTCAATCTCTCTCCCTCTCTCTCTTTCACCCTCCCTCCCCCCCTTTCACCCTCTCCCCCCCTCTCTCTCTTTCTCCTTCAATCTCTC
>NW_028234443.1:17337055-17339555 GCF_977035675.1 Penaeus japonicus | reverse complement strand
GGAGGGGGAGGGAAGTGGAGGGGGGTGAGGGAAGGGGGAGGGAAGGAAGGGGGTGGGGGGTAGGGTGGGGGATGCATGGGGGAAAGAGAGAAGGTGTGTGTGGGGGGGGGGGGGGGGGGGGGGGGGCTTAACGACGAAGTCAAGGTTTCCGATTATATAGCTTTTGTGTTGAGGTCTCTCTGTTAATTTTCCGAATGCTTTTTGGTCAGACACACGGACCGCTGGGGCATTTTGTCGGCATACTCGAGACACCAACAAGGGCATCTCTATCGCGCATAAGCTTCACAATGGCATTTGCAAACTGCGTACAGAGAGCAGGGGATATTTTTATTGCTCACTTGTTTTAAGTCAGTGCTTAGCGGTATTGCCAAAGACGAGGGCTCGGAATCTCCCTTTCTTTTCTCTCTGTCTCATTCTCTTTTTTTTTCTCTCTCTCTCCCTCCTTCCATTTATTACTTTCCTTTCCTTCTCTCCCTTTCTTTCCCAAGCTACTCATTCGAAAACTCCCTCGTCCCCCTTCCCTCTCCTCTCTAACGCTTCCCCTTCCTCCCTTCTGTCACCCCTCCTCCGCTTTCCTCATCTCCTATCACTTCTTCCCTCTTTCTCACACTTCCGCCTCTCCCTCCCTTCTCTTCCTCTTCCCCTTTCTTTTCCCTCTCTCATCATTCCGTTCCCCCTTCTCCTTCCGTTCTCCCTCCCTCTTTTCCTCTCCACTCTACCACCCTTCCTCCACCCCTCCCACCTTCCCCCTTCTCCTACCCTTCCCCCCCTCTCCCTTACCCCA
Source organism: Penaeus japonicus (assembly GCF_977035675.1). NCBI lineage: Eukaryota > Metazoa > Arthropoda > Malacostraca > Decapoda > Penaeidae > Penaeus > Penaeus japonicus. The sequence goes on along the minus strand of NW_028234443.1, from coordinate 17,338,771 downwards.
TCCCCCACCCCTCCTTCCTTTTCCCTTCCCCCCTCCTCCCTTCCCTAGCGTCCGCGAACTTGACCCAAATCGCCATAAAAGCAAGACGCCGCCGCCGCTGCCCGAACACTCCCGGAAAAATCAACCTGTTGACGTCCTTCCCGCGGGTGGCCATTAGTCTCTTGGGGAGGGGGGGAGGGGAGTGACGGGTGGGAAGGAGGAGGGAGGGAGGGGAAGGACGGGTGAGGAGGAAGGATGGGTGGAGGGGGAGAAGGGAAGGAGAGGGACGGGTGGGAAGGAGGAGGGAGAGAGGGAGGTGTGGGGAAGGACGGGTGGGAAGGAGAAAGGAAAGGAGGTGGAGAGGGAAGGGAGGTGAGGAGGGAAGGAGAAAAGAAGGGAGATGGAGAGGGAAAGAGAAAGGAAGGGATGTGGAGAGGATGAGGGATGGAGAGGGAGGGAACGTGAAGAGAGAAGGAGCGGAGAGGAAAGTTAGGGAGGAAGGAGAAAGGGAGGGAGGTGGTGTTGCCTCCCAAACCCCAACACACGCGAACTTCTAAACATGAATTCTGGTTAACCAAAGTGGACCTCTAAAACCGCGCTCGGTGTCCATCAGTAACTCATCACCTTATATTTTATTCTATGTCTTATTTTTCCACATGTGGCTTCTGAACACGCGAAGGTCGACATATGCTTTTTACAAGATAACACGTGTTGAATGAAAACTAGTACCTCAGTCTTTTTTAAGTCGAGAGAGAGAATGAAAGAGAGAGAGAGAGAGAGAGAGAGAGAGAGAGAGAGAGAGAGAGAGAGAGAGAGAGAGAGAGAGAGAGAGAGAGAGAGAGAGAGAGAGAGAGAGAGAGAGAGAGAGAGAGAGAGAGAGAGAGAGAGAGAGAGAGAGAGAGAGGAGAGAGAGAGGTGAGAGGAGAGAGAGAGAGAGAGAGAGTGAGAGAGAGAGAGAGAGAGAAAGAGGAGAGAGAGAGAGGGAGAGAGAGAGAGAGAGAGAGGGAGAGAGAGAGAGAGAGAGAGAGAGAGAGAGAGAGAGAGAGAGAGAGAGAGAGAGAGGTAGAGGTATATTAGAGATAGAGATAGAGATAGAGATTGAGATAGAGAGAGAAAGAGATAGATAGAGAGAAAAAAAGAGGGAGAATGAGAGAAAGAGAGATAGAGATAGAGAAAGATAGAATGAGAGAGAGAGAGAGAGAAAGGAGGAAATGAGAGAAAGCAAGAAAACAAACAGGTGAGGGAAATCTGTTTCAGCGTGGATCCGACACACATTCCTGACTCACAGCCGATATTCAACATAGATCCGCCAACACGCCATCAACTTCCCTTCTCTTTATGTATGCTGGGCCACGTAGACGATCATGGGAACAGTGTGTCATTCTGTCAAACAAATCACTTCCTTTACCATGTCTAAGTGTCTTTGCCTGCGTCAATTTTGATGCGAGAGTTGTCATAATTATGTTTCGCATTATCAGTGTCTCTGTTTTCCTTGTATTGTTTTGGCTGTTCCCTCCCACTCTCTTACCCCCTTACAAAGTTGTATTTCTAGTGTTTGTTTTTTGTTTTTGTTTTCTTCGCGGTCTTTCTTTGTTCTTCGCTCTTTCTCTCTTCCTCTTCTCTCTTTCTGTTGACTTTTCTGCATCAACGGCCTTCGTTTCTTCCTGTGTTAATGGTTACTTTCCACTTCGCATTTTTTTTTCTAAACAAACTAATCGTTTATTTCTTTCTTTCTTT
>NW_028234443.1:17324555-17327055 GCF_977035675.1 Penaeus japonicus | reverse complement strand
GGGATGGTATAGGAAAGGAGGAAGTAGGAAGGGGGAGAGCAAGGGGTGGGGGTAGGGGTGGGGCTTAAATGGGGGCTCGGTGACCTCGAGCAAGTAAGATCACGGGAGATTTAATCGCCGAATACGCAGGGGGGAGCAACAGGGGGCAATGGGAAGGGGGGGTGGCAGGGGGGAGGGGAAGTAGGAGGAGGGGGAAAGTGGAAGCAGGGGGGAAAGCAGAGTGGAAGAAGAGGAAGAGGAGAGAGGTGGAGAGAGGAGAGAGGAGAGAAGAGAGAGAAGAAGAGAGAGGGAGAGAAGAGAGAGAGAGAGAGAGAAGAGAGAGAGAGAGAGAGAGAGAGAGATATATATATATATATATATATATATATATATATATATATAGAGAGAGAGAGAGAGAGAGAGAGAGAGAGAGAGAGAGAGAGAGAGAGATAAAGAGAAAGAGAACGAGTAATCCGAAAAGAGAACGAGAAAGAGCGGTAGAACGAGCGAGAGACAGAGAGAGAGAGAAAGAGAAGAGAGGCCATCTATCTTAGCTACGTCACTCCCCAGACTCACCGTGTCTCCGAAGGCCGAACGGAATTGGGAACGTGAGTGAGAGAACGAACGAACGAACACGAGGCGGAACGTGATTGAACGGAACGGCTACTACCGTGTGCGTGCGCCCCCCCCCCCCCTCCTGCGTGCACAAACCGACCTGGAATGCCAAAGGGGGCTTTCCGAACATGGGAACGCATGAAGGCACACAAGCAGAGGAAAAGATAGGCAGGAACATTAATACAGATATAGTTAGATACAGAAGAAAATACAGACACTAGCATTTACACAGATACATGTATGTACAAGAACATCTGCGGCAATTCATTCACTTCTAATTAATTATTGAATAAGATGACAATAATAATGGTAGTACTTATAATAATGATAACAAAAAATGTAATGGTAATAATGATGGTGATGATGATGATAATAATAATAACAATAATAATAATGATAATAATGATAATAATAATAATGATGATGATAGTTTTTAGCAGTAGCATTGACACGAAGGATAACACAAACCACAATCACACAACAACAATAATAAAAGAGTAAAAAGATAGCTTAGATTATAAACATTCTTTCCTACTCCCAGAGCAGCTGATCAAGTGACCAAACACCCTCCCTGCATGCAGTCAACACACACACACAAATATCTCACATTTTCGTCAGTCCTGCGGTTCTTATAATAATAAATTCTCCTTCCAAACCATCCATGTATCATGTGATCCATGTTGGAATTTCTTATAATACCTTTTGCTGAGAATCTTTCACTTCATAATGTCATCACTTATTAACGTGAAATCACTTTGGTTAAGGTGTAAACGAAGAAAAATATATCTCTTGTTATATGATTCTTGAACATGGATATCTAAAAAGTACATCGTTAAACATGAAGGTATATAACATTTCCAACACGCAGCCACTTACGAGAAAACATCCAAGCGATTAGCAATAAGGTGTAACGTAACTTTCGCATTCAAAAAAAGGGAAAGTGTGAGATATTTCCCCGGGGCCTTTAGTGCACATTGTTCGAAACCATCAGATAAGCGAAGCAACACCCCGGCGCAACACGATACAGCGAAGCAACATTGCATTTCGTCTGACTGACCAGCCTGGACTCTTTCTATCTCAGGACTGCACACTGTGAGCGCTCGAAGAATGCACGGCAAAAAAGAACAGAGATGAGCACACCATCTCTCGTTCACCTCATTGAAAAACAGGCAAGGGGGCTCGAAGAAAGAATTCACAATGTGCCATAACTACAAGGGCTATATGGAAATGAACAGTCTCTTCTACAAGAAAAAAAGAAAGAAAAAAATACCAGACTTCTTGAACAAGGCGAACAGGGTTTGGTTCCCATCAGGTCTTCCTTTACCAGCAACGAGAAACATCTTTGTGACCTCATGTAAACCTGCCTGATGACCAAGGGGTAAAAACTAGCGTAGGTCGAACCGCTGTTGTTTTGTTTTTCTCTCCTCATCATCATTGTCTCGTAATTTCCCCCCCAACAAAAACTCTTTACCACATGGATTATTTTCTGATTATCCTTCGAAACAAAACATCAACCAAGAATATATACATCTTCAACAAACAACACAAACACAAAAATATGCACGAACTCAACGCGTATCCGAAACGAGACACCGATTCTCCGTCTCCGTTCACTCGCGCATTTCCAGGTTGAGTCGAGACGCGGTCACTTCGGCGGAGCGAAGCATGTGAATCACTGGACGGCAAAGAACACACGGCTTCCTGCCTGGTCAATGTCGGGCAGCGTTACTCAGGCCCTCCCCAGTGTGGGTGGGTGGGCCTCCGCTTGCCACCCCTCCCTCCCTCCCTCCCTCTCTCTCTCTCTCTCTCTCTCTCTCTCTCTCTCTCTCTCTCTCTCTCTCTCTCTCTCTCTCTCTCTCTCTCTCTCTCTCTCATTTTCTCCCTCACTCACACCCTCTGGATCGCC
>NW_028234443.1:17307055-17312055 GCF_977035675.1 Penaeus japonicus | reverse complement strand
AAAGGAAGAAGAAAAAGTCCCCAACACAAAAAAATTCGCCTCACACACATTCCACCAGCGACGCCCACAAACACCTTGCACGTATACACCCACATCCACACCCACAGGCACTCCACGCCCATCGCCCAGTACTAGAATTGGACGTCGGTTAGTGGTCCGGGGAGGTCGGGGGGGGGGGGGGGGGCTGGGTAGGAAGGAGGGAGAGGAAGGAGGAAGAGGAGGAGGAGGAGAAGAAGAAGAAGGAAGGGGAGGAAAAGGAGAAGAAGGAAGAGGAGGAGGAAAAGAAGGAGGAAGGAAGAGGAGGAGGAAAAGGAGGAGGAAGAGGAGGAGGAGAAGGGGGTTGGGGTATATCGGGGTCACTGCAGCTGCTACTTTAGATTCATTGTTTTGAATAATTAAGATGGCACCTCGTATACCCACCCTTGCCCCCCTCCCCCCTCTCTCCCTGTGCCCCCTCTTCCTCCAGACCCTCAGCATGCATGTTTGGGGCAAGAGGGCAGTGGGGCAGTGGGGGAGGGGGAGGAGGGGAGGAGGGGGAGGAGGGGAGGGGGAGAGTGAAGGAAGGGGGGAGGGGGGAAGACCACGCCCTTGCCATACTGGTAGAACGCGCCTCTTTCAATGTCGACGTCTATCTCTGTACTTCTATTGTGGATGTATTTTTTTTTTCTTCTTCTGTTCTGTTTTTCTGTTGTTCTCTTTTGGATTTTGTTCTACGTCTGTGTTCTTTTTTTTTATCTTGTTGCTCGTTATTTGGTTTTCACCATCTCTTCGTGTTTTGGTTTTATCTTTTGTTTGGTTATAGTCGTTTGTTATAGTCTATGTTTCTGATCTGTCTCTCATTTTTTAAACTCTCTCCGTCTCTCTCTCTATCTATCTATCGTCCTCTCTCTCTCTCATTCTCTCCCCCCTCTCTCTCTATCTACCTTTCTCTTTCCCCCCCTCTTTCAATCTATTTATCTATCTATCTTCCTCCCTATTTTGTGTCCTATTTGGCTTCCTCCTGCACCCTCTCCTTCCCTCATCTCCTTCTACTCTCTCCTTTCCACCTCTCCCTCCTCCTTCTCTATCCTTACTCTACTCCCTCCATCCTACGTCCTCGCATCTCCTCCATCTCCCCCTCTCCGTCAATATTCATATTTCTGAATTAAATCAAACTCACATTAGGAACGGAATTAAAAGAACAACTTTTAGATTGTCAATCATGTCAGGTTTGGAAATATGTGATCAAACATGATGCAAATGTATCATAGTCCAGTATTTGTCTATTTTATTTTTATCATGCTTTTTCACTGTTTGTTTTGCTTGACGTTGGTTATTTATGTTAAAAGAAATAGCTTTGGGATTTTATGGATTAAATGTTTTGAATTTGAAATAAAAGTTTTGAGCCCTTCGTAAGTTCTAACAGGAAGTTTCAAAATCAAGATGGATTTTTACAGCTTCGTATCATGAGGAATTTATAAAATATTCGAAATTGTGTGACTTTTTTTTTTTATATTAGATCTGTGTGCACACGTTCCTCTCCCCCTCTCTCTCTCTCTATCTCTTCCCCCCCTCTCTCTCTCCCTTTCTCTCTCTCTCTCTCTCTCTTTCTCTCTCTCTCTCTCTCTCTCTCTCTCCTCCATTCTCCCCCCCCCCTTCACTCTCTCTTCCCCCCCTCTCACACACACACTCTCTCTCTCTTTCTCTCTCCCTCTCTCTCTCTCTCTCTCTTTCCCTCTCTCTCTCTCTTGATCTGTGTGCACACATTTTGTCCTTCTCTTTCTCTCTAAAATAACCAAGGCTGTCCCACGTCCTTCAGTTTAGGAATTTCTCGAGATAAAGAATTATTCATTTACGTATTTGCACATGTTTTTTTTTCATTATTATTCATTCTTATACACCAAAATGTTTTTGCTATTTTTATTTGTCACTGACCATGGTTTACTAGTACCTGCAATCATTAATTCAGTAACTTAATTCAATAATTTATAAGGGCGGAATTTACATTAAGAGTTATTCTACTTCATATACAATGTGGGGAGCAAGATTAAAAGCAATGGGGAGGGGGGGGGGAGCGTAAGACAACAACAACAATAGCAAAAAAATCCATGACGTAGTTTATCTTTATAATTACTAGCATTATAGTATTGTTATTATGATAACAATGATGATAATAATGATTACTATTATCTTTATTGTTATTATGATAGTGATGATAATAATGATTATTATTATTGTTATTATTATTACTATCATTATTATCATCACTATCATTATCGTTATCATCATTATTGTCATTATTGTCATAGTTATTATTATTATATTATGATCTATTCTTGTATTGTGATTATCATTGTGATTATTATTATTGTGATTATTATCAATATTACTATCATCATCATTATTTCCCTAATTATCATTATCATGATTTGCATATCAATCATTATCATTATCGTTTTTATCTATAAAACTGATACACATAATGATATAATAAAAAATAATAAGAAAAAAAATGAAAGTAAAATTTGCAGAATAAAAATAAATTGCAACATTTTCTCTTTTAATTTCCTGCCTTGGATAATAATGTCAATTGTTGTTACTAATCAAAAACGATATGTGTATAAGTTTGTTCTTATCATCAATTGCAATAAAACAACAATGATACAAATAGTAAAGACGCTGATCATGATATTGATAGTGATGATAAAAATGTTGATTATGATAGTGAAACAGGGAATAATGATGATACAAAGAGTAATAGCACTAGTGATGATAATGATAGTAATAATGATAATATCAACAATAATTTTGATGGTGAATATGAGTATAGACATAATACCAAGGAAGATCATAATCATAATCATAAAAATGACTTCGAAAATTATAGTGATGATATTAAGGAAATGATATTGATAACCATGATCATCATGATATTAGTAATGATGATAATGATGGAGTTGATAATGATGATGACAATAATAATGATGATAGTAATGATTATAAACATAATAATGATGATAGTAAAGATTATAAGCATAATAGTGATAATAATAATGAAGACAATGATAATAATAACAATAATGATAATGATGAAAATAATAACAATAATAATAGTCGCAAAGGAAACAACATCAACAACGATGATAATAATGATAATAACATTAATGATAATGACCAATGATGATGATGATAAGGAAACACAATCAAACAACGATGAAATATGATAATACCTTAAAGCTATTGACAATAATAATAATGGCGATAATGATGATAATGGAAACTACGAGAATGAAACCGAAAATGATAGCAATATAGACAAAAATAGATACACTACAGTTGCCAGTTTACAAGAAACTAAATTAGACAAAAATAACAACACTAAATAATATGCAAATCATAGATAAAGAAACATCTTTTTGTGAGGAACTAAAGCAGAGAAAAAAAAAGAAAAGAAAAAAAAGCAACTACCTTATCAATAGGATAAGCGAGAAATTAGATAAGCAAAAATATAATCGACTCGTTATCTAAACTATAGGAACCAAAAAATATTAAAATTGAACTAATTAAAGATAAAAGATAAATAGAATTAATTAAGCAAAGCCAGACAATGTGATATACAAATGTGAACGAAATAAACTGACTCACGAGAAGGGAAATGGAATAAAAAAAAAAAAAAATAATAATAATAAATTTAATAAATAGACCTACTTGGTAACCATTTTGATCAAATGGAACTGAATGAAAAAAATGATAATAAGAAGAGGGAGGAGTAGGAGGAAGAATCGGAAGAGGATGAATGGGAGGAGGAGGAAGAATAGGAAGAGAAAGAGGAGGAAAGGGAGGAGGAGAAGGAGGAGGAATGGGAGGAGGAACAGGAGGAACAGGAGGAGGAAGAAGGAGAAGAGAAAGTTATGGAGGAATAAGAGGAGGAGGAGGAAAAAAGGAATAATAATAAAAAAAACGATGAAGAGAAGAGACAGAGAAGAAGAAGACCGAGTAGAAGAATACTAACAAGAACAAACAGCAAAGAAACAAATCACCTAAAAAACAAAACTAAACCATATCTAAACAAATCACACTAAAAAAGCCAGCTAGCAGATTCACACTAGCGAGTCTTCAGATCAGCACCTCAGCCGTAACCCGATAGTGAGGCAGAAGGTGCGCACCGCCTCATAGTGCAGAGGATTGCAAGATATTCTAGCGTCTTCTCTTGTGCAATATGCAGGGGCTTATTGTTTTTTTCTTTTTCTTTGGATTCTTTCAAATTTTAGTTTCTTTGGATTCTTATATTATTTTTTTTCTTATTTATTTTTCTCATTTCAAGATAAGCACAGTAGATTTAAGCGTCTTCCTTAGTGAAATAAACAGTTTATTTTTCTTTCATTTTTGTTTATTCTTCTTTTGATTTTCATCAATCTCATTATCATTCTATTTTTATCATCAAAATGGGTCGTCCATTGAGTAATAAACCGTATATCTTATTTATAATTCATCCTTATTCTTATCCTTTTGTTATCATTTAAGACACAAAATGTACGCCCTAATTTGAAAATAACAACACATTCCAGCGTTTTTCTTTCTGTAATAATCCAAAGTTTCTTTCTTTTTTCTTTACATTTTCTTTCTTCATCTTTATTTTCATGATCTTTTTCATCATCATCATTTTCATCATTGTTATCATTATTATTATCTATTTTTATCAAGGGGCCAAAGGTTGCACCCCGAAATGCAAAGAAGTGCAACACATTAATTTTTTTAGAATCTTTATTACTTTATCATTTATCATTGTCATCATTAAAGAGGCAAAAAATGCTACTGCTTTTAGACTTTTAGCTACAGTTTCGTTTTCCTTTTTAATTCTTATCTTTTTGAAGATAAATGAATTGGCGAAAGGTCGCGTCTCGAAGTGCAAAGAAGCTTAATTTTTTGTTTTTCTTTTCTTTTCCCTCTTCCTTCTTTCGTTTTCTTCTTATTTTGCCCTTTTCCCTTTGCCTGATTATCGTCTTTTATTTTCACTCTTT
>NW_028234443.1:17299555-17302055 GCF_977035675.1 Penaeus japonicus | reverse complement strand
ATATACATACATTACATACATACATATATATATATATATATATATATATATATATATATATATATATATATATTATATATATATATATAATATACATATATACTGTATATCATCATTTTCTTTTTAGGATGTCCTTCTCAATGAGGACTTGGGGTTAACTAATAGCATTAAAGTTGACTCTTCTTCACGTTATATGCACTTTACGAGATCAGCTGATATGATGCAGAAATAAATAGCCTGAGCATTGCCTTTTGAATATGGTATCATTATTTTCACGTATCATCTCACAGAGGACATGGGTTAGCTTACCTCATAAACATGGACCACTCTCCAAGTTATATAAACTTTATGAGACCAGTTGATACGATGCAGAAGTATATAGCTTGAACACTGCCTTTGGAATATAATGCAATTGCTTTCTTGATCATCATTTCTAAGTATTTAAGTCAACCTCGATCATTAAACTGAGTTCCTCTCCACTTTACGAACACGTTGCAAGATCAAGAGTCGAGCTTCTGATCCGAAATGTGAAGGTTCAAGAGACGAGGCACACACAGGCAGCGTCTTTCGAGAGGAATCTTTCGGTTTCTTAGACGGAGTTATTCGTTTGGACATTTCTGGGTCTTGGAAGTTTGAACGAAGAACACCAAAGGTACTACTACTCTCTTGAGGATAATGGGAATATATGTTTGTTGGAATGTCATATCTACTTGGTTACCTCCCTGTTTATTTCTCCCTTTATTCCTCCCTCTCTCTCTCTCTCTCTCTCTCTCTCTCTCTCTCTTTCTCTCTCTCTCTCTTTCTCTCTCCTCTTTCTCCATCCATCCTTAACTACTATCCCCCCCCACTTCCCTCCCTCTCTCCTTCTCTCCTTCCTTCCTTCCTTCCTTCCTTCCCTCCTTCCTTCCTTCCTTCCCACCTTCCCTCCCTCTCTGCTAGAAGTCCAGTCATCTCAGAAAACTGAATTCCTCAGGCCATGCCATCGACAACAAGGTCTTGATTGTATCTCGAAAAAAGCTTTTTCGTGTATTTCTTAACCACAGTCTTATCTCCTCGTCTCCTTCATCTCCTTCTTCGTCGTCCTCTCCTCCTTCTTTCTTTCTCCCTTTCTTCGTATCTTTCCTATCATCTTTTTTTATTCCTACATGCTTGTTTGTTTCTCTTTTCTGAAGTCTGGAGCCCGTTTTTTTTCCCTTGTGGTTCTGTATAGAGAAAGCAGTTGGTTGGATCTTCGCAAGGTAGGTCGAGTTAGATACAAGGGAAATAGTATGGTCCTTATCTATAACATACACGCACGTGAATACATATGTACGAAGTGATAAAGAGAAAGAGAGAGAGAGAGAGAGAGAGAGAGAGAGAGAGAGAGAGAGAGAGAGAGAGAGAGAGAGAGAGAGAGAGAGAGAGAGAATGATATATATATATATATATATATATATATATATATATATATATATATATACATATATGTATATATAGCTAGATAGACAGATAGATAGATAGATAGAGAGAGAGAGAGAGAGAGAGAGAGAGAGAGAGAGAGAGAGAGAGAGAGAGAGAGAGAGAATGAGAATAAGAAAGGGAAAGAGAGGGGGGATGGACCAATTCTGTCTGTTAATTATATCATATATTTCCTTTTTTTCTACTCTCAATTATCAGCTTCTTTATAAAAGAATCTAATTAATCTAATGGTTATGATAATGATAGTGGTAGCAAAAAGCAACAACAACAATGATAACAATGATAGTAATAATTATAATAACTATGATAATAATTATGATAATAACAATGAAAACAATAATAATAGTCATAATAGTAATAACAATAATAATAATAATCATTATCATAATGGTAATAATAATAATAATAGTTTTAATAATGGTGATTAATAATTGTTTAGATATCTAACAGATAGATATGATACTAATGATGATAGTAATAGAAATAGTATTCCCAGTAATGGTAATCTTAACCTTCATTGAAAATGATAATAGTAATGATAATGCATATGTTGAATATTGGGGTATATCCTCATTATTATCATAACTGATATCCTTTTTCATCATTTTCAGTATCCTCATCACAACTTTTATTGATAATGAACTATATTCACGATATGAATGATGATGACAAAAATATGATCAAAATCGGTGCTACTAATGCAACAATGCATAACGGCACGAGCAATATCAACAATAACAATATTTTTTAAAAGATCACACAATCAAATTAATAAGCTATGCACAATAACACATACACAGATCGAAACAATGAACAAAGAACATTGTTGTGTGAGCGGAAATACTTGTCTGATTGTCTGTTCGTCTCTTTCTCTCTTCTTCTTCAACCTTTCTCTCTCCTATCTCTCTCTCTCTCTCTTCTTCAACCTTTCTCTCTCCTATCTCCCTCTCTCTTCTTCAAACTTTCTCTCTCCTATCTCTCTCTCTCTCTCTCTCTCTCTCTCTCTCTCTCTCTCTCTCTCTCTCTCTCTCTCTCTCTCTCT
>NW_028234443.1:17259555-17274555 GCF_977035675.1 Penaeus japonicus | reverse complement strand
GTGTGTATGTGTCTGTGTGTGTCTGTATGTGTGTGTGTGGATGTATACACACACATACACACATACGCATGTGTGCTCTTATTTATACTTGTATATTCATATATCTATGTATAAGAATTAGTAAAGAACTCAAGAAAAGAAGAAGCAAAAACAAGGAAAAAGAGAAGAAGAAAGACGAAAGAAATGAAGAGAAAAAAATATAAATAGAGAAGAAAAAAGAAGACAAAAAGGAAAGAAAAAATAAAAGAAAAAGAAAACAAAGAAAAGGGAAAAGAAAAAAAAGAGAAAAAAAAAAACAGAAGAAAAAGGACGAAAAGAAGGATAAATAAGAAGAACAAGAAAGAGGGGAAGAAAACAAAAGGTAGAACTAGAAGATGGACTGGCTCAGGGGAAAACTTTGAAGTTTTTATATGTCTTGAGCTTATACCGACTTGCGGGCGAGCTACAGTTGTGTATATTTACACATGTGGACATCTACACACGTACATGAATAAATGAACATACATACATACACATACTTAGATACACGCATGAATAAACACATATATAAACACATATATAAACACGCATATGCACACACGCGAACACACACACACACACACACACTGTATCCCTCTATCTAAACATGTGTTGTTTTTTGCATTCCTTAATCTTAGTTGTTAGAAAACTGTGTTAGCTGTTGTCATTATAACTATGAACATAAGCCCTTAGGGCTGTAGACGAGTAGAAAACCAATCGATATGATTATATCTTTATCACGAACATGAGATAAACATGAGTGTGTGTGCGTGCGTGCGTGTGTGTGTATGAATACTCTCAAACACGCATAGCCTCCTAGCTAACATGGGGGTAGGAGCATTGTTAGCACTTTTTCCTTGCTCCCCATCCCCTTTTTAAAGAAGAGAGAGAGGGAGGGAGAGAGAGAGAGAGAGAGAGATAAAGATGCCCATCTCCTTTTTAAAGGAGAGATAGATAGATAGATAGATCGATAGATAGATAGATAGAGAAATAAGGGAACAGTGAGGGAGGAGAGAGGAAATATAGTGAGTGAGAGAAAGAGAGAGAACAAGGCTAGTGACGCGGCTGGGGATTGTCCATATTACCAATTTCCCCGCCAGCTCCACGCTCCGATGCTCCAACACCTGGTAATTTGAGCGCCTGTCCTTCCGAGTCATTTGGCGGAGCGACATTTTGCTCCAGAAAGTCGCTCGCTTCTCTCGCTCTCGCCTCGTCTAAGCTTAATCTATGACTTGACAAGCTTCTTATGCTTATAAAATGATATGTATTTTTTAAAAAAGAATTTGTGTGTATATTCTTTATCTTTATTCTTTATTTGCTTTTGTTGTCGCTATATTATCGTTACTGTTACTATTACTAATTCTACTCTTATTGTTATTATTCTTATTCTTATAGTTATTATCATTGCTATGAATTTAGTATAAATAGAGATTGAGTGAGTGAGAGAGAGATAGATAGAGATAGATAGAGAGAGAGAGAGAGAGAGAGTAAAAGGACACACCGCTTGCTTTGTTCAGAGCATCTTACAAAGAGCTGAATGGGACAGTGAAACTAGCGATCAGCTGTTCGGGCTTCTATATAAGGTGGAGAAACGCGATACGGCACGGCTAGATAATGGCTCAGTTGGATGTCTTAAAGGAAACACAATGACAATAATCTCAGAGGTCATTAGGTCTGGTCTGCGAAGGGCAGACTGGAGAGGAAGTGTGTCATGATGGCAGCCATGGGCGAACTGATACCCTATTTTACTGTTCTTACAGAGAGAGAGAGAGAGAGAGAGAGAGAGAGAGAGAGAGAGAGAGAGAGAGAGAGAGATGAGTTGTTAAGTATGTAGCAAAATATAGAGTTTGAGAGAGTATTGGGGACAAGGAGAGGGAAAATTAGAAGAAAGAGAGAGAGAGAGAGAAAGTCTCGCAACGACAGTAGATAATTTTTAGAGAGGTTGTGGTAAAGTGATGAGGGTATTATGTGTAATTTTGAGGGATGGAGCCGAGATTGAAAAGTTTTTGTTTTTGGTATGTTTGAGAGGTTGGACAATTTTTAAGGAGAGGGAAAATTAGAAGAGAGAGAGTCCAAGTCACTGATATCAATTCAGTGTTATGAATCTGACATTCACTCTTGACGTGAGCCATCCCCCCTGCTGAAATGTAATACCCCTTCCACCTTCCAGCAGCAAATATACTGGCTCTTGGCGTGTAAGTGCGTATTCTTCAAGTCCGGATACCCGCGCAAAGAGTCGCCGTGGTGAAAGGTACCACTGATAGTGAATATAAAAGAAGCAGCGAGAAAGAAGGAAGACAAGAGAGATCAGAATAGGTCAGCGGAGCATACTGACCTCTAGCCTGTTGTTTGTAGCCAGGTGTATTAGCAGGCAACCCCAATAAAATGCTGCAGTAAATCAATGCCTATGTCTTCTCTCACGGGATACAACCAGGGCATTTAGCTGTTTGCAATGGTTGCCAGCCCTGGTAACAATTGGAGCCGTCTTGCGGTGTACAGAGCGATATGTGTGTATATATATATATATATATATATATATATATATATATATATATATATGTATATGTATATGTATATGTATATATATATATATATATATATATATATATATATATATATATATATATATATATATATATAGAGAGAGAGAGAGAGAGAGAGAGAGAGAGAAAGAGAAAGAGAGAAATAGATAGATGTTTAGATAGATATATAGACATAAATAGATATATATATAGAGAGAGAGAGAGATAGAGAGACAAAGAGAAAGACAGAGAGAGAGACCGTCCAGCTTTTTTTTTTTTTTTTTTTTTTTTTACCGTCAGTCTATTTTTCTCAAAGTCCTAGTCTCCTTTGAAGGCAGTATGGTTTCGTGAGATCAAAACATCTAATTTCTAACGCAGACGGAGGTCCATATACTTACATATTGCATTCCCCTTCTTCTGTCTTTGATCATCTCTGGCATGTTCATCTCAAGTGCAAAGGTATTCAGAAGTGAAAATGTAACCATTTCCTTTGATCTCTTCCGCAAAATTCCAAAAATAATCAATTCATCAATTTTCAAAAGAAAACACTACCACATTTTAAGTATATGTATAAAACCACAAACACACAATCCACACACACACACACAGACATATATATATATATATATATATATATATATATATATATATATATATATATATACACGCACACACACATATATATAAACATTTATATATATATCTATATACAGTATATACATTTACATTAAATGCATATCTATTATATGTTATACATAGATATTATATGTATAGTATATAACTTTATATATTTACATTTAGTTTATTTGCAATAAAAAACTATTTATATATACATACATATATATATGTATATTTGCATATATACATATATATATATACATATATATATATATATATATATATAATATAAATAATATTATATATATTGTAGATATATTTGCACTATAATTTAATAGATATATCTATCTATTATATATTATATACATGTGTGTTGCATACACACATAAACCACACAGACCACACACACACAGAGGACACACAGGGACCAACAGACACACACACATTACACACATACGCGACAACGCACACGGGAGCACACACACACACACACACTTTATATTCATATATATATATACTATATATATATATATATATTATAATATATATATATGTATATAATAAGTATACTATATATATAGACTAAAGTGGTACGTATATGTACCTCTCATCTCTCTGCCCCACCCCCCCTCTCCTTCCTGATATCTCGATATAAACATAATATATATATATATATATATATATATATATATATATATAAATATATATATGTGTGTGTGTATTTATATATTGCGATGTGGTTAGGACACATCCAGGCGCGCGGACACACACACACACACACACAACACACACACACACACATATATATATATATAATTTATATATATATAGCTGTTATATCAATATGACACACATTGCCAATATTTATATACAGATATACAGACATACATATATATATATATATATTTATATATATATATATATATCTGCAATTATATAATACTATATACACACACACATATATATCTATATAACACACACTGCCCACACACACACACACACTCACATACACACAGATGTAGAGGGATTATGTCCCCCTAAGCCATCCCCAACGCTGCTACCACACTGCACATCAAACTACGAATAACCAGCGGCATTAAGGAGGACGCGACCAGGTGTTTCGGGGTTAATCACCAGACAGGTTGTTCTTCGGGCAGTCTTAAAGAGGTCTTTGAGGGTTATATGGTGCCGGGGAGGGGAATGTCGCGGGAATGGGAGGGAGGGAGGGAGGGAGGGAGGGAGGGGGGATGGGAGGAATGGGAGAGAGGAAGGGGGGGAGGGAGAGAGAGTGAGAGAGAGGGAGAGAGGGAGAGAGGGAGAGAGAGAGAGAGAGAGAGTGAGAGAGAGAGAGAGGAGGGAAGGAAAGAAGGCTAATGAATGGGAGATAGAGAGAGAGAGAGGTGGGGGGGGGGGAGGAAGGAAGGCTAATGAATGGGAGAGAGATAGATAGATAGATAGAGAAACAAAGACAGAGACAGGCAGTGACAGAAAGAGAGAGAGAAAAAACGAAAAAACGAGAAAACAAGAGAGCAAGAACCGCCCACCCATCAACATTAGATAACAGCCACTTACGGAGCAAAGAAAACGAGAGATGATCCCTATGCCGTTTCTCCTCTAAACCTCATATATATTTCCTCCTCCTCATTCCTCGGTCTCTCTCCCTTGCATCACGTGCGAGGGGTAATGTTTTTCCCGGAAGAGACGCTACCGACAGGAAGAAAATACATTTCAAGAAGTACGTGTTTCGTTCATTGGTAATTAAGTAAACGTTAATGAGACGAGAGATAAACTTGTGTCCTAGAGGGGGGACTTGCTTAAAGAGAGACGTGAGGTAAATATTTTTTTCTTCTCCTATGTCTACTTTCCCTCTTTAGTTGTTATTTTTTGGCAAGAGTCGCTTGTTTTATGTTATGGGGAGGAGCGTTTTATTGTTAGTGTTGATGTTATTGCCTTTATATTAATTTCTTTTCGTTATCATTCTTTGTGTCATTATCATCATTAGTATTATCTTATGATATCCTTCTTATCATCGTTGTTTTTGCTGTCGGTTCTAATGTTATTATCATTATTATCATTATGATTGTTATTACCATTATTGTCATTATCATTGTTATTACTGTCATTCAATAGTACTAATACGTCTACTATTATTATCATTATCATTATTGTGATTACTCTTATTAGTATTACTATAATTATTATCACTATCTGAATTATTGACATTGCTACTATCCTTATCATCCTTGGCATTGCTGTGATATTCATTATTATCATTATTGTTGTCATTGTTACCACAACTACTACTGCTATTATTATTGTTATCATGATGATAATTATCATGATTGTCATTATTATTATTACTACGATTATCATTATCATCATTACCTTTATTATCATTACTATAGTCATATTAATCACAATCATCATTATTATGAATGATAATGATATGAATGTTGATAATGAGGGTGATAAGAAAAGGTAAAAATAAAATTACGAGAACAAGGAATAAAACCTAAAAGAAAATACAAAAAAAAGAAAAAAAAGAAAGAAAAAAAAGTCCGAAAGAGAGAGAGAGAAAAAAAAGAACAAGAAAATAAGAATAAAAGATACCTCCACCAAAAGACAGGACCAAAGAGTAGCAGAAAAAATCACATTTATGCCTCGAATACGGATCTCTCTGCGCCATCGGATACGGACGGGGTAATCTTTCGTAAAATGAAGACAAAATTACCTGGAAGATGGTGGAAACTTGCGATGAAACACCTGAGTGCATCAAAAATTTGGTAAAAGAGAGAGAGAGAGAGAGGGAGAAGGGAAGGTGGAGAAGAGAGAGAGGGGGGGGGCGGCAGACAGACAGACAGAGAGAGAGAGAGAGAGAGAGAGAGAGAGAGAGAGAGAGAGAGAGAGAGAGAGAGAGAGAGAGAGAGAGGAGAAGAGAGGGAGCAGGAAGTTGGAGAAGTGAGGAGAGCGGGCGGGGGGGAGAAGACAGAGAGAGAGAGAGAGGAGAGGAGAAGTAGAGACGAGAGAGAGAGATAAGAGAGAGAGAGAGAGAGAGAGGAGAGAAAGAGAGAGAGAGAGAGAGAGAGAGAGAGGGAGCAGGGAAGGTGGAGAAGAGAGAGAGAGGGGGGGGGGGGGCAGACAGCCAGAGAGAGAGAGAGAGAGAGAGAGAGAGAGAGAGAGAGAGAGAGAGAGAGAGAGAGAGAGAGAGAGAGAGACTAAGACAGAGACAGAGACAGAGACAGAGACAGAGAAAGAGAAAGAGACGGAGACAGAGACAGAGACAGAGATAGAAGAAGAGACGGAGACATAGACAGAGGCAGAGGCAGAAGCAGAGGCAGTAACAGAGATAGAGAGAGAACGCGTAGAGCGAGCCGAGGAGAGGAGAGAGGGCAGAGGCAGAAGCAGAAGGTAGTGACAGAGAAGATGACAGAGACAAAGCAGAGGGAGTACAGAAGGCCAGAAGCAGAGGCTTGAAGAGAGGCAGTGACCGAGACAGGCAGAAGAACAGGAGCACACTGAGGAGAGCAGAGGAGAGGCAGAGGCAGAGGCAGAGTGGCATAGGAGAGGCAGAGAGACGTAGTCAGAAGAATGAGGCAGAGACCAGAATATAGGAGACAGAGGCAGAGACAGGAGGCAGTGACAAGAGATAGAGAGGAGGACAGAGGGCTAGGCAGAGGAGAGGAGGGCAGAGGCAGAGGCAGAGGCAGAGAGACAGAGAGAGAAGCAGAGGCAGTGACAGAGACAGAGACAGAGGCAGAAGCAGAGGCAGTGACAGAGATAGAGAGGCAGAGGCAGAGGCAGAGGCAGAGGCAGAGGCAGAGGCAGAGGCAGAAACAGAATCAGTGTCAGAGGCAGAGGCAGAAACAGAATCAGTGTCAGAGGCAGAGGCAGAAGCAGAGGCAGTGACAGAGACAGAGACAGAGACGGAGGCAGATACAGATACAAAGGCAGAGGCAGTGACAGAGAGAAGAGGAGAGAAGAGGCGAGCACAGGAGAGGCAGAGGCAGAGGCAGAGGAAGGCAGAGGAGAGGCAGAGGAGAGGCAGTAGGCGAGGCAAGAGGAGAGGCAGAGGAGAGGAAGAGAGAGCGCAGGGAAGAGAAGAGGAGAGACAGAGAAGAGGCAGAGCCAAAGAGATGCAGAGGGAGCAGAGAGAGGCAGAGGCTAGTGACAGAGACAGGAAGATCGGCAGAGAGAGGCAGAGGAGAGGCGCAGAGCAGAGGCAGAGGAGAGACGAGGTAGAGCTAAAGGCAGAGGGAGGAGAGGAGAGAAGAGGCAGAGGCAGAGGCAGGGCGGAGAGAGGCAGAGGAGACGGAGAGGAGAGGAGAAACCAGATCAGTGTAGAGGCTAGAGAGAGAAGAGGCAGAGCCAAAGAGAGGAGAGCAGAGACAGAGGCGAGACAGAGGCAGAGGCAGAGGCTGACGACAGAGGAGAGGCAGAGGACAGAGGCAGAGACAAGAGGCAGAGCAAAGGCAGTCGCCGAGGCAGAGAGAGGCAGGGCAGAGGAGAGGCAGAGGACAGAGGCTTAGGCAGAGGCAGAGGCAAGAGGAGGGCTGAGGCAGAGACAGAGGCAGAGCAGAGCAAGGAGAGGCAGGGCAGATGCATAGCAGAGGCAGAGACAGAGGTCAGCGACAGAGCAGATGCCAGAGGAGCGAAGAGACAGAGGACAGAGGCAGAGACAGAGCAGAGGCAGTGGCAGTGGCAGAGACAGTGTCAGAGCCAGAGGAAGAGACAGGAGACAGAGGTAGAGGCAGAGACAGAGGCAGAGGCAGAGACAAATGGAGAGACAGAGGCAGAGACAGAGGCAGTGGCAGAGAGAGGGAGACAGAGAAGAGGAGTGCGACAGAGACAGAGACAGAGTCAGTGCAGCGATGAGGAAGAGGCAGAGGCACGGACAGATGCAGAGGACAGAGGAAGAGCAAAGGCAGGGAGAGGCAGATGAAGAGACGGGACACGGGGAGGAGAGACAGAGGCAGAGGCGAGGCAGAGGCAGAGACAGAGACAGAGGCAGAGACAGAGAAGAGGTGAGACGAGACAGAGTGAGGAGAGGCAGAGACTAGAGACAGAGGAGAGGACAGAGGCAGCGGAGAGGCAGAGGCAGAGCAGAGGCAGAGGCAGAGGCAGTGGCAGAGGCAGAGAGAGGGGCAGAGGCAGGGACAAAGGAAGAGGCAGAGGAGATGAGAGGCAGAGGCAAGGGAGGCAGAGAAGAGACAGAGACAGAGGCAGAGGCGAGGAGAGGCGGTGACAGAGGCGAGACAGAGGAGAGCAAAGGAGATGCCGAGGCTGAGGAGAGACAGAGGAGGGCAGAGCAGAGGGCAGAGGACAGAGAAGAGGCAGAGGCAGAGGGCAAGAGGCAGAGGCAGAAACAGAATCGAGTCAGAGGCAGTGCAGAGACAGAGAGAAGCCAAAGCGAGCAGAGGCAGAGGCAGAGCCAAAGGTGAGGAGAGACAGAATAGTTCAGAGCAGAGGAGAGGCAGAGGCAGAGACAGAGCAGAGACAGAGGCAGAGAGAGGCAGGTCAGAGACAGAGGCGAGACAGAGGCAGAGGCCGGGCTGAGGAAGAGGCAGAGGCAGCAGAGCAGAGGAGAGGCAGAGAGGACAGAGGCAGAGAGAGGCAGAGGCAGAGGCAGAGACAGAGGCGAGGCAAGAGGCAAGAGGCAGAGACAGTGGCAGAGCAAAGCAGAGGCAGAACGAGGCAGAGCAAGGCAGAGCCAAAGCAGAGCAGAGACAGAGGCCAGCTGGCAGAGACAGAGACAGAGACAGAAGGCAGAGGCAGAGCAGAGGCAGAGCAGAGGAGAGACAGGCAGAGGCTGAGGCGAGGCAGAGGCAGAGGAAGAGACAGAAGTCAGGAGCAGGAGCAGAGACAGGAGACAGAGAGCAAGGAGCAGAGACAGAGACAGAGAAGGCGAGAAGGAGACAGAGAGCAGAGAAGAAGGAGACATGAGACAGCAGGAGACAGAAGCAGCAAGGAGCAGGAGACAGAGGCAGAGGAGCAGGAGCAGATGACAGGAGCAGAAGCCAGGAAGGCAGAGGCAGGAGCAGCAGCAGAAGCAGGAGCAGGAGCAGGAGCAGAAGCAGGGTTGCAGTGCAGGATGCATAGGAGCAGGAGCCAGGAGAGGTGCAGGAGCAGGAGCCGGAGCAGGTGAGCAAGGAGAGTGGACAGGAGCTGGGAGCAGGTTGCAGTGCAGAGGAGCAGGAGCAGGAACAGGCGCTGGGCTGAAAGAAGCAGGAGGAGCAGGAGCAGGAGCAGGAGCAGAAGAAGAAGCAGGTGAAGGAGCAGGCAGGCAGGAGCAGGAGCTAGGAGCAAGCAGGAGCAAGCAGCGACGAGAAGCAGTAGAGAAAGAAAGAAACGCAGGTGAAGGAGCAGGGGAGCAGCCAGGAACAGCAGGAGCAGAAGAAGCAGGTGCAGAAGCAGAAGGCAGGTGCAGGAGAGGAGCAGCAGGCAGGAGCAGGAGCTAGGAGCTGGAACAGGAAGCAGGGAGCAGGGATGCAGAAAAGAAGGTGCGGAGCAGGAGCAGGCGCAGGACGCAGGAAGCAGAGCAGGGAGGCAGCAGGAGCAGGGAGGAGCCGAAAGCCAAGAAGCAGAAGCAGGAGCAGGAGCAGGAGCAGAAGCAGGAGCAGGAGCAGGAGCAGAAGCAGGAGCAGGAGCAGGAGCAGGAGCAGAAGCAGAAGCAGGAGCAGGAGCAGGAGCAGAAGCAGAAGCAGGAGCAGGAGGGGGAACCGAGTGCCTCTTACCAATTAGCGGGTAAACAGCCCCGCCGTGATGCTTGGTTTTGGCGCCTGTGGTTATGTTTTCCGGTGATCAGATTCGTGCCTCTTGTATTGTTGTTCTACTTTGATTCTGTTGTTTCTTCTCCTTTTGGATTTTTTTTTCTTATTTCATTTCGTTGTAGATGAGTGTGTTTGTTCTCTGTCTCTGTATGTTTGGTTCTCTCTCTCTTTATCTCTCTCTCTCTCTCTCTCTCTCTCTCTCTCTTTCTCTCTTTAACCTTAACCAATCACAGACTTTACGTTACATGTCTGAAACACTTGTTGAGTCGTTTTGATCTGTCATTGCTATAGAATATCCGTTACAGTCTGAATGCCCTTGTTATTTTCAATGATAATCTTCGCAAAACCAGAATAAAAAAGAACAACAGCAACAAAAACAACAATGAAACATTAAAAAGTAAAAGTTGATCATAATTCACAATAAGTATAAAACATCTGTTCGAAAGATACGCGACTCTGCTTTTATAATGTCAGAGCGACGAAATTGACGCCTCGAATGTACCAATGGCCAAATGGCCATTGGTACACACACACACACACACACACACACACACAGATATATGTATATATATATATATATATATATATATATATATATATATATATATATACATCTATCTATCTATCTATCTATCTAATGTCTATCTATCTATCAACTATCTATCTATCTCTCTACTATCTAATCATACACACACACTCACACATCACATACACACACACAACACACACACCACACACACACACACATATAGATATATATAGATATATATAGATATATATATAATCTATTATATATTATAAATATATTTATATATATTATATATATACTATATACATATATACTATATATATATATATATATATATATATATATATATATTATTAGATATATATATTTTATATATATTTATAATATATTAATATTATACTTATATATATATATATGTCTCTATATATCATATATATATATATATATTATTATATTATATATAATTTTCTATATATTATTTACAATACATACACACATCCAATTCCCTCTCTTCTCATACCTTCCCCATTTTTCCTCTCCGTCTTCCTCCTCTCTCCATCTCCCATCTCTCCTCTGCTCGCCTTCCTTTTCTTCCCCACTCTTTCCTTTCCCACACATTACCTCTTCCTCCTCGAAAGAAGACGTTGGGAAGAAGAATAAGAAGAAAAAGAAGAATATCATAGCTAAACTAATCATCTTAACGTGTAGTAGCGAAGGATTTTGTTTTTTTCTTCTCCTCCTCTTCTTTCCCTTTGTTATCCCTTTCCTTCTTCAGTGTTCCTTTTTCTTTTACCGTGTCTTCTTTCATTTCGTTTTCCTTATACCATTACCCATTCTTTCCTCTTTCTCCTCCCTCTATTATCTTTTACTCATCCCCCCTCCTTATTTTCCCCTTACCCTCCTCTTTTACCTCTTACCCACCCACCCCTCTCCTCAATTCCTTCTTCCCCCTCTTTCTCCTCTCCTCTCTCCCTCTCCACCCTCCTCATTTTCCGTTAATTCTTCTTTCTCCTCTCCCTTTTACCGATCCACTCCTCTTCTCCTTTTCCTTCTTTTCCTACCTCTTAACCATTCCTTTCTTCCACTTTCCTCCACTTCCTCTTCCTCTTCTTCTTCCACCTCGTCCCCTTCGCCGCCTAGAATATACCAGGAGCAAAAATAGTCCTTGTGTTGTGACGAAATTGGCCATGTTAATCTATTTTAATGAGACGATTAAACATGGACTAGGTTAGATATCCTTCATCAGTATATATGTATATATATATATATTTTTTTTTTGCAATTAATTTTGGAAACTAATTTGTCTAACCTACTTTTGCTTAGAGCTTATGCTGGCGGCGAGGAGGGGCTTTTGGAATGATGGTAATGATAATGATGATGATGATGATAATAATGATGATGATAATAATGATCATGATAATGATGATGATGAGGATGATGATAATGATGATGATGATGATGATGATGATGATAATGAAGATGATGATAATGATGATGATAACAATAACGATTATGATTATTGTAGTAATAAGGACAATTAATGCAAATAATGATGCCATTGATAATGATAATGAGAATAATAAACATAACAGTAACGACAATGATATTAATAATATTATATATCATTACTATGATGATATACTTACTAGAGAGAGAGAGAGAGAGAGAGAGAGAGAGAGAGAGAGAGAGAGAGAGAGAGAGAGAGAGAGAGAGAGAGAGCGGAAGGAGAGGATGTAGTGGGTGATAAGCGGAGAAGAGAGTGGAGAGAGAAGAGGAGGAGAGAATGGAGGTAGGAGAGAGGAGAGGGAGGAGAGAACTGAGAGGAGAGCCGGAGGAGAAGAGAGAACTGCGAGAAGGAGCGCGAGAAGAGATGAGAGAGAGAGAAGAGAGGGTGAGAGAGGGGAGTGTAGAGAATGATATTGGGAAGAGTAGATTAGAGATTGTGGGATTTAGAGAGAAAGAGAGAAGGCAGATGAATAAAAAGTAGATAGTAAGAAGAGGAATAAGTAAATAGATAGATAGAGAGTTAAATAATTGTATAGGTAGAGAGACGATAGATAGATAAATAGGAATATAAACACAGACAGACAGATGTCCAGATGGATTGAGCGAAAGAGGAAGAAAAAAATAAAGAGAACGATAGATAGATAAAAAGAAAGCGACCATGGCAGGTGAAAAGAATACGAAAAACTGCAATAGAAAACGAAACGAAAAAAAGAGAAAACTCTTAAGCGAGAGAAGGAAAATAAGTTATAAACAAGGAGACACAAAAAAGAAAAAGAAAGAAAGAAAGAAAGAAAGCTTTTGTTAGCTTGAGGTATTCATAAACTGAGGCTCAAAGGAGAAAGGACAACATAACGAAACAAAGAAACAACATCAACAACAACAACAATAACAATAACACAACAACAACAAAATAGAATTGAGAATATAAAAGATTTTTTTTTTCTTTTTTTTCTTTCCTTTTTCTTTTAACATATGATTGTTTTTCCTCTTGTCTGCCTGCGCTATTGTTGTATGTATATATATATCTTTTTATTTTTTTATTCCTCGTCTCCATCTGCCTACCTGTATGTGTTTGTTTGTTTGCTCAAGTCTGAGATGAAGACATTTCCTTGACAAAAAGAATATCCATTTGAGAGCTTTTATGAAATGGAAACGGCAGTTATGTTTTGTTTTATTTTTGGTAAACTGAATTCGCTCTTTTATGTTATCTTTCACGATTGGCAATTTCACGCACGACTTTTCCGACCAAAGCATATTTCCGAGATGTTTGCAGTTATTATCATTGTTTTATCATTGTTGAAGTCTCCCCTCCGTCCGACGATCTCAGTAGAAAACGATATAAATAATTCGATAAAAAAAAGTTTAATGAGCTCTTTTAATATTATTTGTCTTTAATTTTCTTCGTTTCGTTCTTGCTTAATATTTCTTTGGGTTAATTTCTTCTGCTTAGCAATTACTCCAAAAGTCTCAAACACGCCCATTCACACACACACATACACATACAAACGCACATTCAACAGATCACACTCAATCACACATGAACACACACACACATACACCCACCCACAGACACATACACACACAAACTCTCTCTCTCTCTCTCTCTCTCTCTCTCTCTCACACACACACACACAAACTCACACACACCCACGCGCAACTCTTTCGTCTCAAATACCCCTTTTCATCCTCCACACATCCTCTCATCAACCAAACTTTTCTTGGGAAAAAGCATCCAAGACTTTTAGAAGTGTTCTGTACACATCATTAGACGGAAAGGGAAACACAACCAAGGCCCAACACTTAAGTTACCCCTCTGACCGTCAGAATTGTAAAGAAAACGGTCTCTCGTGTGACAATCAGGCTCATAGAAAATGGAATTTCGTTGACACATCATTAAGCACTAACTGTTATGAACAAGCACTTCGTCAACAAACACACACAGACATAGGGAAATAGAAAAGAAGAGAGAGAGAGAGAGAGAGAGAGAGAGAGAGAGAGAGAGAGAGAGAGAGAGAGAGAGAGAGAGCAGGTATTTTATGTTTATAAACAAAGGCTTCCTTAATAAAGAATTTCTTCATCAACATAGACTTAAAAGATCATTTTAGAATTCAAGCAATTTCAGACCGGGATTAAGGGAAAATAAATGAAAAAAAACAAAAACAATAATAACAAAACTATATTAAAGATGAATGGTAGACAGCAAAGATGGGTTGTTTACAATCGCAATTAGGAGAGAAAAAAAAGTAAGAGAGAGAGAGAGAGAGAGAGAGAGAGAGAGAGAGAGAGAGAGAGAGAGAGAGAGAGAGAGAGAGAGAGAGAGAGAGAGAGAGAGAGAGAGAGAGAGAGAGAGAGATAGTACGTAGAAAGAAGAGAGAGAAAAAAAAAACAGAGACCGACAGAATAGATAATAGATAGATAGATCGAGAGAGAACGGAGAAGATAGATAGATGGTTTAATATAGATAGATAGATAGATAATAAAGATAAGAGAAGAGGAGAGATGAGAGAAAGAGATTAGGAAGAGGAGATAAGAGAGAGAGGGAGATAAAAAGATAGATCTATAGATAAACAGATAAAAAGAGAGCGAGTGAGTGAGTGAGAAGAAGAGAGAAAGAGAGAAAAAGAGAGAGAGAGAGAGAGAGAGAGAGAGAGAGGAAACAGAAGTAAAATGAATGAATTACTCTCTAAAATCAGTAATTGCCTCTAGGTGAGCTTTTCTCAAACGCAATAGACCAACATCCTGTCAATTAGTGATTCGTTGAAGAATAAACAGTGCTTGCAAATCAGCAGATCCGCTTTGATATTAATGTAAACAGGAAATGTATTAGAGATCATTACTAAGCACAGACAGACTTTAGGTTAAGCAGCTTTATGCATGGGAGGTAGGGAGGGGGGGGGGGGGGAAGGGGAGGGAAAGGGTTAGACTAAAAATACTCTCTTTTTCTCTCAGCTTCTCTTTCACTCTCTTTATTTTTTTTTCTCTCTCTTTTTTTATTTTCTTTCTTTCTTTCTTTCTCTCTCTCTCTCTCTCTCTCTCTCTC
>NW_028234443.1:17249555-17254555 GCF_977035675.1 Penaeus japonicus | reverse complement strand
ACACACACAGGACACACACACACACACACACACACACACACACCACACACACACACACACACACACACACTCACACACATATAATATATATATTTATATATATATATTTTTTATATATATCATTTATATACATATATATATATATATATATATATATATATATATATATATATATATATATATATATATATATATATATATATTATTGTATTTATATGTGTGTGTGTGTGTGTGTGTAGAGAGATATATATTATAGATAGAGAGATAGATATTCATACCCATATATATCTCTCTCTCTCTCTCTCTCTCTCTCTCTCTCTCTCTCTCTCTCTCTCTCTCTCTCTCCCTCTCTCTCTCTCTCTCTCTCTCTCTCTATATATATATATATATATATATATATATATATATATATATATATATATATACATACACACACACACACTCGCTCAAAGCCTCAACGACATCTCCTTCACCTAAAAATACCTCTAATCCTCAGCCCTATATAGGCCTATATCAGATTTTCTAGGTTGCGAGGAAGTGTTTTGGTTAATCAATCTCGATCATCTGTTTTCCTTGACAGTGGACACAAACACATATATATTTCTCTTATTCTGTCCTTTTCTCTGCACTTTCTCCTATACCCTAATTCTCTTTCTTTAATTCAATTTTCTGCCCTTCGTATTTTCTCTCCTCATTTTCTCTATCTCTTTCTTTCTGCTCTCCTCAATCACCCTCTCTCTTTTACTCCTCTCTATTTTTTTCTCCAACTCATTAGTTTCTCTCTTTCTCTTTCTCTCTCTCTCCCTCTCTCTCTCTATCTTTCCATCTCAGGGAGAAGGAGGGAGGGAGGGAGGGAGGAGCAGAAGTAGGGAGAGATAAGGGAGGAGGGAAAGAAGGATGAAGGGATAGAAACAGTGAGAGGGAAAAAGGGAATGAGGAGAGGAAAGGAAGGGGAAGTGAGTGAAGGAGAAGAGTGGGAGAGGGGGAGAAGAGAGGAGAACGAGGGGGAGGAGAAAAAAAGGGATAAGGACGTGGAGAATCAGAAGGAGAGCAAAGAAAGAGGAGAGGGAAGAGGAGAAGTAGAGGTAGAGAAGGTAAGGAACGAAGAAGGATAGAAAGAGGGAGGGAAAGCTAAATAAAAAGGGAAGAAAGGGGTATACGAAGAAATAGAAAGATAAAGAGAGAACTAGGAAAGAGGTGAGGATGAAGGAATAGAAACGGATAAGCAGAGATAAAACTATGGAGAAGGAATAGAGAAGCAGAGAGGGGGTCGGTGGCTTGTGTGTGTTGGGGGAGGTAGGAGGGGGGAGGGGTTGCCTGATACTCCCCCCCCTCCCTCCCATCCTTCTCAAATAATCCCTTTAATCGAGTCCCGAAGATTCCTCATTTTGACGGAAACTCAGGGAATCTTATTTCTTTTCCTCGAATCCCCTTTCTTCTTCGGGTCCTGGGCTGAATGTATTGCTGTTTTGGATGTGGAGGGGGAGGTGGAGGGGAGGTGGAGGGGAGAGGGAGAGGATGGTAGTAGGTAGAGGAAAGAAGGGAAAGGAGGAGGGAAAGGTAAGGGAAGAGAAAGGAAAGAAAAGGGAAAGGGAAAGGGAAAGGGAAAGGGAAAGGAAAGGAAGGGAAAGGGAAGGGAAGGGGAAGGAAGATGGAGGAAAGGAGTCGCTGAATGTATGTTTTGGAGTGAGGGGAGGGGGGGGGGGGGGAGAGGGGAGAGGGAAAGGGAGAGGGATAGGTAGTAGGGGAGAGAAAGGGAAAGGGAAAGAGAGAGGGAGAGGAGAGGGGAAAGAGGGAGAGAGAGAGGGAGAAGGAGAGGGAAAGGGAAAGAGAGAGGGAGAAGGAGAGGGGAACTGGGAGAGAAAGAGGGAGAGAAAGAGAGAGGGAGAAGGAGAGGGAAAGGGAGAGGGAGAGAGAGAGGGAGAGGGAGAGGGAGAGGGAGAGGGAGAGGGAGAGGGAGAGGGAGAGGGAGAGGGAGAGGGAGAGGGAGAGGGAGAGGGTAGAGGAAGGGAGAGGGAGAGGGAGAGGGAAGAGGGAGAGGGAAGGGGGGGAGAGGAGAGGGAGAGGGGAGAGGGAGAGGGGAGAGGAGAGGGAGAGGGAGAGGGAAAGGATGAGGGATAGGTAGTGGGGGAGAGAAAGGGAAAGGGAAAGGAAAAGGGAAAGGGAGAAGGAGAGGGGAGAGGGGAGAAGGAGAGAGAGAAGGAGAGGGAAAGGGAAAGAGAGAGGGAGAAGGAGAAGGGGGAGGGGAGAGGGAGAGGGAGAGGGAGAGGGAGAGGGAGTTGGAGAGGGAGAGGGAGAGGGAGAGGGAGAGGGAGAGGGAGAGGGAGAGGGAGAGGAGAGGGAGAGGGGGAGGGGAGAGGGAGAGGGAGAGAGGAAAGGAGGGAGAGGGAGAGGGAGAGGGAGAGGGAGAGGGAGAGGGAGAGGGAGAGGGAGAGGGAGAGGGAGAGGGAGAGGGAGAGGGAGAGGGAGAGGGAGAGGGAGAGGGAGAGGGAGGGGGAAAGGGAGAGCGAAAGAGCGAATGAGAGGTGGGAGAGAGGAGGAGGAGAGGGAAAGGTGAAAAGGAAAAGGAGAGGGAAAGGGAGAGGAAGAAAGGGAAAGAGAGGGAGAGAGAAGTGGAGAAGAGAAGGCAAAGGGAGAGGTCGAGAGAGCAAGAAAGGAGATTTTAATTAAGATAATGACAATAATGAGGATGATAATGATCATAAGGATGATAAAAAGGACAATGATAATGATAATAATAGTGATAATAAAATTGATAATGATAATAGTAGTAAGAAGGATAATTATGATAATAATAACGATAGTAGTAATAATGATAATAATGACAAGAATGATAATGTTATTATTGTAATGATGAAAATACGAACGAGAAAATAACAATAATAATAATGATAATAATAATGACATTAATCATGCCAATAACAACAGCCCAAATCATAACATCAACAGCAATAATAGCAACATCAATAAATTATACTGATAAAACAAGCTTTATTCCACTAAGAATCACTGAAGACATTAGGTAAAGGATCTCACAACTGAAGGTTTTAGAACCTGAATGTCTGCGCTTACTAACGAGCGCCTTTGGGAATTGTTGTTATGATCTCACTTTCTGCTTCTTGTTATGGTTGTCTGTCGGTTTAAATTTGTTTTACTTTGCTTTATTTGCAGACTTGCTTTCCTTTGGTTGTTTTTAATGTCTTTCTTTAACTGGAGTAGAGAGATGATTTGTCTAAAGTTTTTTTTTTTTTTGTTTATGCATTATAAGAAGCTGATAAAATATATGGTTACCACATCCATTGGTATCGTGATGCATTTTTATCTATTTATTTATTTTAATCAATTAGCATTAAATTGTAACGTCATTGTCGTCTAGTATGGTAAATTATCAAAGTCTCATGATATAAGAATTAATTTCTATATGTGGCACAAGATGTCATTATCATTGTTGATTACATGCGGCAGTAGTTATCTTTATCGGAATTTGCTAACAACTCCACTAACTCAAAATTGGTAAAATTGTTGGTCAGTTACCGATCCAGCTTTCGTTGAATTGGTGGGGATCCTTTTCTTAAATCAAAAGCGATATGAAAAGATTCTGATATATTTTTTGAACATTGTCGGCTTGTCATATTGTAATTCAATCACAGGTCATTCAAAACCAGTCTTTTAACATAATTTTTATTAGAAACAGTGAAACAGAAGAACATAATGTTGACGAACTTATAGCTGAGGAAACACCTGCGTTTAGAATCACACCTAAATTGATTACTCCATTGAACTTAAACAACATTCTTGTCACACGCAGGTGAATTCGCAAACCTGAAACAGCCCGCGAAATATACATGAAAATGACTATGAATGAAACATTGGAAAGTTCCGAATATTGTGCATCTTCTGCAACGCTGAATGGAGAGAATGACTACCAGCAGGAAAGTCTATTCAATCAAACGAATCGGTTTCACGAAAGACACACAATCAAGAATCGACATAGGGTATTAAGTTTCACCCACACACACTCTGTAAGACGAAAGTGTTTTAATAAAGTAAAACCTAACATCATAGATCATAAAACTGAATTGCATCGTCAGGTCAAATGATGATGGTATATTCTTTGCAACCAAAGGTGACACCACACGAATTCAAATGTAAATAGTCCGAAGACAGACGATATGGGACAGAAAATATTTTCCATGGCAACAGGCATTGAAAGGTTTCATAAGCTTATTAGAGTGTTCATGTTCTCGCACATACACTCGTACACGGTATTTTTATCTGTATACAGACTCATTCACACACTTTTGCAAAGGTTTACTCATAGAAATGAATGCTTATGTTATGACTATCCACTTGCAGCGAATGTGTAAGCAATGTTGATATTATTAACAATTTCCTTTCTACATGTGTATATCTATCTATATTTTGATTTCTGATGATATCAGATAGTTATATCACAGGAAATGCAAACACCTCAATTTGAAAATCTGATTGAGCTCTCTACCATTATTCAGCCAAACTCTTCGATTCCCTTTTGGCTACCATTTGCTCGATAAGCAACTCGGACTGATTGAGTCCTGTTCTTTTATTGAGACAGACATTTGTGACATCGAACTAAGAGCATTGCAGTCCTGTTCTTATAAATGTTGCGTCAACAGGTTCTTGTATCTAAACTACAACATAACACCTGTTCATAATGATATTGAGTCAACCAACTCTGTCATCTAAACTACAGCATGACGAGCCTGTTCTTATGAATATTGAAGCAACTTTAAGAGCCATCTAAACTTCAGCATTACAAACGTATGAAACATTACTAAGCTTCACGCAGCTTTCATTTGCTTTTCATCTACGGTAACGGAGTCAACAGCCAAGGTAAAAGTTTGTCTTTTGATTCGTAGTCTTAGGAGGTTAAGTGTTTGTCATCTATCTGGGCGTTTACCTTAAAAACTTTAAATTTGGTAGAGACTGATGAAAAAATGGTTGTTATCTATTTCTATTTA
>NW_028234443.1:17199555-17207055 GCF_977035675.1 Penaeus japonicus | reverse complement strand
GAGGGAGGGGTGGGAGGTCTAATTTGGTTTTAGATTTTAGATTTTTTTTGGGGGGGTGAGGGAGAGGGGTCTAATTTGTTTTTAGATTTTATATTATTTTTTTGAGGGAGGGGGCTAAATTTGTTTTTAGATTTTAGATTTTTTTTTGGGGGGGGAGGGAGGGGGGTCTAATTTGTTTTCAGATTTTAGATTTTTCTTTTTTTTTGAGGGAGGGGGGGCTAATTTGTTTTTAGATTTTAGATTTTTTTTTTTTGGGGGGAAGGGGGGTCTAATTTGTTTTTAGATTTTAGATTTTTTTTTTGGGGGGGGGAAGGGGGGTCTAATTTGTTTTTAGATTTTAGATTTTTTTTTTTGGGGGGGAAGGGGGGGTCTAATTTGTTTTTAGATTTTAGATTTTTTTTTTTTGGGGGGGAAGGGGGGTCTAATTTGTTTTTAGATTTTAGATTTTTTTTTGGGGGGGGAGGGAGGGGGGTCTAATTTGTTTTTAAATTTTAGATTTTTTTTGGGGGGGGAGGGAGGGGGGTCTAATTTGTTTTTAGATTTTAGATTTTTTTTTTGGGGGGGGAAGGGGGGTCTAATTTGTTTTTAGATTTTATATTTTTTTTTGGGGGGGGGGGGAGGGGGGGGGGTCTAATTTGTTTTTAGATTTTAGATTTTTTTTTTGGGGGGAGGGAGGGGGGTCTAATTTGTTTTTAGATTTTAGATTTTTTTTTTTGGGGGGGAAGGGGGGTCTAATTTGTTTTTAAATTTTAGATTTTTTTTTGGGGGGGAGGGAGGGGGGTCTAATTTGTTTTTAAATTTTAGATTTTTTTTGGGGGGGGAGGGAGGGGGGTCTAATTTGTTTTTAGATTTTAGATTTTTTTTTTTGGGGGGGGAGGGGGGGCTAATTTGTTTTTAGATTTTAGATTTTTTTTTTGGGGGGGGGAGGAGGGAGGGGGGTCTAATTTGTTTTTAGATTTTAGATTTTTCTTTTTTTTTTGAGGGAGGGGGGGCTAAATTTGTTTTTAGATTTTAGATTTTTTTGGGGGGGGAGGGAGGGGGGTCTAATTTGTTTTTAGATTTTAGATTTTTTTTTTAAGGAAGGGGGGCTAAATTTGTTTTTGGATTTTTTTTTGGGGGGGGGGGGGGGTTAGGTTGGGTAAGGTTGAGGTATATGGGCAAAGATGAGACAAAGCGTTAAGAATAAGTGATAATTTGGGTGTCTGAAGAGGGAAGGCATACCTATTTTGAAAGGGGAAGAGAGGAGAGTAAAATGGAGAATAGGGTAAGAGGTTGAGGAAAAGGGTTTATAGGGGTTGTATTCATGTAAAAGGCGGTTGAATAAGGGAGGAATACCTAGGGAAAAGGTTGCAAATTAGGGGTAATAGATTACGTAGAATGATGGAAGGAACAATAAAATGATTAGGAGGAGATTAGCCGGAAAATGCTTGGAGAATTCAGGGGGATGGGGTTGAAGGAGGAATGCTTCTGTTTTAGTAAGAAAGTAAGAAAGAAACAGAGACAGAGAGAGATAAAAAGAGCTGTAATTAGTTTCCTTAAAGGTGTAGGTCCTTGCTTCGGTGTGTAAGAGAAAGTGTAACTGGAGCGCTTAACGTTAAGAATATATATTAATTATAATGTTATAGCGTCCAGAATAATCATTGTTAAATAAATTAGTAACCTAGCAACGATAATAATTAGATAATCATTCTAATCTAATGACGATATGATATCTAATCTATTTTAAAGAAAATATAACTTACCAAGTCTAATGATAATCTGATATTTATGTAGAAACTATGATAATGACGAAATTGAATTATGGTATAATTACAATAACTGCAAACATGTCAGAAAAAAGATGATACTGACATGCAATAAGACATTGATTATAAAAATAAAGTCATCGGTAATGGTGATTATTATTACCTCCTATTGAAATCAAAATGAAATCACTTTCAGATGAATGTTGATCAAAAGTCTAATGGCAAATATAACAATGGTATTAAGGAGTGTAATGATGGTAATGATGATAATAATGATATATGATAGTGACAATGACATAAATGATATGATATTGATAATGATGATAATGTAAATAGCAATGGCAAAAATAATGATGATAGTAATGAGGACAATAATAATGAAAAAAAGTGATAATAGTAATAATAATGATCACAATGATCAGGATGATAATAATGACAAAAAATATCATAATGATAATGATAATGAAGTTAATAATGATATTGAGGAAAATGATAATGTTAAGAAAATAATAATAACAATAGTAGTAATAACGACGATAATGAGAATAATCATAGCGATGATAATGATAATCATGATAATTACAACAACAAGATGATATGATAATGGATAAACAAATATTGAAATAAGGATATTGATAATAATATTAATAGTTATGACAGTGATAACGATAATACTAAAGACAATAATGACAATAATGATAATAACGATAAGGATAATAATGGTGATAATGATGAGAAAATATTGATAATGATAAAAGTAATAACAATAGTATTTACGATAATATTGGTAATGACAATGGTAATGATGATGACAATAATAATAATAATGGTAATATTAACTATGAATGATAGTGCTAACAATAATTACAATAGTAAGAACAATGTTAATGATAATCTTAATTATAACAATAATAAGGATAATAAATTAATGCTAGTAATGATAACAATAAGTCAAAGAACAGTGATAATAACATATAACATAACAATAATGATGACGATAATGATTATAAAAAGACGATAAAGATAGCAACAAATTCAAAAGTAATGATAACAATAATGATAATAATGATAAAATTAATATAATTAGGATAATAATGATAATATTGATGCTAATAGTAATGAATAACAGTAATGGTGATGATGATAGTAAATAATAATGATGATGAAATATTGATGAAAAAGATAATAACAATGATGATAGTAACAATAAATACATGATGATAGATATAGTAATAATAGTAGTAAAACAAATAAAAATTATGATAATAGTTTTACTTATCATAAACATAATATAATGAGGATAGTTATCATTTGATAGAAATTAACATTATGATGGAAATTATGATGATGATTATGATAATAATGATAATGATAACAATTTTGTTAATAATTTTAATGATGTTTGTAATAATGATAAATATAATGATATCTATGATGATGGTCATCATAAGAATAAGAATTAAGGATAAAGCTAGTACTGATACTATCACTATAAAAAAATAAGAAAATAATATAAAAGGATAAAAGTAATACGATGATAATGTCAGTAATAAGAACAGCAATGATGATTATGGCAATCATAATAGTTATAGAAATAGTAGAAAGAGTTAGAACAATAAGAATGATGATTATGCTAATGATTATGATCATGATAATATTGTTAATAATAATGAATAATAATGATAATAATGACGGTGATGATCATGATAATGACAATGATAATCTTAATGTAAGTAATGATTAGGATAAAAGTAATAATAACAGTGATAGTAACAATAACAATGATGATGGTATCAACAATAGGTACTAGTGATGATAATGATGAAAATATGAATGATGATAACAGTGGTAATAATAATGATGATGATGACAATAACAGATCAATTTTATCAAAAAGTGAAAATGGTAATGGTGATGATAATGACAAAAAAATATAATGATAATGATAAGAAAAATAATGATAATGATGATGATAATAAAAATACTGATGGTAGTAACAATAATGATAATGAAAAAATAATGACAATAATAACGAAAATGATAACGATCATGATAATGAAAATAATAATGATCATGATCAATGATTATGATAACAATTTTGGTAAACATATACACACAAAAAAAACGGATGTTGAAAGACAAAAAAGAGATAGATAAAACAAAGACATACAAAGAGAAAAACAAACACAAAGGATAAAACGAAATATAGAGAGAAAATCAAAGAAATAAAAGGACGATAGTAATGCAAAAAGAAAGGAATTATGAAACAACAAATCCAAATGACAAACAAAACTCAAATAAAAGCAAAGAAACAAGAAAGAAAGGAAGAAGGAAAAGCCTAAATAACGAAGACCGAAGTGTTAAGACGGTCCAAGAACCTTCCTTATTCCCTCTGACACCCCAAAGAGGCTGAATAAAAAGGGTCTTTGTGGAGGCAAGTGGTCGACGAATTAGTCAAACCTCCACCTCTCAGTATGGTCCACATTATCATATAAAGTACCCACCTCAAAGAGTGAACGCTGGGACCTGGTGTTTGGTTCAGTTTATTCATGAGAAACGGGAAAGGGGGGAGGGGGAGGTTGGGAGAGGGAGGTTGGGAGAGGGAGGTTGGGGGGGAGGGGGTATTGAAGAGATGGATGCCTGGGGATTGGTTGGGGATAGGGTGGGGGTTTAGGGGAGGGGGAGGGACGGGAGGGGTATGGGGGAGAGGGGGTCTGTGGTTAGAAAATGTGTTGCTGTTTGTGAAAAGAAGGGAAGTGGATTATGTTTCGCTGAGTTGGAGAATTCTCTTTTCTTTCTCCTTTTTTCCTCTGTTTCTTTGTTTTGTATCTTTGTTTCAATTTAATTTTTAAAATTTTCTACTCTCTACTTCTTTCCCCTCTCTCTCTCTGTCTCTCTTCCTCTGTTGTTTTCTTCTTGGTTGCTATCTCACCTTTTTCATTATTTTTTTTCGCTCTTCCTTATTTTCAATTGATTTTACTTTACCTAATTCTTTATTTCTAAAAGTATATCTGCACCCGTCT
The DNA here is from genome assembly GCF_977035675.1 of Penaeus japonicus. Taxonomy (NCBI): domain Eukaryota; kingdom Metazoa; phylum Arthropoda; class Malacostraca; order Decapoda; family Penaeidae; genus Penaeus; species Penaeus japonicus. The sequence goes on along the minus strand of NW_028234443.1, from coordinate 17,202,287 downwards.
CCTCAGATCTTTTGCTTTTATTCTTTTTCAATATTTACGCTTTTCTCATTGCGCCGTATGTTCTTTTTCTCTTCTTTCTATCCCTCCCCTCTCCCTTTATCTTACCTCCGTCTCTTCCTCCACTATTCAATAACAGCACTCCAGTAATTACGCCAATTGTCACAGTAAATAAAAAACAACAACAACAATACCTTTCCTCAATTAAAACAAAACAAACTAAAAAAAAAAAAACACGCTCATTGCATATCCTGAATATGAATTTTCTTTCTTAAAAAAACAATCTAAAAGAAAATGTATTCACTTCATATATATAAAAAATTAAATCGTTTTTACTACATAGTCATATATGTTCAGAGGTCCATACAGCTGTTAACAGGTTCCCCGTTTCCAATATCTGCAAAGCGTTTTCGTTGTGAGAGATTGCAAGTTGTCGTGCAGCTTCGGGAAATCTGTTGTTCATGATTGCTGATACGTCAAGGCAAGTGAATATAGGGAATCTATTCGGAAATGTTTGTGTTTGTCTATATATACTATGTAGAAATGCACTGAATGTGTCTGTATCTGTGTAGATGTACATGTGCGTGTGTTTGTGTGCATGTGTGCGTACGTATTCAGGATACGTGTTTTTTTTTGTTTTTTTTTCTTTATAGAGATGAAGCGAACGATACTAATAAATACCCAAGCATTACTCAAAGGAGCTCTTAACAATATTATTTTCATATATACGTATGTTTCCACATTAATCCGTAAACACACGTAGATAACAGTCCTTTTATTCTTATATAATGATCACAAGATAAATACATCCCCACACACAAAAAAAAGAAAAAAAAAAAGAAAAAAAAGAAAGAAAGAAGAAGAGGAAGAAGAAGAAGAAGAAGAAAAAAAAAACTTCCGTGATATCGAGATAAAAGCCCTGATCGTATAAATAAACACTGCGACAGAGCTCTTGATGAGGAAGCAGTATTTGATTAGCGTAAAAGAACGATGGAGTGGCGACTACCCGAGGCCTACTTTTCACGCCCCTGGAACTTCCATATACCGATAGAGGGGAGAGGAGAGGAGGAGGTGGGGGGGATGGGGGTAGAAGAAGGGGGGAGAGGAGAGGAGGAGGGAGTGGGGGGTGGAAGAAGGGGGGAGAAGAGAGGAGGAGGGAGGGGTGGGGTGGAAGAAGGGGGGAGAGGAGAGGAGGAGGTGGGGGGTGGGGGGGGAGAAGAGGGGACAGGAGGAGAACCAAGAGACTTTTGGGGGAGGATTGGGAAAAAAAGGGAGGAAAGAGGAGGAGGGAGGAGGAGATGAGAACTAGAGACGTTTGGAAGGAAGGAGGGGAAGGAAGGTGAAGAATGAAAGAGATAAAGAGGAGAGGAGAGAAGAACTTTTAGACGAAAGATAAAAAAAAAAAAAAAAAAAAATAATGATAATAAAATAACAATAATAATGATGACAATAATGATAATAATAATTATAATAATGATGATGATAATGATAATAATAACAATAATGATAATAATAATAGTAATGATAATGATAGTAATAATAACAAAACAGTATATAATGCAAGAAACGTCCTTAAGAGCAGAAATGCAGAAAGATGCAGTCATTGTTTTTTTACTCACACATAGAGAGTGGAAATAATGCATCTTCCTCTGGAGAAATAGATACTAAAAAAGTGAAAAGAAGAAGATATAAAAGTAACCAATAATAATCTTGCTTTCTTGCCCCTTACGATCTTCCGATATGAGGAAGAAATTAACTAAATAATCAATTATGTCTACTCTAATTCAGTCCATGAAAAAAAAAAAACGTTTTTGGAATATAGAGGTGAAAATCTACATGACTTTATTTTTTTTTTTATCATCACATTAATATTATGGCATCCTATTGCATACTGGTGCAGATAGTGCATGTCGCTCATAGAACATGATAAATCTAATAAGGGCTAAAAAAGAGACACAAGGCAGCATCCTTAAGAAAAACGAAATGATAATAATGATAGCAATAATAATAACAATAATAATAAATCACATACGTCCATCTGTCCTTGCGATTTGATTTTGTTTTGAAACATGACTTGATGATGATATCAATGGTACTACTAATTCAGCTTATAATAATAGTAGTAATAATTAGGATGATTATATAGATTAAACATATAATGATGGTGTTAATAATGCTACAATGATAAAGACAAAAATATAATGATAATGTAATGCAACAGTAATAATAACATTGTGGATTATGAGGATACAACTTTTGATAATGGTAATGATTAAAATGAGAAATAAATATAATGAGGATAGTGATACTAAGATTAATAACAGTATGGAAATGATGATAAAATTGATGATGAAGATGATAACTATCATCATTATCATAATCATGATAATGATTATCATTATTGACAATTCTAAAAATAATGATAAGAATAATGACAGTAATGTTTATAATGAGGAAAATAATCATACTAATGATAATAATGATAAGGACAATGATGATGATGACAATTATCATGATAATGAAAATTACAATAGTGATGCTTATAATGATAAATGATAATGATGATTATAGTAATAAGAATGATAATGATTATGATTATAGAAAAAAATGAATAATAAGGATGATGACAAAAACAATAATAATAATGATAATAACAACACAAATGACGATAATAATGATAGCAATTTCGATATTGATAATAATAACAGTAATAACAATAAATTATAAAGAGATTG
>NW_028234443.1:17187055-17189555 GCF_977035675.1 Penaeus japonicus | reverse complement strand
AAAAAGAGAGAGAGAGAGAGAGTGATATATATATATATATATATATATATATATATATATATATATATATATATATATATATATATAGAGAGAGAGAGAGAGAGAGAGAGAGAGAGAGAGAGAGAGAGAGAGAGAGAGAGAGAGAGAGAGAGAGAGAGAGAGAGAGAGAGAGAGAGAGAGAGAGAGAGAGAGAGAGAGAGAGAGAGAGAGAGAGAGAGAGAAACGGAAGATAATATATTAAGATAAACAGATGAATAAACAGATATAGAGAGAAATAGAGAGAAATAGACAAATAGGCAAACAAATAAAGAGAGAGAGAGAGAGAGAGAGAGAGAGAGAGAGAGAGAGAGAGAGAGAATTAGAGCGAAAGAGCGAGACAGAGAGTAAGAGAGAGAGAGCAAAAGTGAGAAAGAGAAAGAGAGGGAGAGAGAAAGAGAGAGAGAGCGATATAGAAAGAGAGAGATTAGAAGAAGAGAGAAAAAGAGAGAAAAAGAGAGAAAAAGAGAGATAGAGAGAGAGGGAAAGAGAGAATGAGAGTGAGAGAGAGAGCTAGAGAGAATGAGAATGAGAGAGAGAGCTAGAGAGAGAGAGAGAGAGAGAGAGAGAGAGAGAGAGAGAGAGAGAGAGAGAGAGAGAGAGAGAGAGAGAGAGAGAGAGAGAGAGAGAGAGAGAGAGAGAGTAAGAAAGAGAGGGAGAGAGAAAGAGAGGGAGAGAATGAAAGTGAGAGAGCTAGAGGGAATGAGTACGAGAGAAAGAGCGAGAGCAAGAGAGAGAGAGAGAGAAAGAAAGAGAGGGAGAGAGAGAGAGAGAGAGAGAGAGAGAGAGAGAGAGAGAGAGAGAGAGAGAGAGAGAGAGAGAGAGAGAGAGAGAGAGAGAGAGAGAGAGAGAGAAAGAAAGAGAGGGAGAGAGAAAGAGAGGGAGAGAATGAGAGTGAAAGAGCTAGAGGGAATGAGTACGAGAGAAAGAGCGAGCGAGCGAGCGAGCGAGAGAGAGAGAGAGAGAGAGAGAGAGTGAGAAAGAGATAGAGAGAGAGATAGAGAGAGAAAGAAAGAGAGGGAGAGAGAAAGAGAGGGAGAGAATGAGAGTGAGAGAGCTAGAGGGAATGAGTACGAGAGAAAGAGCGAGCGAGCGAGAGAGAGAGAGAGAGAGAGAGAGAGAGAGAGAGAGAGAGAGAGAGAGAGAGAGAGAGAGAGAGAGAGAGAGAGAGAGAGAGAGATAGTTAGAGAGAGAGAGAGAAAGAGAGAAAGAAATCGACTATAGCAAGAGAGAACGGCAAACCAAGAAACAATAAGCAGCCCGACCTAAGGATAGACACGAACTCGAGACTGAAAAGCAATCGAGAACTTCTTGACAAGGGCGCGCCGAAGCGAAAGTATTTTCTGCGGTTCTTTTAATAGATCCTAATCACCTATTAACCCTTTCCGAGGCGCGGAAAGTAGTCCAGCGACGGGGTTCCTACGCATGCGCACCTTAATAGGACTCTAGCTGCGGGGAAATCTGTCGCGGACGGGCGAAATGGCATCGTAAACATGGGAGCGACGTCATACTTGCAGGTTATACAAGCGCGGTTGTGTGGATCTCGGAGCTGTCGTAAAGAAAATAAAAAGGCGACGCGTTAAGATAAACTGGGATATTAGATTAGTAAATATGTTTTTTTTTTGTTGTTGTTTTTTTAAGGGGGCGGGGGCCTTATGGCTGAGCCTCTTACTGTCTTTGTTTGTATATGTCTGTCTAACTATTTGTCTGTCGCTTTTTATTCACTCATTACACACAAACACACACGCACACGCACAAACAAACTCCCACACACAAACACAGACACACATATATAAACAAACGAACACACAAGCTAGCACACACACACACATACACACACATGCACACACACACATAAATACCGCGCATACATAAACCATTACCCGGACGTCTCCCCTTCGCCTTGGCACCTTCCGGCCTCACTACATAACCCCGATGAGGCGTGACGCGGTGTGTGTGTGTGTGTGTGTGTGTACGGCACCTTCGCGGAGGGTAGCTTTAAAAAGGCCCTTTTTCCCTTAACATTTGCAGCTTATGTCTATGCTTGAGGAGAGTATTGTTTCATTACTTTTGGGGTTGTTTGGATTTTTTTTATATGTTTTGATATTTTTGTTATCTTTGTTTGTTTGTTTGTTAGTAATTGTTACATGTATTGAAGGTAAGAATTCCGAGTGCATAAGACTCTTACATTATTCGATTCCTGGAACGCAAAGTAAATTCTACACAACAAAGCTTATTCTCTTGAAAGTAGGTAAACATATACCGCATAACTCAAGCCATCTTTAAAACCAAGTAAATAAAACGAAAATTAATTTTTGAAGTAAATCTGCTGACAAGAGCCTAATTTCAGGACATAACTTCCACATTTGAAATAAGCTTCCAAATGGCTACTTTACATATTTTGTTGTTGTATTGTACCTTATTTATGTGTCCTCTTTCTCTATTTTTTTCCTTTCCTATATTC
>NW_028234443.1:17142055-17144555 GCF_977035675.1 Penaeus japonicus | reverse complement strand
GAGAGAGAGAGAATGAATGAGAAATACGCTTAAACAAATTATAATGATAAAAAAAACGTTGCAAAACTTCAAATAACATATAGTAAACACACACACATAAATGTAGATGAACAAACACTCTCCTTTGCATTGCCTCTCTCCCTCTCATTTCATCCTACCCTCTATATTTCCTTCTCTCCTTTTCCACCCCCTCCCCTACCCCTCTCTCTTTCTCAACTCCCCCCTCCCCAAACACACACACACAAGCAAACCCGCGTGAACGTATGTCGACAAGCAATTAGACGCACATAACTTGATGTCATCAGTTAACCGGCCTCACTTTTTCGCTCGAGTGACGTTAATGTTTCGGAAAATTGTTCTGAGAGGATCTTCCGCTGATGACAGTGAGTGTTGGGAGTAGAAGAGGATGGAGGATGGTGAACTTGATGGTGAGGATGATCTTGGATGGTGGATGGATGGAGTTGATGGTGTTGGGGTTATTAATGATGGTGGCGTAATTTTCTATTAATCGTTTTGATTGGAGGATTCTGGTGATATTATTGTGAGGGTATGGGAGCTGGTAGAAGAAGGATAGTGGTTATGGTGTGAGGGATTCTTGTATGTGTTAGTCTGATTGGGTTTGTTAATGCGTGGTTTTATTGATCGTTTGAGGAATAATAAGGGAATGATAAGGGAATAATAAGGGAATTTGATGATGATAGAGATCGCGAGGGTGCAAGAGGCCTTAGATTAAGGATAGTGTTGGTGAGGTTCTGATGAACTATGGTTTTGATGTTGATTTTTGGTGTTGATGAAGTTGATGGTGATACTAATGGTGAATACTGAATTACATTTTTTGAATCATGATGGTTATTGATTTTGATTTTTTTTTTTGTATTGATGGATATTAAAAGTGATGTTGACAATTGATTAAAATAAATGGAAAAGACAATAATTGATGAAGAAGGTTGGATTTGTATGATAAAGTAATTTAATAAATATCATAAATTTTATAGCAGTGAGCATGAAGGGCAGGGAGGGAGAGTGTATGTGGGTGTGCGATAAAGAGAGAGAGAATGAATAAATGAGTAACAAGCTTGGAAGGAAAGAAAAAATCGAAAGATGAAAAAGAAGAATAAAAAAACAAGAAGGATAAAATATCAAATGACGGGAGAAGAGAGATTTAAGAAGATGTGATAAAAAGGCAGATATGGGAGATGGGGGAAGGAAGGTAGCTGTGAATGATAGCAAGGGGGAGAGGAAGAGGAGTTAATATCATTAAGAACAAGGATAAAATGATTAAGCAAGCAGGGATTAAGGAAGAGGGATTGAAGGAAGGGAAAGGCAGAGGCAGAAAAAAGTGAGGGAGCAAGAAACAAAGGAAATAGTAATGATAACTACGATATGGTGATAGTAATAAAATAATAATATCTATAACAACGAGGATAATAATAACAAAGATAATAATGATGATAATGTTAACAAGAGGAGGACGAGGACTGGAGCAATAAGAAGACGAGGCGAGGATAAGGAAAAGAGAGAGAGAAAGAGAGAGAGAGAGAGAGAGAGAGAGAAACAAGAGTAGAAGGAAAAGAAAACAAAAAATGATCAAGGAAAAATAAATTTGAAGAGACAAGAGAAAAATAGAACCCGAAAAAAAAGTAAAAGAAGAGTAGAAAGACTTGGAAAAGGAGGAATAGGAGGATGTAGAGGACAAATTACGAAAAGAAGGAGGAAGGAAACGGATAAGGACGCGGGACGGATGTAGGCGGAGATGGTAACGAGGAAGCGATATATTACGAAGATAGCTGGAGGAAGAGAGGGGGAGAGAGAGAGAGAGAGAGAGAGAGAGAGAGAGAGAGAGAGAGAGAGAGAGAGAGAGAGAGAGAGAGAGAGAGAGAGAGAGAAAATGAATAGAGATAGATAGATAGATAGATGGAGAGAGAGAGAGAGAGAGAGAGAGAGAGAGAGAGAGAGAGAGAGAGAGAGAGAGAGAGAGAGAGAGAGAGAGAGAGAGAGAGAGAGAGAGAGAGAGAGAGAGAGAGAGAGAGAGAGAGAGAGAGAGAGAGAGAGAGAGAGTAAAAGAAGAGAAAATGAATAAAGAGAGATATAGATAGATAGATAGACAGATAGACAGATAGATAGAGAGAGAGAGAGCGAAAGAGAGAAAGAGACGGACAGACACTGTGAAACAGAGAGAACGGGGAGAGAGAAAGAATGAGAGAGAGACAGACAGTCAGAGACAGAGAAATACACATACATACATAGACAGATAGATATATGGATAGACAGACCGATAAATAGATAGGGAACTAGAGAAACATGAATAGATAGATAATGATAAAAATAGTGATAGAAATAGATAGATTGATAAAGAGATAGAGATGTTGATTGTAGAGATAGACATAGAAAAAGAGGCATGGGTAGATGAAGAGAAGGAAATTAAGAGAAAGAGAATAGACAGAGAAAAGAAAAATACAAAGAGAGAGGGGGGGAGGGGGGGGAGGTAAAGAGAGAGAGA
>NW_028234443.1:17097055-17099555 GCF_977035675.1 Penaeus japonicus | reverse complement strand
TTTATGGCGGTGATTATATCAGTTATGATGATAATGACGATAAAAGTAAAGGGAATGATGATTCGGCCAAAACTGAGAAGGATGATAATGATATTCATGAAAATACCAATGTTGACACTAATGATAACAATCATTTAATTGTGAAAATGGAAATAAGAATGACAGCAACAATGTTAGTGACAGTGACAATGACAACCAAACTTTAATCACTTTTTTTCTTTAGCTCTCTGTTTCATCTCTCTCTCTCTCTCTTTCTATCCCTCTTTTTCTCTTACTCACTCTTTCTCTCTATCTCTTTTTTCTCTTTTATTCTCTTCCCCTCCCCTTGCCTCTTTTGACACCTTATTCTCTCTATCCTCTCTCTATCTCCCATTCCCTCTCAATCTCTCATTCTTTTTCTGTCCCATTTCTTTCCCTCTATCACCCTTCCTTTTACCTTTATCCCTATCTCCCTCTCCCTCTCTCGCAGTCTTCCTATCCTTCTCCCTTTCCCTCCCTGCTCTGCCCTGTCTTTTTCTTTCTCTCAATCTCTCTCTCACTCTTGCCTTTTTACCCCCATCTCACCTCTTTTCTTCCCACACTTCCTTCCCAATAACACGGAGATGGAGATGCAATGCAGAATGAAAAGCAAGCGCCCTAAGGAGACAAGATGAGACAGCCAAGAAGGTTCCAGATTCCTCGGTCCATCTGTTTTTGCTGCCTTGATTGAGTGCGGGGGGACTTAATGCATTCCACCTTGTCTTTAAGGATATTTTATTTTCTTTTTTCTTTCTCTCTCGCTTTCTTCTTTTCTTCTACTGGCTCTCTTATCATCCCATTCTCTTTTGTCTATTTTTTTTTTTTTTGTCTGCGTTTTTCTGTATTCTTTCTCTCTTCCTCTCCATCCCCCCCCCACACTCTCTCTCGCTCTGTCTTTCTCTCTTTCTATCTATCTATTTTCTCTCTCTCTTTCTCTCTCTCTCTCTCTCTTTCTCTCTCTCTCTCTCTCTCTCTTTCTCTCTCTCTCTCTCTCTCTCTCTCTTTCTCTCTCTCTCTCTACTTCTCTTCCTCTCTCTCTCTCTTCATCTATTTATCTTCCCTCTTTCTATGAACCCATACCCTCCCTTCTTCCCCCGTCTGTTCTTTCCTACACAAACACACGCCCTCTCTGCAGTCAGGAAGAGATTAAATACACTATGATACTCAATATCGCATAGCGCCTCTTAAAGAGATGGATCAAGAGGAAACTTCAGTGACCCTTTCCCAAAAACAAGAGGACGGCACGACTGTCAACTATAATGTGTACCATTGTCGTGTGAACATAAGCTCTTGCTATCTTAGGCCTTGTTTGGTTAATAAAATATGGCTGTCTGTCTGTAATGTTGAAGTGTTTGGTGTGTTGCTTTCGTTTTGCTGTGTGATGGTTGTTGTATTCTATTATCATTCTGCTATCATTGTCATCATTATCATCATCAGTCAGAACTGTAATAATCATAATCAAATCTGATATTTTTTTTTACTATTAGGATTACATCTATCAATATCTTTATCCATATCTTTCATACAATATTACTATCATCATCATTATCTTTATAACTACCATTAGCATCCTATTTCTTCAATCATTCTAATCCTAATTGTTACTACGAATTTACCACGTCTTCTACTGGTGATAATCCCACTATTATTATTACGACAGCAGTAAAGGTAACAAACGGACATTCTGGTACGTTTCCTAATCCAGTCATAACTGTGCTGTACGCATGGTGCCATTATCATGCTGGGGTTGTCATTTTGTGGATAAGGTGAGAAAGAGAGAGAAAAGGTGAGAAAGAGAGAGAAAAGGTGAGAAAGAGAGAGAAAAGGTGAGAAAGAGAGAGAAAAGGTGAGAAAGAGAGAGAAAAGGTGAGAAAGAGAGAGAAAAGGTGAGAAAGAGAGAGAAAAGGTGAGAAAGAGAGAGAAAAAGGTGAGAAAGAGAGAGAAAAGGTGAGGAAAAGAGAGAGAAGGTGAGAAAGAGGGAGAAAGGGTGAGAAAGAGAGAGAAAAGGTGAGAAAGAAAGAGAAAAGGTGAGAAAAAGAGAGAAAAGGTGAGAAAGAGAGAGAAAATGTAAGAAAGAGAGAGAAAAAGGTGAGAAAGAGAGAGAAAATGTGAGAAAGAGAGAGAGAAAAAGGTGAGAAAGATAGAGAATAGGCGAGAAAGAGAGAGAAAAGGTGAGAAAGAGAGAAAAAAGGTGAGAAAGAGAGAGAAAAGGTGAGAAAGAGATAGAAAAAGGTGAGCAAGAGAGAGAAAAGGTGAGGAAAAGAGAGAGGAGGTGAGAAAGAGAGAGAAAAGGTGAGAAAGAGAGAGAAAAGGTGAGAAAGAAAGTGAAAAGGTGAGAAAGAGAGAGAAAAAGGTGAGAAAGAAAGAGAAAAGGTGTGAAAGAGAGAGAAAGGGTGTGAAAGAGAGGGTAGGCGAAAGAGAGACAGGGGGAAAGAAAGAAAGAAAAATGGTTAAGAGACAAGGAAAAAAGTCAATTGAGTGA
>NW_028234443.1:17059555-17064555 GCF_977035675.1 Penaeus japonicus | reverse complement strand
TTTAGTGATGGGGTCACTGTTTTTTGTTGTTGTTGTTTTTGTTGGATGATGTTGGATGATGTTGAGTGTTGTTGTTTGATACTGTAACTGTTCTCATATTATTATTATTATTATTATTTGTTTTAGGTTAGATGCTGTCATTAAAATTTGAATGTTATTGTTATTTTCGTTTGGTTTCATCAATGGACTATGAACTCTGCGCTGTTGTTTTTTTTATTTTATTTCTGGTGGGGGGGGGGGGGGGTTGTCACTGTATTTTTGGCTCGAGTATTGCTTCATGCGTGAGAAAGAAGGAAGTTACGAGAATGATACACATATAGATAGACACATGGATATATGGATATATAGATAGCATGATAGGTAGATAGATAGATATATAGATGAATAGATAGATAAGCAGAAAGATAGACAGACAGATAGATAGATAGGCAAAAAGAAAGAGAGAGAGAGGTGGGGTTAGGGGGAAAAATTAGAGGTAGACAGAAAGGTAGCAAACTAGATGGTTAAATGTATATACATGAAAAAATAGATAATTAAACAAATACAAACAAAAGAAGTAGGCTACACAAATAAATCAAGAGACACATAGAAAGACACATGCACAAAAAAAAAAAAAAAAAAAAAAAAAACATACACACAACCAGAGACACAGAAAGACACATGCACAAAAAAAACAAACACAACCAAAGACAACAACAATAAAACAGAGAAAGAATCAAAAGATAGAGAGATAAACAACATCCAAAAAAGGAGACACTGCAGAACCTTAACTCGCCCCGAACCAAAGACACAAGACAACAGAGAGAGCATGACCTTTGCATCATTATTATGGGGAAGAGCACGGCGCTTTGCCTCTTTCAAAGGGATCTCATGTCTCGCCGCTGTGGGAGGGCTAAAGGAGGGTGGGGGTGGGGGGGAGGAGGGGAGGGGTGGGAAGGATGGTGGGAAGGGTAGGAGAGGGGAGGGGTGGGGAAGAAAGGGGAGGGGAAGGAGGGGGTAGGAAGGGGAGGGAGGAGGGGTGAGTGGGGGTAAGGAAGGGGAAAGAGGGGACGGGAGGGGAGGGGAAGGAAGGGGAGTGATGGTGGGATGGTGGGAAGGGGAGGGGAGGGAGGGGATGGAGGGATGGTGGGAAGGGGAAGGAGGGTGGGGGAGGGGAGGGGAGGGATGGAGGGATGGTGGGAGGGCTAAAGGAGGGAGGGGAGGGAAGGGACGGGATAGGAGGGATGGTGAGTGGGGGTAAGGAAGGGAGGGAAGGGAGGGAGGAGGGGTGTGATGGAGGGATGATGGGATGGTGGGAAGGGGAAGAAGGGGAGGGGAGGGATGGTGGGAGGGCTAAAGGAGGGAGGGGAGGGAAGGGACGAGATGGGAGGGATGGTGAGTGGGGGTAAGGAAGGGAGGGAGGGGAAGGGAGGGATGGTGAGGGGAGGGTAAGGAAGGGAGAGAGGGAACGGAGGAAAAGATGGTCGGAGGGGTATGGGGAGTTGGATTGTGGAGAGAGAGAGAGGGAGATAGGGGGGATGGATGGTGGGAGGGGGTGATTATTTGAGGGGGGGAGTATGGTGTCATGGGAAGGGGAAAAGGGCAGAGGAAAAGGTAAGCATGTAAATGGATGGAAATAGAATTAGAGAATCTGGACGAGAATGAGATTCCACGCATGGAGAAGGGGAGGGAGGAGGGGGGGAGGGAGGTATGGAATAAAAAGAAGAGGAAAGGGTGTAACAATGTATAAAAAAAGGCTTCCTTATACAGTCTCAAGGAACTCCTTATCTTAAGACGATTCCAGGGGGTCGTTTGTACGGGACTCACTTCCTTTATGTCTTCTTGTTAATTATTCTAAACCTCCTGTTTCTTCCCCTCCTCTTGTGTCGTATCTTTGTTATTTGATTTTATGATATATATATATATATATATATATATATATATATATATATATATATATATATATATATATATATATACATATATACATATCTTCATATGACTTGAGACATGTATAAACTTTAACAATTGTTGTATAACCATATGGTGGTGAATTTAATGTCATATGATAAGTGAAATAGATATAGAGCATAACAGTAAAAAGACTATAATTCTATGCTCAGCTATATATATCTTTCTAAGCATATTCTTATCAGACACTTATCTATCTACTTCTGAATCCATCCTTCTATCCATATATCTATCCATCTTCTTAATTAACTATTTATCTATCTAACTATAATCCTATCCATATGTGGATAGTTCCTTTCGTTTCAATAGGAACAGGATATATAATAACATATGGAAAAGTTCATACAGACAAATACACACTCTATCCCGTATATACAACCCATCCTAAAAACAAATATACTAAATCACTTGCTAACAAACACACAGGTTTGCGAGTGAGGATTATATAGACACTTTTTTAATAACACTAACAAATATTCAATATTTTGTATCATTGCTTTATCATTGTAACACCGCAGGCAAAAAATAGTAGATGACAAATTCATAAATCATTCCTTATATTTGGAATGATATGCTATCTTAAAGATATAAACCGGTATCTACATACAGATTATCCATATAATTACATATTAAACATAGAATTCTGGCTTCCTGTATCGAATTACTGCAAGTAAAATATACATCATATTTGTAAATATGTCGTCAAAATTTTCTAATCAAGGAGAATCGATTTTCTAAAGAAATTCATTTATTTGTGTCAACAAGGTTTTTCTATCGTGTGAACTTAAACTGTTATCCTGAGTGTCTGTCTGTCTGTCTTTTTGTTTGTTTGTTTGTCTGCATGTATGTGTGTATTTTGTGTATCTCTCTCTCTCTCTCTCTCTCTCTCTCTCTCTCTCTCTCTCTCTCTCTCTCTCTCTCTCTCTCTCTCTCTCTCTCTCTCTCTCTCTTTCTATCTGTCTGTCAGTCTCTATCCCCCCCCCTCTCTCATTCTCTTCTCCCTCTCTCTCTCCCATTCGCTCTCCCTCTCCCTCTCTCTCTCATTCGCTCTCCCTTTCTCATTCGCCCCTCTCTCTTCTCTTTCCCTCTCTCATTCTCTTTCCCTCTCTCTCTCACATTCGCTCTCCCTTTCTCATTCGCCCACCTCTCTCTTCTCTTTCCCTCTCTCATTCTCTTTCCCTCACTCATTCTCTCTCTCTCTCCCATTCGCTCTCCCTCTCTCTCTCTCTCATTCGCTCTCCCTTTCTTATTCCCCCCCTCTCAATTCTCTTTCCCTCTCTCATTCTCTCTCTCTCCCTCTTCCCCCCCCCTCTCTCTCTCTCTCTTTCTCTCCCCCCCCCCTCTCTCTCTCTTCTCTCTCTCTCCCCTATTTACCATCCATTTACCCAGCGCAATGACCGTGGGATTTGCACGGTCAACAGATGGATTACCCGCTTCATTCCCGTATGAAAGTGTTTGTGAATCCGCATGCAGTTTTTGCAAGCGCATTCACGGGATGGGGGAAGTCAGACGGGAAGGTGACATTATTGCTTTAGTTAATGGTCGTGTTTGTAGTTTTTTCCCTCTGTTTTCCCGTTTTCTTTTATGCTTTTTTTTCTTTATTTTTCTGTTTTCTGTTGTTGTTTTTATTCGTTCTTTATATGGATAAAAAGGTGTTTTTTTCTTAGATCTGCTTTGCATGACTTTATCATTTTATTTTTTTAGATATAAATACTCTTTCTTAATTTTTATGAATTCATATTCAGTCTCTTGAAAAAGAAAAACTATGAACAAGTCTCTTTACAGTTATAAAATTTCTTGATACTTAATGATGGAAAGAAAGGCATTGAATCAAAACATGTTCTACTGCAAAATGATAAATAACTGCAGTAAAACAACATAAAAATGCCACCTCTATCAAATTTAAAAATCCAGAGTTAGTCTTACTTGCGTCATATTTAAACGAATTTCTGTCCCTTTAAATTTCTCACAACAGAAAAATATATCCCCTCAATTACTTATACTCCCCTTACTCTCTCCTCGCCCCAACAGGTTCACCTCCCACACGGACAACGGCTGCCCGGACGGCTACATGCAGATCGAGGAGCTGAGTCGGCCCTTGAACTCGGGCTACTGGTGCGGGACGTCTTGGGGCCACAACGTCTTCTACTCGGAGACGTCGGCGATCACCGTCATGCTCAGGGTGTTCAATGTCACCGGTGACGGGGGGAGGAATAACCCGGGGGCTTTTTCCCCCCAGGATACGGTGATGCTGGGGATGTCCTATCGGTTCCTGAAGAGGGAGAGGGCGGTGCTGCGCTACGGGGCGCCGTACAGCCCCAGCTATCGCGGGGAGGACGTGCCAAATTCCTTCTGCGATAAGTACTTCGAGAACTGTGACAAGAAGAACTGCAAGGTGCAATCGCCCAACTTCCCCGGGATGTACCCGCGGAACCTGACGTGCTACTACCACATCCGGCAGACGCGGGAGCCGGAGGGGAAGGTGGCGCTGATCCGCGTGCGGCAGCGGAACCCGCACCTCATTTACATCAAGGACCGCAACGCCCCGCACCTCACGCGCGAGAGGAAGCTGCAGGTGGGCTCGGGATGCCACGTCCTCCACGACTACCTGGTGGCGTTCGACGGCAACACGACGAGGGCGCCCGTGCTGGCCACGCTATGCAAGGGCGGCGCCCCTCTCAGCGGAATCACATCTAGCGGGTCTGACCTTCTGCTGCTCTTCCACGCGTCTCCGTTCGACTTCCCCTTTCAGGACTCGCCGCGCCGGAGAATTTTCGGCTTCGAGCTGGATGTCGAGGTCGAGTTCGTAGACCGCGAGTCGACGGCCTACATCCGCGAGGGGTCGACGTGCGACTACATGGTGAGCAGCCGAGGCCAGCGCAGTGGCTACGTGCAGTCGCCGAAACACTCGCTTCTCCCCAATACGACATGCACGTGGCGGTTGCTGGCGGGGAGCACGGAGGTCGTGTGGCTCTACTTCCTGCACTACCGCCACGTCAACCACCCCGAGATGCCGCCGCCCGCGCACTGCTCCAACACGCTCACCATCC
>NW_028234443.1:17039555-17044555 GCF_977035675.1 Penaeus japonicus | reverse complement strand
CCTAGAGTTTCATTTTGTGTGAAATTGTACTTATTTTGTTTTCTTCTAGTTATGTATATAATTCTTTCATTTTCTTTTTTCTTTTTCTTTTATTCATTCTTTCTTATTTTCTTCTCTTCCTTCATTTTTTCTCGTCCTTCTTTCCATCTTTTCCTTTCCTTCCTTTTCCATACTCCTTTTCCTCCTTTTTCTCCCACCCAATTCTCTTAAACCTTCACCCATTTTTCCGTCTTTCTTCTTCTCCCTTTCTCCATCTCCATACATCTTTCCTCTATCTCTCATCCTTCATTATCTCTTTTTCATCTTTTAGTCTTTCATTTCTTTCCTACCCGTCCTCTTCTTCCCCATCTTCGTCCATTCTCCCCTCTACGCTACACCTTCCCCTCCTCTCTTTTTCTCCCAGCCTTTCCCCTCCACCTGCCTTTTACTTTTCATTCACCTCGCTCCCCCCCCTCCCCCACCTTCTCTTTAACCCCCCGTCCATCTCCATTCTTTTCCCTTCCACATCTCTTTTACCTCCTAATTCTTCTTCCCCATGCATCTCCTTCTTCCCCATGCACCTCCTTCTTCCCCATCCACCTCCTTCCTTTTTCCCTATCTGTCTTCTTTCTTCTTCTCTATCCACCACTTCCATCCTTCCTTGCTCTCTCATCCATCTACTTACTTCTTCCCCATCCATCATTTCCTTCTTTCCCATCCACTTCATCCTTTCTTCCCCATCCACCTTCTCCCCTCTTCTCCATCCACTTCCTTCCTTCTCCCCACATCCACCATTTCCTTCTTCCCCATCCACCTCCCCCCTTCTTCCCCATCCACTTTCTTCCTTCCCCCACATCCACTTTTTCCTTCTTCCTCAAACACCTCCTCCCATCTTCCCCATCCACCCCCTCCATTCTTACCCATCCACTTCCTCCCTTCGCCCACATCTACCTTCTTTCTTCCCCCCACATCCACCTTTTCCTTCTTCCCCATCCACCCCCTTCCTTCTACCCCAGGTACTTCCTCCCTTCTTCACCACCCACTTCCTTTCTTCTCCCAACAACCACCTTTTCCTTCTTCCCCATCTACCTCCTTCCTTCCCCCCACATCCACCTCCTTCCATCTTCCCCCCACATCCACCTCCTTCCTTCCCCCCACATCCACCTCCTCCCATCTTCCCCATTCACCTTTTCCTTCTTCCCCATCCACCTCATCCCTTCTTCCCCATCCACTTCTTTCCTTCTTCATCCATCCACTTCCTTCCTTCCCCCCACATCCACCTTTTCCATCTTCCCCATCCACCTCCTCCCTTCTTCATCCATCCACTTCCTTCCTTCCCCCCACATTCTCCTTTTCCTTCTTCCCCATCCACTTCCTTCCTTCCCCCCACATCCACCTTTTCCTTCTTCCCCATCCACTTCCTTCCTTCCCCCACATCCACCTTTTCCATCATCCCCATCCACCTCCTCCCTTCTTACCCATCCACCTCCTTCCATCTTCCCCATCCACCTCCTCTCTTCTCCCCCATCCACCTCCTCCTCTCTTCCCCATCCACCTCCTACCATCTTCCCCATCCACCTCCTCCTCTCTTCCCCATCCACCTCCTTCCATCTTCCCCATCCACCTCCTTCCTTCCCCCCACATCCACCTCCTCCCATCTTCCCCATCCACCTCCTCTCTTCTCCCCCATCCACCTCCTCCTCTCTTCCCCATCCACCTCCTACCATCTTCCCCATCCACCTCCTTCCTTCTTCCTCATCTTCCTTCCTTCCCCCCACATCCACCTCCTCCCACCTTCCCCATCCACATCCACCTCCTCCCATCTTCCCCATCCACCTCCTCCCATCTTCCCAATCCACCTCCATCCTCCCTTCCCCCCACATCCACCTCCTTCCTTCCCCCCACATCCACCTCCTTCCATCTTCCCCCCACATCCACCTCCTCCCATATTCCCCCCACATCCACTTCCCCCCATCTTCCCCATCCACCTCCATCCCCCTTCTCCCCACATCCACCTCCTCCCCCCCACATCCACATCCATCCCATCTTTCCCCCACATCCACCTCCTCCCATATTCCCCCCACATCCACCTCCTCCCATCATCCCCCCACATCCACCTCCATCCCATCTTCCCCATCCACCTCCTCCTTCCTACCCCCCACCCCCCACATCCACCTCCTCCTTCCTACCCCCCCACCCACCACATCCACCTCCATCCCATCTTCCCCCCACATCCACCTCCTCCCATCTTCCCCTCACATCCACCTCCTCCCATCTTCCCCCCACATCCACCCCCCCCCCATCTTCCCCCCACATCCACCTCCATCCCCCCATTCCGACTGCCAAATCCAGAGAGGTAAGAAGCATCACTGAAGAGCGAGAGATAAGCGCAGAAGCCATTGTCGTGGTTGGTTATATTTCTGCTCCCTTTGTGTGTGTGCCGTCTGCCATTAGTCGAGGTTTCGGTTTCTCTCTCTCTCTCTGTGTGCTCTTTTATCCTTCTCTCTTTTAACCCTTTCTTCTCTTTTTGTTTCGTTGATGAAATGAAAAAATAGGTTGTTTGTTTTTGTTTTGATTGGTATGATTCTTGTTGTAGGTATTCTCAATATTATGATTGTTGTCATTTTTTGTGGTTGTCATTAATATAATCATTATTGTTATCGTTGCTTTTATCATTATGGTTCTAATAATTGATATTATCATAATCATCATCATTAGTATTATTACTTTTGTTATTATTAACATCATTATCATATTTCATTATTGTAATTGTTATCATACTTCCATATTATGATCATCATTATCGTTGTTATATTTTTATCATGTTATTGTTGTTTCTGTGTTTAATTTTATATGTTGGAGATTTCCATTGTTTTTTTTTTAGTGTGTTTAGCTTTATATTTTTTGTGCTTCTTGTCTTCTCATTGTTCTCATTTTTCTCCTTTACTTTTCGTTACCACGTGGCTACTCCTTTCAGTCTCTCACCGCTTCCCATCCTTCTCCTCTTGCTTCAGTTCTTTCCTCCCTTCACCCCCTCCTCTCACCTCTTCCCTTCCCTTGATCTCCTCGTCTCCTCCTTCTCCTCTGTTTCTTCTCTTCCCTCCCCTCATCCTCATCCCTCCTTTCTTCCTTCTTCCCCACTTCCCCTCCTCCTCTCTCTCCTCTTGCACCCTCCCTCTTCCCTTCTTCATCCTCTCGCCTCTTCTCTCTCCTCTTCCTTTCCCTCCCCTCCTCCCCTTTCCTATTCACTCACTCTCCTTCTGTCCCTTCTCCCTGTCTCCCCCCTCCCTCCTCCATTCACACGCTATCGCCTCGACAATAGTTTGATGATGCTACAAAGAGAGCATCATCTCAGGCTCTAAACATTTTTTACTTCTCTCCCTCTCACTCTCTCTATCCCTCCCTCTCTCTTTCTCCTTTTCTCTCTCTCTTGTCTTATTTTTCTTTCATATATTTCTTCCTTCTCTGTCTCTTGGTTTCTCTCTCTCACTCCTGATTTGATTTTTTTTCTCTCTCGCATTTCTTCTTTCTCTCTCTCTCTCTCTCTCTCTCTCTCTCTCTCTCTCTCTCTCTCTCTCTCTCTCTCTCTCTCTCTCTCTCTCTCTCTCTCTCTCTCTCTCTCTCTCCCTCCCTCCCTCTTTCTCTCTCACTCAGTCACTCACGCTCTCATTCCATTCCTTCTTTTTCCTTCCCTCTCACCTCCCCCACCTCTCTCATTTTATCTCACTTTCCTCATCTTTACCCTTCTTTTTTTTTTCTCTTCTTCCCCATTCCTTTTCCTCTCTCTGGAGCCTCGTGATCCTCTGTAATTTTGGTGCATTCCGACGCTCGTTAGAAATATATATTTTTCTTATCCCGCTCTATCTTTATGATTTGAAAGCATAATCTGGTGAGACTGCGTTTTGTGTGCTGCTGGATATTATCTGGTTAGAAACAATTAGGGAGTGATTAGGGCATGTGTATTAGTCATTACTGTCGAACATTAACTGGCATGCCAAGAAAGATAGGGAGCGCATGACTGGGAGAAAAAGGGAAGGATTACTTATGTATGTATACGTACATACATATAGGTGTGTGTATATATATATATATATATATATATATATATATATATATATATATATATATATATATATATATATATATATACTGTATATATATATGTATGTATATGTATATATATATATACAGTATATATATATATATATATATATATATATATATATATATATATATATATATATATATATGTATACATATATGCATATATATATACATATATATATATACATATATATATATATATATATATATATATATATATATATATATATATATATGTATATATATGTATATGTATATATATATATATATATATATATATATATATATATATATATATATATATATATATATATATATATATATATATATATATATATATATAACACTGCCACAAATTGAAAGGAAAAACTCGCGACGTTTCGAACTTTTTAAAGAAAGTTCCTCATCAGGCGTAAGCAATCCAAAAATGAATAGTAGAAGTAAATTTTGACAAGAATGTATAGGGAAAGGATGATCGTAGGAACAAGGGCTGAATCAGGTCACTGAAGGATTTTTAAGGTCAGTTAATCTAGGGAATACTTTTCCCACTAAAAAGGAGGTAAGATCATCCAACCCCCATTGTCCAGCACTCAAGTTAAAAACACTATATCAATGTCCACTTTTTAAAATAAGTACCGCTTGTCATCGAGTGACTGATTAAATGGTACAACTAATTAGCTATCGGACCTATCCTTACGAATGACTTTAGTTTGTGAATAGAATTTGATCTAGCATATGGATGCGCTTGTTCTAAAAAAAACCAAGATTTTTAAAGGACTCCATAATGATGCTAATCTCTCTATATAGGTTGTATATGAATATATATATATATATATACATATATATATATATATATATATATATACATATATATGTATATATTTATGTATATATATATATATATATATATATATATA
>NW_028234443.1:17019726-17021955 GCF_977035675.1 Penaeus japonicus | reverse complement strand
AACCCTGGGAACAGGCAGGGTTCCGCAGCGGATTCTCAACTACAGACCATATCCAACACACTACTCAAATAAGGGAGAAAACAGGAAACGGAGAATCTTGAAGCCCCTGTGTATGGCTTTCGTAGATTATGAAAAGGCATTCGATTCGTACAGATACTGGCAGTACTAGAGCAATTCGTAAACAAGGAGTAGAGGAAATATATTGCAGATTATTAGGGGATATATATAGAGATGGTACAGCTACCATCAAAATCCACGCAGAAACCAATAAAATATAAGTAAAAAGGGTGTTAGGCAGGGCGACACCATCTAACCGAAGCTGTTTACAGCTTCCTTGGAGGAAATATTCAAGAAGTTAGATTAAGGAGAAAAGGAGAAAAGGATTAGAATAGGGAATGATCAATTAAGCAATCTAAGATTTGCAGATGACATTGTTCTTCTCGGAGAGTCAGCAGATGAATTACAACAATTACTAAGCGATTTAAATAGGGAAAGTCTGAAGATTGGCCTTAAAATGAACATGAAAAAGACTAAAATCATATTCAAAAGTCGAACCCCAGGTAAGCAAAAACAAATACAGGGCGAGGCACTAGAAGCAGTAAACGAGTATGTATACCTAGGGCAACTTATCAAGACGAATCAGGCTAGGCTGGAGTACCTTCGGTACACATAGTAATATATTACAAGGTCGTCTGCCACTACGACTAAAGAGAAAGATTTTTGACCAATGTGTCCTCCCCGTCATGACATTTGGGTCAGAAACATGAACTACGACCAAGGCACTCGAGAGGAAATTAGTAAGTGCTCAAAGAGGAATGGAAATGCTTATGCTAAGGAGATAATTTAAAGACAAGAAAAGAGCCCACATTGATCCGGTAACAAACAAAAGTAGAGATATACCCAATAGCATTAAGAAGAAAAATGGCAGTGGGCTGGACATATATATCGGACACAGAAACAACAGTTTGACAAAGAAAACAACAAAATAGAAATACAACGACACAATGAAACCAATGACTAATGGCAGGAAAATAGCTAATTTCGCAAGTAAACTGGAATCAAGAACAAACCGGAATGACTGGACAATATTGAGATGAGGCCATACGTCTGCAGTGAATGATACAGGCTGAATGATGATGATGAAGATGATGATATACATATATGATTAATATATATATAATATTTATATATAATATATATATATATATATATATATATATATACATATAATGACATACAAATTATAAATATATAGTATAAATATGAATATATATATATATATATACATACATAATAGATGTATATATATATAATATATAGATATATATATATATATATATATATTATATATATATATATATATATATATACATACTACATACCATATATATACGCCCACACCACATAAACGTCTCATACCTCATATACACAACACAAACACAGACCCCACACACAATTCCTTTTTCCGCTCTTTCCTCCCGCTTCTTCCTCCTTTCTTTCCTCTCCTACATTTAAACCGAATCTCCGCCGTGACTGCCGCTCAGCCCATTGATTCGGTTTCATTTCCATCCGCGACGAGGCTTTGTTCCTCTGCTTTGGAAATGAAACGTGTGTTGACTTCACGACTGGATCACGGGGTTGCATATTTCCCTTTTACTGTCTATCAATCCGTTTCTCTGACATATTTGAAAGCGGAATATTGTTGTTTGTTGCACAGTTTTTTTTTCTCGTATGTGTATCTGTTCTTTGTTTTCTGTTTTTTTGTGTGTTCTGCTGTTTTGTTTCGTATTTTTTTTTCTATTTGTGTCATGCATTGTTTGCGATATATATATATAGATATATATATATATATATTATATAATATATATTAATTTATATACATATATAAACATATTTATATATATATACATATATATATATAGATAAATATATTTTATATTATATATAATATATAGAGATATATATCATACATTCACACACACATACACACACACACACACATGCACACACACACACACACACACACACACACACATACATATATGTATATATATATTTGTATATATTATCTCTTTCTCTCTCTCTCTTTCGCTCTTGTCTTTCTTTCTTTCTTTCACTCTCTTTATTTATATCTATCGGCCTTTTTCCTCTCTCATCTCTTATGCTCTATCCAACCCTTGTCTCTCTAGCTCTCTCATTCCCTCTCGTCCACTCATCCGCCTCCCTTTC
>NW_028234443.1:16994726-16997226 GCF_977035675.1 Penaeus japonicus | reverse complement strand
TGTAACAACCCTTACTTCTATGTATTTCTTTTTATATTTGAATATGAAACTAGGCTCGTATCCATGGTTATAGAAAGATTTAGAAGTTGTATATAAAATCATCGTCTTTTCATAGCTTTTGATATTTACAAAATATTCGATATTAAAATTCCTGTCCGGGAACGACTCTCGGCTCTCGTAAAAGTGTAGATAATTTTCCTCAAACACAACCGCCTCAATTGGCAGGTAATTAATTTTCTCACGTTAGGTGAACGTGTATTGGTGTCGCTTAACTTTTATCTTTTGCGTCGCAGGTGAGTTTGGAGAAAGATGATAGACAGATTGAGAGAGAGAGAGAGAGAGAGAGAGAGAGAGAGAGAGAGAGAGAGAGAGAGAGAGAGAGAGAGAGAGAGAGAGAGGAAGAGCGAGAGAGAGAGAAAGAGAGAGAGAGTGAGAGAGAGAGAAAGAGAGAGAAAGAGAGAGATTGAGAGAGAGAGAAAGAGAGAGAGTGAGAGAGTGTGTGTGTGTGTGAGAGAGAGAGAGAGAGAGAGAGAGAGAGAGAGAGAGAGAGAGAGAGAGAGAGAGAGAGAGAGAGAGAGAGAGAGAGAGAGAGAGAGAGAGAGAGAATGGTATTGGATAGGTTTCCAAAAATAATCTAGAGTATTTTTCTGACATAACAATATCAATGCTGTTGACAAAATTAATTACCATATAAGTCAAGAATAGATTTCTATAGAGATCTTTCCGCGCTGATAAAGGATATTTCAACAGAGCAAAGGCGAAGACGAAATATTAATGATAAACATAGAAATATAATTAGATAGGTAGATAAAAATGTACTGTACTTTTACGTCATTTGCTAATTCTCTCCAGAGTTAGATGTTGCTTCAGCAGGTTGAGACTGCTTCAGTAGAAGTAGAATTTACTTCAGCAGAATGAGACTTTGCTTCAGTAGAAGTAGAATTTACTTCAGCAGAATGAGACTTTGCTTCAGTAGAAGTAGAATTTACTTCAGCAGAATGAGACTTTGCTTCAGTAGAATGAGACTGCTTCAGTAGAAGTAGAATTTACTTCAGCAAAATGAGAATTTGCTTCACCAGAATGAGACTTTGCTTTAGTAGAATGAGACTGGTTCAACAGAATGAATAATTCTTACAGCAGAATGACTTGCCTTCGGCAGAACGATACTTTGCACCAACAGCTATTCTTTCACAAGAATGGAACTTTTTCATCAAAAAGAGACATTACTTCTACAATAACCTATGGTTATCATATCAATTTTTGGTACTCTGAGGAACTAAATGTAACCATAGAAGGAAATGTTTCATTCATTTGCAGTTTTCTCTTGTTCATCAAAATGAAAAGTTAATAATCATACATTTCGTTTCTTATTACAACCCTATGTGCTACTGTACATTAACATAATGAGCTTAAGATCATGGAAAGTGATGTAGGAATGAGGTCGCAAAGGAAAAATGGCATAGAAGTACTGTCATAATGAGCCAGAGTAACCTCAAGCAGTTTCACAAGTGGAAAACTTAGCCCATTGCGTGGATTATTTTTTGTGACGTCACAGATACGGTAAGTGGAAGAAGGGCCTTAACTCAGGCTTGCGTAAACCGAGCTAGATATGAACGTCCAAATTTAAAGTGAGTCAGACAAATCACTCTCATTCACTCTCTCTCTCTCTCTCTCTCTCTCTCTCTCTCTCTCTCCCCCCTCTCTCTGTTTCTCCTTCTCTCTCTCTTTCTCCTTTCTCTCTCTCTTTCTCCTTTCTCTCTCTCTCTCTCTCTCTCTCTCTCTCTCTCTCTCGCTTTCTCTCCCTTTCTCTCTATCTCTCTCTTTTCTCTCTCTCCCGCTCCCCCACCCTCTCTCTCCCTCCCCTGCTCTCTCCCCTTCTCCCCCCCCCTGCCCTCTCCCCTTCTACCCCCCCCCCCTCTCACTCTATTTGACAAAAGGGCAAAGAGGGCAAAGGGAATGGCATTTCACGGGCACCGCCAGCGTTAAGTACAGCACTCGGCATACAAGTCGTAGAAAAGGTTACAGTGTTTTGATGTTCGCCGAAGTTCAGTAAGAGAAAAATACGAGGTTCTAAGACGGCAGCATGATGACTCACAAGACGTTTCGTCATAAAAGACACCATTAAAGCCGCCCTGACAACTCGGAAGAAGCCAATTAAACCAGCTGGCTTTTCACTCTTAACATCTCGGGGTTGCCTCTCGCGTGTAAGGAACGGCACGTATCTATGTGAGGGAAGGGAAGAGGGAGGGGGAGAGAGAGGGGGAGGAAGAGAGGGAGGGTAAGAGGAAGAGAGAGAGAGAGAGAGAGAGAGAGAGAGAGAGAGAGAGAGAGAGAGAGAGAGAGAGAGAGAGAGAGAGAGAGAGAGAGAGAGAGAGAGAGAGAGAGAGAGAGCGAGAGAGAGAGAGAGAGAAAGAAATATTAAGAGAGAGAAAAAGAGAAAGAGAGAGAGAGAGGGAGAGGAAGAGAGGGAGGGTAAAAGACAGAGAGAAAGAGAGAGAGA
>NW_028234443.1:16959726-16964726 GCF_977035675.1 Penaeus japonicus | reverse complement strand
CAATCGTGATAGATTCGTGACAGGGTGATGGATTCGAAAATACGAATTTATAATCACTATTAACTAGCATTTTAATTAGTATTACTTCAAATGAACAACGATTAGAGGTAAATGTAAAGTATCGATTATAATATATATTGTCTCAGTTATGGATTGCAAATCATGTTAGAATCTCAAAATATATTTAAAACATAGAATATATCAAATATACAATATATACAGTATGACTATGCGCAAAGTGAGGAAGATCTAAATACATGATCACTCTCACTGTTTGTTTTGATGGAGTACAACCTATGACTGCTAACCCTACGCTTGTGAAATGGTTGTCTGTTCTTTGAGAAGCACAACTGATGATTCATTAATAAACTGTAATATAATGTAATGCTATTTGTAACTGTAGTTTCTTTTAAAGATTTGTCATTTGGACAATACTATTCGTCTGAAACATAACAATTATTTGAGAAAGATGGTAGAATGCAGTGACGCATTTGGTATAGAAATACAAATTTTACCTCCCTGACCGAGACTCGATCCCGGCTACTAACCCAATCGACCTTTTGGGTTAGTAGCCGGGATTGTTACTCTGACGCCCCGGGATCGAGTCTCGGTCAGGGATTTAAAATTTGTATTTATAACAATTATTATTGGTAAACCTGGAGCATGTAACACAAACGTGCCACGGTTTTACATTGTAGACTACCACTTTCATAACAAAAAGACGACATAGACTCAACATGGACATGGACATAACCACATGACTCAGAAAACAGCTGACAAACACAAACGAAATCATACTAAAAAAGATATACCTCAGATTGATGAGATCGAATTCATGAGAATGATTCTAGACCGGAAATAATCTTGGATAGCGCACAGTTGGTATGATATTCAAGACCTCAAGAACATATATAATTTAAGTAGATCTATTTATTATTTGCTTACCTCCTTTACTGTGAGGCTTATGCGCTGTTCGAATCCCTTTGTTATACGTTCAAGAGGAGGTCGATACGCGATCAACCAGTTCTTCCAAATACAAGGTATCAATCATTAATAGGAACTCATTATGTGCTAAATATTATTCAAGGCAAGTGCAGTTTATTCTAGAATATATTCTCTGCTGATGCAATCGCAATTAAAGTTACTTTACATGCCACTCTATTTACTGTAACAAGCAGTGCAAGAAATTAAACCATTATTTACTTCAGTAATAACCGCTGATATACATTTCCATCAATTACTCTCTCTTCTTTCATTGTTTTACCTATAATTATATATACACATGCTCTTATCCGTAATCTGCTACAGTTACTAATACAATCTTATCAAATCTAACTCTTGTATAAAATCTTAAAGGAAGGAAGAGGGAGAGAAAGATAAAGAGATAAATAGATCATACCAGTGCAACCTTGCATCTGCATAGAAAGCAAAAGAAGGAAATACCCAGAGCGAAACGACCTCCAAAACCCACAGTACATGAACACCAGTGAATATTTAGTTACAAGCGACACAGGCTCAACTAAGCATCAAAACAAACGGCACAAAATGGACTCTGTTGCGGTGTCTGCTATCTTATATATGATGGCTTAATGGCTTACCTAACAACTGTGAGCTGCGGTAGTCCATTTGCATAACAAGTAGTTTGTTATCCGAGGGATTTCACCCACACATATAGATACATACACGCGTGTATACTCTAGTGTGTGTACGCGCGCGCGGACACGCACACACTTACAAAGTACGGACATAAAACACAGCATTCTGTATTGCAATTGCTTTATAATTATGATTCTTATTATTGACGCTATTATTGTCATTCTCATTATTCATGTTGCTGCCGTTATTATCATTGTTATCATAATCATTGCAGTTATTCTTATCATTGTCGAAGCTGTTGTTCGTGATGCTGACAGCATTATGGTTAATGTTGCTGTAATTAGTGTCATTATTGTTATCATTTTTATTATTACCATTAGTGTAATGATCATCACTATCATTATTTTTTTGTTCTTGCTGCTGTTGATACTATCATTATCATCATTCATATCATTGCTATTATTATAATCATCAGTGTTGCAGAAGGCCAAGTTTTTTATGGGTTGCAAAGGGAAAATCACATCCATTTCTAATAGAATTTTAATAAATAGCTATTGTATTATATGAGTAATCAAGGAGATTATACCTTGACACCATTATATATCAATTCTCTATTTTAGAATGTGCATACTTTGCAAGATTACATAGATAATTCCAGGGAAATACCTCAGTCACCTCTCCTAGTTTGTCCGAGTCACAATATGGTCGCCAATTGTTTACATGCGGTTAGTTATGCAGATTGCCTACAGGAGGCGTACATTAGAAAACGGCATAATGAGATACTAATCTATTTGATACAGAACCCTATGGTTCGTACGTATCACAATTATTAGGAACTCATATTGTTACATTTCAGTATAAATGTGGCCACTGCAACATGGCTCCCCTAAATTCAGTGAACAATTTATCTTGATTATAATTACCATAACATTTAATGAGGACAATGTGAGAAAAATGATACTATTACTACCGAGGAACTATGAAAATCATTTGCTACAATACTTGCCCTTGAGTAGGCTGATTTTCGATATTAACAAGTGACCTGTGGAATATATCATACTTGTCTATTATTCAAGGATAGATCTTGCATAGGTTCTTCTGCATATCCTTTATTTATGAGTTCATCCATAAACTCAATATATTCCTGGTGATAATTCATATCACGTTGTAACTTTCCTTTCAAGTATATTAACCTAGACACTGTTTACTGTTTGGAAGCTTGACCTTATCTTCCTGAAGGAGGAGAGGTGCTTCAGAATGCCCACCTTGCTGGTGAATTCCTTCCATCGTTTTTATACGAGTATGGAATATCTCCTATCTCCTTTTCACTAAAGTCAAGTTAAAAAAATTCAAAGTTGTGCAAGGCTGATTATTTCCTTCACTTTAGTTTGCGAGGAAAGAAAGCCACATATCTCTTCTCCATTAATGATCACCTTGTGGATTATCAATTTAACTGGCTAAGGCTTGACCCGAAGCATCGTTATCTTGACGCTCACCATTGACTACCTACTCCAGCCTATCATTTTTTTATAGGCAGTTGAGGGTCCTTTAAATTTTGTACACTTAACTTTTTCTTTTCCTAGCACTGTTGCTAGCTTTGGATGTACTTTATGACCCCGAATTTCTAATTCATTCAAAATGGATTCCTTTATGAAACAGGCATCTGGCTAGTCATATAATAATGGTTGACTAAAATTCTTTTACATGCATTACATTTATGATGTAACCATAATGTCATATCATTGTGTAATACACTTTGTGTGCCTCATTTTTACTTTATTAGACTCTATATTATTGTTGGGCTCCTCACTAACCTTATTTGAGGTAATATTGTCCTCAGCTGTTGACCTTTCGAACAGAGTTGCAGTTTTCTTAGCTTCCCTTTCCTTGATTCTTGCAGGTATAGCCTCGTGATGACATCTCTTATGCACTGTACACCTCCTCCTTCTTCTACAATTTTTGATGATATGGACAAACTTTAGACAACCCATGCAGGTAAATGACCTTTGGTCAAGTTCCATCTTTTCCTTATTACTTCGTTCACTGAACTCTTTACATGAATCTAGATCATGCTCTCCTTTGCAGTAGTGCCAAAAGAATTTATCTACATTTTGTCTTATGTTATCACTTTTCAGCTCTGATTCTTTTACTACAGTTGAGTTGGTCCCTGTTTTCCCCCCAACTCTGCTAATATGTGATTTACCTTCATTCGTCCCTTTTAATTCAGCCATATCATGCCTTTGACTTGCTAACATTACTGCACTAAAAGATGGAATTGGATGACAAGCTTTCTTTGCCTCAACGTCCATAAAATCACATAAAACATTAAATGGGTGGTATCCTGCATCATGGAGAGGCCATTCATAAACTATTGAATTCCATCTCTCAATCAGAGATGGGGTTAACTTTTGTAACATTTTGATATTTTATTGAGGATCATTCAAGAGATTAAGAAAATCAAATGTTTTCATTATTGCCAAACCGTACTTTGAGAAATCAGAAAATTTCTGTAGCGCATGACCATGATTCTTTAGAATCCTTGGCCACTCACTTAGTTTCTTCTTAAAGGCATTTGCTGCTATGAATATATTACTAAGCATGTCATTAAGTATGTCTTTAGCCTTATGAAAAGGTTCACTGTGAATTCGTAGAAGTCCATCGTTCTGAGCATGTCAATTCACTTGTGTTTTTTATGACAAAATATCAACCACTTCCCCTAAAACATTCATGTTCACTTACAAAATTGGTCTTTCTTGTCTAACTGATGTGATATATGTGGTCGTTTCATTTTTTTGATTTTGGTTTAAAACTTTTAGCTTGTGGGTTAAGTATTGGTCTTAGTATGAAAGTGTGCTGTAATTTAGACACTTCCCTCTCTAAATCATCCATACTAGATGTATCTTAGACAGAAGTTTCTTGTTTAAGTAAAATAGGTTTTACTTTCCTATCTTCTGTCTGATTACTATCAAGTGAATCGAAATATTTAATATGTACCGTATTACTAATATCATCTACCTCTTCATGCTAAGGCAATACTACGTTCTCATCTTCCATTGCATTTACAATATTTAATTCTGTTTGAGTAGTTAATAAAGCTTTCATGTTAAGATTTTTTTGTACTCATTTTCTTTTTTCAAGATCCTTTGGTGCTCCATTTCCCTTTAATGAAACTGGAGGTCAGTTCGCAGGCTAGCTAACTTTGCAATTAACTGATTCTTTTTTATTAATAATTTGAGAAGATCTGTTGGTAAGCTGTGACTTTATAGACTGTCTCTTGCTCTTCTTGACTTGTCTCTGAACTCGTCCACTCGTCATTTACTCGTCATTTGGTACTCACACCCTTTCTCTGTTATTACTCTTTGCTCAGCGCCCTTCATTTCATCATTGGCTTCAATCTGTTGAGG
>NW_028234443.1:16949726-16954726 GCF_977035675.1 Penaeus japonicus | reverse complement strand
TCTCGGCTTCGCAGGATGTACTCGACTGAATGAGTTGCCCTAGGTATACATACTCGTTCACTGCTTCTAGTACCTCGCCTTGTATTTGTATTTGCTTAACTGGGGTTCTACTGTTGAACATGACTTTAGTCTTTTTCATGTTCATTTTAAGGCCAATCTTCAGACTTTCCTTATTTAAATCGCTTATTAATTGTTGTAGTTCATCTGCTGACTCACCGAAAAGAACAATGTCATCTGCAAATCTTAGATTGCTTAAGTGCTCATTCCCTATTTTAATCCCTCTCTCTTTCCAGTCTAACTTCTTGAATACTTCCTCTAAGCAGGCTGTAAATAGCTTCGGTGAGATGGTGTCGCCCTGCCTAACGCCCTTTTTTATTGGTATTTTATTGGTTTCTGCGTGGATTTTGACGGTCGCTGTACCATCTCTATATATATCCTCTAATAATCTGCAGTATATTTCCTCTACTCCTTGTTTACGAATTGCATCCAGTACTGCAGATATCTGTACCGAGTCGAATGCCTTTTCATAATCTACGAATGCCATACACAGGGGCTTCCTATATTCGTTCGTTTTCTCCCTTATTTGAGCTAGTGTGTGGATATGGTCTGTAGTTGAGAATCCACTGCGGAACTGTTCCCTGGGTTGTTTTGAATCTAATGTGTCGGTGGTACGGGTTGTGATGATTTTTGTGAACAGTTTATAGATTACTGAGAGGAGGCTTATAGGTCGGTAATTCTTTAAGTCTTTTGTGTCTCCCTTTTTGTGTATTAAAATTATTATTGCGTTTTTCCAGGCCTTCGGAATTTTACCGACGTCTAGACATCTGTTATAAAGACTGGCCAGCTTTACTGCCGCAATCTCTCCTGCGTCTTGAATAAGATCTACACTGATGCCGTCTTCTCCTGGTGTTTTTCCTCTTTTCATGCTTTTTAGTGCCCTAATTACTTCATCTACCGTGATGTTTGGAACATCTCCAATTGTTGTGTTTGTCTCCGTATGTGGTTGGTCGTTTGAGTGGTATAGATTGCGATAGAAGTCTTCTATTACTTTGATAATTTCATTTTTATTGTATGTCGCTTCTCCGTTGGGTTTCTTTACTGCATACATTTGGTTTTTCCCTATTCCGAGCCTCCTCTTTGTTGCCTTAAGGCTGGTGCCGGCAAGCAGAGCTTCGTTTATTTTTCGTATGTTAAATTTGCGAACATCCTCTTTCTTCTTCTTGTTTATCGTCTTAGTCAGCTCTGTTGATTCTATCTTGTCTCTGATTGATGTTATTTTCATTTCCCTACGCTGTTTCATAAGCTCTTTCGTCTCTACCGAAAGCTTACTGATCCTTTCTTTTTCGTCTTTACCCCCTATTTCAAGTGCAGCTTCCATTAATATCTCACTGAATTGGTCGTTCATTTGGTCTATGTCATGATCTTCTTCGAGAGCTGAGTATTTGTTTCGGATATTGATACTGAATTCCGTCGCCCTAGTCTTGATGTTGGTTAGATTAGCGAGAGGCTTTTATATGAGCTTGTTTCGTTCCCTTCTTAGCTGTAACTTAACTCTACTCCTGACCAGTCTATGGTCGCTACCGACATTTACTTTATTGATAACGGTTACGTCTTGTACGATGTCACGCCTATTGGTGATTATGAAGTCAATTTCGTTTTTAATGCCGGATGGTGATTTCCATGTCCATTTCCTCCCGGTTCTCTTTTCGAAGAATGTATTCATAATTTTAAGAGATCGAGCTTCGGCGAATTCTATCAATCTTTGCCCTCTCTCATTTCTGGTGCCTATTCCATGTTTCCCAACCGATATTTCTCCATCTTCCCTTATTCCTATCTTGGCATTAAAATCCCCCATAATCACGGTAAAATGGGTTTTTGCTCTATCGGTAGCTGCTTGCACATCTTCATAGAAGCTCTCTATCTCCTCATCACTATGACTGCTGGTAGGAGCGTACACTTGGATAATTTTTAGGCTATATCTGTTGTTTAGTTTCAGTATTACAGAAACTACTCTTTCGCTCACACTATAGAATTCCCTAACATTCTTTTCAAGTCGCTTGTGAACTAAGAAACCTACTCCTGATTCTTGTTTGGTATCCAAGGGTTTACCTCGCCAGTATAATAAGCGCCCATCATTTAGTAATTTCTGCTCTTCGCCTAGTCTCCTAACTTCAGAAAGTCCTACAATATCCCATTTAATAAATGAAAGTTCCTCAAGCAGTGTCAGAAGATCAGATTCTGTTCTCAGGGTCCTTACATTGTATGTGCATAAGTTCATCATCTTTAGGCGGCCTGGGTCTACCTGGAGATTCTTAGCTCCCTCTGCTCCGGAGCGAACCTGATCGCCGCCGTGACCAGGGGCTCCTTCGCTTCCGGGGAATGAGGGCCGTTGTCTTGACTGGGAAATCATATTTAAGAGGTGTGTGGCCTGGTACCCCCACCAGTCGGCCTTGTGCACGGTGGGGGATATATATATATATATATATATATATATATATATATATATATATATATATATATATATATATGTGTGTGTGTGTGTGTGTGTGTGTGTGTGTGTGTGTGTATAATATACATGTATATATAAATATATGTATATATATATATATACATATATATATATATATATATATATATATATATATATATATATATATATATGGAATATGTGTGTGTGCGTTTGTGTATATATGTGTTTATGAGTGTTTGTATGTGTGTGCGTGTGTGCGTATTTGTGTCTATTCATATGATTCATGTATACACGATTAAAGAAAAGACAAAAGAGTTAAAAAAAAAAAAAATCAGAATTATAGAATAAGATGAACAAACAAGATAGATTTACTGACTAGAAAATAAAAGATACATCCAGATAAAAAAAATAGGGAAACAGATACGAAAAATACATATAACACTGATAAGAGTGACTAACGGCGGCATCCATTGCTCTAAGAAGTAATGAAAAATGCTCCGAGGCTGTGGAAGGCCTGGACCTATTTCTACCCTATGATTTGTGCCGAGTGCCTTGGTCGTTTATGGTCACTTATTGCCCAACACGCACGAAATATGACCTATACAGCCTGGTGTGTGGTAACTTCCTGCTAATCCGTGGTATACCTTTTTCTTCCCTCTATTCCCCTATCTCTGTGCGCATTCTACCTATTTGTGTGTAGGAAAAAGGGAAAAAATGGTTTGGGTGGTGTGTATGGTACCGTATGGTAGAATATGGGTCGGGAAAAGGGAGCTAGTGGATTCATTTAATTGTTTTTAATAAAACCGGTGTCTTTTGTTCCAACTCAGAGAGATCGTATCTCAGCAATATAATCACGATGACAACAGCTGAGCGATCTACAGACATCGAAACCGAAATCATATAAATCCCATGCCATCAAAGAGCGTCAAACTTCAATAAATGAAAATGTTGTCTGATGAGAGACCAAGTCGGCATCCCTCAGGCAGCCTCTCACGACGTCAAAAAGTCTTGGTAATAAAAACCCAGGTTTCATTAACTATTATCCATCTAACGGTTACTGTCGCGAGTGAGAAATATGAGACCGCCTCTGTTACCCCCAAATTGGATCTGAACTAATCGTGCGGGAGAGAGTGAGGAGGGAGGGGGGAGGGGTAAGAGGGAAGGGAGGAGGAGGGGATGGGAAGGCAAGGAGGATGGAGTGTAGGGCGAGTGAGGGCGAGGGGCGGGAAGGTGAAGCAGGAGGGGTGGAGTGGGAGGAACGGGGAAGGAGGGGGTGGGCAAGGAGGATGGCGCGAGGGCGAGAGAGGGTAGAGGAAAGGGGAGGGAAAAGGGTGGGTGGGAGGGAGGGAAAAGGATGGGTGGGTGGGAAGGAGAAGGAGGGGAAGGGAAGGCAAGGAGGACGGAGTGAGGGGTGGTTAGTGAGGGGAAGAGGTAAGAGAAAAGGAGGAGGAGAAGGACAGAAGCCAAGCAGGATGAAAGTAAAGGAAGTGAGGGGGTGGGGGAGGGAGGAGAATGAAGTAGGGAAGAGGGAAAGGGAGAGGAAGGGGGAAAAGGAGAGGGAGGGGGAGGGTTGGGTAGGCAGGGAGAAAGGAGCGAGTGGGCAAGGGAGGGAGGGAAGGAGAAGGAGGGGTAGCCGTGACAAGCGGATGAAAAGAGAGGGGAGGGGGGAGGGGGGCAGGGGGGCAGGGAGGAAGGAACGAGGAGAGAGTAAGAGAGGAAATGGAAAGCAAGTGGGAAAGGAAGGGATGAGGAGGATCATCATTATCATTACTATATTTATTATTCTTGTTATTATTATCATTATCATTATTATTTCTATCCTTTTTTCAGGTTGTTATCACTATATTTTCCCTTTCTTCTTCTTCTTCTTTGTTACCATTATTACATCATTAGTATTATCATTCCTGTTATCATAATTATCATATTATTATTACTACTACTGTTATCATTGTTATTATCATTTCCATTATCACTGATATCATAATTATTCATGTTGTTGTTGTTAATGGTGTTCACATCCTTTTATGTAGTTATTATCATTGCATTTATTATCATTATCATTATCATTACCATCATCATTATCATTACTATTATCATTGTTATCATTATCAAGATAACTTTTCCTATGATTACATTATCATCATCAATATCATTACTTTTCTTGTCATTACCTATTACTATTATTGATTATAATTATCTTTATTACTATCATTATCATCACTATTAACATGGTTGTTATTATCATTATATTTTTTATGATCATTATTATTATCATCACTATTATCATTATTATCACCATCATCCTTATTATTAGCATTCGCATTATTGTTATCATACATATCATTACTTTTATTGTTGTTATCATTGTTCATTATCCTTATAATTAATATCACTGTTATCATCATCAGTTTCATTATCACCAATATCAATGTTTTTTTTTGTATTTTTTTTAAATTCTATGTCTTCGTCGTGATTATCATTATTATCTTTATTTGTATCATTTTTATTAATAGAGGTAGTAGCAGTATCT
>NW_028234443.1:16937226-16939726 GCF_977035675.1 Penaeus japonicus | reverse complement strand
CAGGGGGGAGTGGGGAAACATAAATAATAAACAAGCGGGAGCAACTTCTCGACCGCTGGGGGAGGGGGGGGGGGGAGAGATAACACATTTTAAATTGATCGGGAGCAACTTCTTGACCGCTGGGGGAAAGACAACTTGCGTGCGCCTTGCATAGCTTAATGAAGGATTCTCGACTGCAGGAGGAAGGGACATGCGTCCTGCACGGCTTCTGAATAATATGCCTACGTCTTGTACAGCTTCCTTTAGTGACATGCGTCTTGCATGGCTATTGAACAACAAACAATAAACAATAATGGCCCTTCGCAACTGCCAAGAGGAGAACATAAATAAGAGGAATCGATAATCGAAATCAAACGTGGAAAATCTTTCATAGGTTCACTATCAAAACAAATAATTTGGAGAGTAACAGTCAATAAAATTTCTCAAAAATACATTTTCCAAAGTTGCAAGATAGCACGTGCCGATAAAAAAGAAAGTATTAAATAACAGGATTATTTTAAAGAGATTCAAATAGGTAAATTGATAGATAAGAATCTGGAAACGCTGATTGCCAGTACTGATTCAGAATGAAAGTGAAATCTATTTAGAATTTACATAGTTTAAAGACAAAATCGCCTCATTTTCGATAATCGTAATCGTACATGAAAAATCTTGCAAAGGTTCACTTTCAAAACAAATATTTTAGAGAATAACAGTCAATAAAATTTCTCCAAAATACATTCCCTGAATGATGAAAATATACGTAGAGAAAAAAGTTGTAGGATCGTTTTACAAGAAAAGGGAAGTAAAAACATCGACTCCAAATATCCGATTCTCAGCATTGTAAATAACAAACATAATATTCTGGTCATTCTTCACATAAAAGGAAGAGGAAATAGATTAATTTGTTCGTTATAACAGGGTTTTCAGCAAAATAAAACCAGGAAACAAGGACGAGTGTGTGTGTGTGGGGGGGGGGGGGAACTTGGGACTTTCCCTTTCAACAATTAGTGCATTCACACCTAGGCGAAAGGGATAGAGGGAGGAAGGAAATCCTGCGGAATCACACTTATGCACAGGAATTTCACAACAGAAAATACAGAGTAAACAATCACGAAAGAGCAAAAAAAGATCTAACTCATAATGAAACCTAACTAAAAAAAAAAAAAAAAAAAAAAAAAAAGAGCGAGAGAGAGAGAGAGAGAGAGAGAGAGAGAGAGAGAGAGAGAGAGAGAGAGAGAGAGAGAGAGAGAGAGAGAGAGAGAGAGAGAGAGAGAGAGAGAGAGAGAAAAGAGAGACTGGGTATCTCTAACTTACGAGATTTTTATGTCGATGTCTACAGGTGGATGGGTCGTCCACGAGCAGGACGTAGGTCTTACTGCAGATTGGCGAGGTGGTCCTCCTGACTTCTCATCCTGTTGTGGCCTTTTCTGCTCATGTCAGAGACTTCGTGGCCTGGGGCGGTGTTATGCCCAAAATCCGCGGTGGGCGGTCTTGAGTTGCTATGATAGATGAGCGTCGATGTGCGGGAAGTTACTGAGCAGAAGAACAGGGCGGGCACACAAAATTCTTAATGTGGTGTGAGCAGCGGGCGGGAACTTCAGCATATTTTTCTCCGTTTTCGATGTCGATGGTAGCGTTCGGCGTAGCGGTTGCTTCAGAGTTGTGAAATTCGGTTCCAGCGAAAAACGGGTATCCCACTGCGATCGTCAATGTAAGCCACTGCTGCCAGCAATGTAAGCTCGGTGGTCGTACTGACTTAAACCTCAAGATCACGGCCTGAGTTGGTGATGGAGACACGCTGATACACTTGCACTTTATTGGACCAGATTACAGAGTTAAGGTTAACTTCCTCGGGGGAGACGAGGTCAAAACCCTGAGATGGACTCTCCCGAGCTGTGCTTCTGTCGTGGGAAGAGTGCTGCCCTGCCTCCTTTACCTCTTGTTCTTATGACCCGTTTCAGTGGTGACACTAGCAACTTTGTGTCGCTTTCCCTGCCTCAGGCCAATTGACTAACGGATACAACTGAAGGGACCAGAAGCGAACTATTGCATGCTACATATACAGTCAGTGGGTAATGAAGATGGAGATGGAGGGAGATGCTATAATATATTAAGCATAATTGGGTCAATGGAGAGGTCTAAAGGTGCTTCCAGTCTGGCACACGTGTAGGTGTGTCAGCTGTCACCAGGTCGAGGCAGGAAGAAGGAGTGTGACAGTACTTCCTCTAGTCGCTAGGGAGCAGTGGGTATATTACAATGAAATAACAATATTAGTCCGGGAAATCAGTGGCTTACACTCTCTCTTTCTCTCTCTCTCTCTCCCTTCTCCATCTTCATCTTCATCTTCTCTCTCTCTCTCTCATTTTCTCCCACTCTGTCTCTCTGTCTTTCTTTTTCTTCCTCTCTCTTTCTCTCTCTCTCCCCCTCCCTCTCTCTTCCTTCTCCATCTTTTTCATCTTCTACTTTTCTCTCTCTCTCTACTTATTTTTCATCTTTAACTTTTCTCTCTCTCTCATTC
>NW_028234443.1:16839941-16847441 GCF_977035675.1 Penaeus japonicus | reverse complement strand
ATAATGAACAATTAAGATAAATGTCATAATTATACTAATGACAATAGTGCAGCAGTAGGAATTCGAAGATCAGTACAATCATAACACACATTGACTCACAACAATCAGGCCTATTAGTACAGACATAACAATCATAACACACATTGACTCACAACAATCAGGCCTATTAGTACAGGGGACGCAATCTTTCACCCTCGTTATCCATCCCGACTTTCCCTTCACCAACTTGCACCCCCGCCTCAAAATCAAACGCCCCCCCCAACACCCCCTCAGACCCCACACGCAACCCCCCCCCAACCCAAACCAAACTCACCCCACTTCCCCCCCCCCCCCCAACCCCCCCCCCCCACCCCACCCACATCCACCACCCTTCAACCACCACCTCACCCCCCCCCCATCCCCACCCATACACCAACCAAAATAGGAAACAGTTAACCAAGCCAAAAAGACTAGTCTACTCAACCAATCAGCTAACCCCAAAACTGACTCCTTCAGTTAATCAAATAACTAAAAGAAAACGACTCCTACAACCAACCAACCAAAGAAATAAATCCTCAGACAAGCCGAAACAAAAAGACTCGTTCAACCAACCAACCTCCAAAACCCAACTCTTCAACCAAACCAAGCAACCAGAAAAAGGGAAGAAAAAAATATTCCAACCGACTAGCCAACCATTTTATTAAATCAGACAACCGAAACCCTAATAAACCAAAAAAAAAAACCAAAAAACCCCAAAAAAAAAAAAAAACCAACCCAAAAAACCAAATTCCATTCCATTCCCTTCCTTTTCCTAATTCCAGATTCCCTTCCTTTTTCCTTCCTCCCCCTCTTTTCCTATCCTCTCCTCCTTCCTCTTCCCTTTCCTCCTGCCCTTTCCCTCTTCCTCCTTTCCTCCAAATACCCTATCCCCCCTCCAATTATCCCCCCTCAAAAAAAAAACAAAAAAAAAAATCAACAGACTACACAAAACATTAGCCAAAACCCCACCCAAAAACAACCCCAAAAAACAACACCCAACTCCTCCTCCACTAACCAAAAAAAAAAAAAAAAAAAAAAAAAAAACACTCACTCACCCGAAATCTGATCCTCGAGCAAAGCGGGTACCAGCGGCTCGACCACGATGCCGCTGTGATGAACCTCCTTCTCGTAGAGGCTGTGGATCGAGGCCGTACATCTGAGGGTCATGTTCTCCTCGTTGAAGTGCCAGCGCTCGGCCCGGAACAGGAGACCCAGCTTGGCCTCGACGCGTCTGTCCCGGTCCACGTGCGACGGGTAGCTCACCAGGTAGTCTTGCGGGGCCTGGGGGAGGGGGGGAAGGGAGGTGGTAGGGGGGGGATGGGTAGGGGGGGGGGTTAGAGGGAGGGAGGGGGGAAGGTGGGAGTGGGTTTGGGTGGTAGAAAGGAAAGGGTGGAGGTGGTGTAGGGGTGGTAGGGGGGAAGGTGGTGAGTGGTAGGGGGGAAAGGTGGGGGAAAAGGGTGGGTGGTAGGGGGGAAGGGGTGGTAGGAGGAAAGGGTGGTGGTGGAGGAGGAGGAGGGGGAAAAGGGTGGTAGGGGGATAAGGTGGTGGTGGTGGAGGTGGGGGAAGGAGAGGGGTGGTAGGGGAAAAGGGTGTGGGGTAGAGTGGTAGGGGGAAAGGGTGGGGGGTAGAGTGGTAGAGGGAAAGGGTGGTGGTGGAGGAGGAGGGGGAAAAGGGTGGGTGGTAGGGGGGGAAAGTGGGGGAGGGATGAAGGGGGAGATGGTAAGGAAGAGGTAGGGGGAGGGAGAGGGGTAGATGGTAGGAGGAGGAGGAGAAGGGGGAGATGATAGAGATGAGGAGGAGGGGGAGTTGGAAGGAGGACGAGGAGCGGGAGATGGTAGGAGGAGGGGGAAATGATAGGGAGTAGGAGGAAATGGGGGGAGGAGGAAGAGGAAATGGGAGGGGGGGGAGGAAGAGGGAATGATAGGAGGAGGAGGAGGGAGAGAGGGAGATGGTAGGGGAGAGGGATGGGGCGGGGTAAGGAATAGGACAAGGGAAGGACACAAATATCATTAATACAAGAACTATGACCATTAGAAATAGTGAAACAAAAGATATGGTGATGATGATGATGAATTTAAAATGTCAGGCTTATAACGAAGGAAGAAGGCGTATTATATCATAAAAATGAGGAAGATATAATGGGTGCTTAATATCATCATCACATGAATGATAAGAATCGTAATAATGATAACGATTAAGATAAAGATCTATGGGTTGTTATTAATACCTTTATACCATATATGATAATGATTGCTCAAAAGCAGCGATAACTTCAATGACAGTTACACTGTTAAAATCTACATCAATACGGATGCTAAAACACTACAGTAACAGTGATAGTAATGATAGTAATGATAATGATGATGACGATAGTAATAATAATAATGATAATAATAACAATAATGATAAAAGTAATGATAACAGTAATGATAACAATATTAATAATGATAATAATAATGATAATAATAATAATGATAATAAAAATGATGATAGTAATAATAATGATAATGATGATGAAATAATAATAATAATGATAACAATAATAATAGCAATGATAACAATAACAATGATAATGATAATAGTAATAATAATAATAATATTCATAATGATGATGATGATGGTAATAATAAAAAAATAATAATAATGATAATAACAATAATAACAATAAAAATAATAATGATGATAGAAATAATAATAATGATAAAGATAATAATAATAATAATAATAATAATAATAGTAATAATAATGATAATAATAATAATGGTAACAATAATGATAATAATGATGATAATGATAATAATAATGATAATAATTATCATTATTATTATCATTATTATTTTTATCATTATCATTGTTATAATCATAGTAATAATAATGATAATAATAATAATAATGATAATGATAATAATAATGACAATGATAATGATAGTAATAATGACAATATTGAGTATATCTGCCTTCTTGCCTCCTAATAATAATAATAATAATAATAATAATAATGATTATTATTATTATCATCATCATCGTTATTATTGTTATCATTATCATTATTATAATCATAGTAATAATAATAATAATGACAATGATAATGATAGTAATAATGACAATATTGAGCACATGTGCCTTCTTACCTCCTGGTTATTGATGTACCACGTGAGGGAGGCGGGGGGGATGGAGCGGGGGGCAGTGCATGTAAGGTTGACCGTGTCACCGAGATGGTACTCGTTCTGACCTCCCGTGACCCGAGGGACGCCGCTGGGGAGCTCTGTTCAAGGAAGGGGGGAGGGGAGTGGAGGAAGGGGGTGAGATTAGTAGGTTGACAAGAGTTCGAAATAAAATAAAATGCAGACATATGAACACTTGGGTGGATAAGATACAGTCATAGTAAGGATGTAGATTGAATTCTTAGGTTCTTATTGTGGTTTGTTTATTTATGATCGTTTTGGGAGAGTTTTTTTTTTATTATTATTTTTTTTTTTTTTTTTTTTTTTTTTTTTTTTTTTTTGTATGGTTGTGTGTACTTAGGGTTTCTTTGGGTGTGTTTTTGATGTCTTCTTCTCCCTCCTCTCTCTCCCGTCTTGTCTCCTCTCTCTCTCTCTCTCTCTCTTTCGTTCCTCTCCTTTCTTGCTCCCGCTCGCACTCTCACCTGCTATTTCTCTCTTCTTTCCCTATTTCTCTCAGTAATTTCCTCTCTCTCTCCACCCCCCTCCCTCCCCCATTTCCCTCTCCCATCCAGAAGTGCATCCCGCCCTTGCAATAACCTGTAGCTTCAACAATACTTAAGTACACCCGATAACGCAAGACAAGAAGTTTAACAAGAGTACGGATGGCCTCGGGAACTCCTTATAATGTGCTACTCCTTGTCCGGAAGTGGCATCTTAACTAGCGCTACTTCCGAGGGGGTATTCGGACTGTGAGTGGTGTGGGTATGCATGCCACATGTTCCGATGTCAGGGAATATCATGCAACTAGGGGAGGGACAAAGACGATCACCGGGACAACGTGGGAGATAAAAAGAACATCGTGAGACAGCCGCACCGTCATGCAACGCAACGAAGGTGTTGCATAGATTGCAAAATAGATAAAAAACAAACAATATGAGTCTTTTTTTTTTCCTCGTCCCTCGCCTCTTGAGCAACTACAATCCACCTACACAGAGGAATATACCATTCTGGTTGCGGTGAAGTGCTTCATTTCTGCATGGAATATTCATTAATGATTGACAGTTTTCAGAGTCAATGGAAGGTCAACTTGGCAAGGAAGATCTTCCATTTGTTCTTTAAAGACCATTGATTTCGTGATTAAAAGTTTCGCTTGAATGCTCTTGAAATCGTTATTATTAGCAATCTCTTTTTTTCTATTTTTTTCTTTATTATCCGTGTTTTTATCCTCTTCATCGTCATCATCATTGTTATTATCATCATTATGATCAATACTATTATAACTTTTACTTCTATTATTTTCACTATCATTATTACCATCCTTATCATCATCATCCTTCTCGTGATTACTATTATCATTATTATTGTTATTAATATTATCATTACCACTATCATCATTATCAATATCAGTCAACATTATCATTATTATCATTGTCATTATCATGATAATGATCTTTGTTATTGTTATTGCTATTATCTTTATTACCAAAATGAAAGTAATATTAATGCTAACTAAATTAATGATAATAGTCCTGATAATGGTTATCATTACCATCATCATTATCCTCATTATTGTTGTTGTTTTTGTTATGATTTTTATTGTTATCATTATTAGTACTATAATGATTATCATTATCATTATTATTATTATTATTATTATTATTATTATTATTATTATAATTATTATCATTACTATTATTATCATTACTATTATCATTATTATTATCATTATTATTATCATCATTATCATGATTATCATTAATCATAATTATTATCATTATCATCATTATTATCATTATCATCATTATTATCATCCTCATCAGTATCATTATCATCATTATCTTTACTATTATCATTATCATTATTATCGTTATTACAATAATTATTTTTACCATC
Source organism: Penaeus japonicus (assembly GCF_977035675.1). NCBI lineage: Eukaryota > Metazoa > Arthropoda > Malacostraca > Decapoda > Penaeidae > Penaeus > Penaeus japonicus. Next base: position 16,842,366 of record NW_028234443.1, on the reverse strand, counting down.
TTTATTGTTATTATTATCCTCCTCCTCCTCTTTATTTTTATTATCGTCATGATTGTTTTCGAAATTATTGTTATCATCTTTATCATTGTCGTTATCATTAACTCCCCTCCTAGTTTTCTTCAATGTTACTGCAATAACGTTTTATTCACAATATGTAAATAAAGATAGCGTAGTATAATAAATACATTACAATGTAGTTTATCACTGGATGTCTATTAATTAAATAAATCGAAATCCTATAACGAAACAAGCATATATATCTGCACCGTTGCTTCTATATACAACTTAATACATAACTTCACTAAGTGAGGGAATCAAATTCGAAAGACCTATAGAATACATAACAATTTCCAAACATAAAAAAAAGGCCAATGGCATCTCAGGTGAACAATTCCGAAATCAAATTAACTGTACTGTAACTCGGAGTCTAAGTTCAATTGTGCGACGCGGGGGTAATCATCTAGATATTATTGATGTGCCGAGATCGTCCTCACTGGCATGGTGCTGCGTCGGTGACCGATGAACGGGTTAAATTCTGCTCTGGGGTCCTATGGGTAATGGTTGGTTGTATATTATATGTAGTTGGGTTAAAAATATAAGTATATGGTATATATATAGTATATATATATATATATATATAACTTGTTATATAGATATATATATATATATGATATATATAATATATGTGTGTGGGTGTGTGTGTGTGTGTGTGGGGTTGTTGAGTTAGTGTTTTATGGGGTATGCGGGGTGTGTGACCTCCTTCCCCCCTCTTCCCTCTCCTTTCCTAAACAGTTCCTCTCTCCTTCCCTCCCTCCCTCCCTAACCCTTTGAGGCCTCACTCGGCCTCGACCGGCTCGATCTCCCCAGATCTCCAAGAAGGACTCCGAAACCCTCTCCCTCTTCGTTTCCTCTCCATCCCTTCTTCCTCGAACCCCCTCCCTCTCCCTCCTCCCTCTCCCTCTCCCTTTCCCTCTCCCTCTCCCTTTCCCTCTTTCCTTTCCCTCTCCCTCTTCCTTTCCCTCTCCACCCCTCTTCCTCCTCCTCCCTCTCCCTCTCCCCCTTCCTTTCTCTTCCTCCATCCCTCTCTCCCCCCCCCCCCCCCCCCCCCCCCCCTCCCCCTCCCTCTCCCCCCTCCTCCCTCTCCCTCCCCTCTCCCTCTCCCTCTCCCTCTCCTCCCTCTTCCTTTCCTTCTCCCTCTCCCTCTCCCTCTCCCTCTCCCTCCCCCCCTCCCCCCCTCCCCCTCCCCCCCCCTCCCTTCCTCCCATCCCCCCTCTCCCCTCCTCCCTCCCCCTCCCTCTCCCTCCCTCTCCCTCCCATCCTCCCTCTCCCCTCCCTCCCCCTCTCCCCCCCTCCCCCTCCTCCTCCCCTCTCCCTCTCCCTCTCCCTCTCTTCTCCCTCTTCCCTCTCCCTCCTTCCCCCCCTCCCTCGCTCCCTCCCCTCCCCTCCTCTTTCCCTCTCCCTCTCCCCCTCCCGCTTCCCCCTCCCCCCTCCCCCTCCCCCTCCCCTCCCCCTCCCTTTCCCTCCCCCTTCCCTCTCCCTCTCCCTCTCCCTCTCCTCCCCCTCCCTCCCCTCTCCCCTCCCCCCCCTCCCCCTCCCCCTCTCCCTCCCTCCTCCCCCTCTCCTCCCCCTCTCCCTCTCCCCCTCTCCCCTATCCCTCTCCTCTCCCCTCCCTCCCCCTCCTCCCCCCTCCCCCTCCCTTCCCTCTCCCTCCCTCCCCTCTCCCTCTCCTCCCTCTCCCTCCCTCCCTCTCCCTCTCCCTCCTTCCCCTCCCTCTTCCCCCTCCCCCTCCCTCCCCCCTCTCCCTCTCTCTCTCCCTCTCCCTCTCCCCCTCTCCCTCCCCCCTCCTCCCTCCCTCTCCCTCTCCCTCTCCCTCTCCCTCTCCTCTCCCTCTCCCTCTCTTCCCTCCCCCTCCCTCTCCCTCTCCCCTCCCTCTCCCTCCCCTCTCCCTCCCCCTCCCTCTCCCTCTCCCTCTCTCCCTCTCCCTCTCCCCTCCCTCTCCCCCTCCCTCTCCCTCTCCCTCCCCCTCCCCCTCTCTCTCCCTCTCCCTCTCCCTCTCCCTCTCCCTCTCCCTCCTTCCTACTCACCAACGACATGCATGATGGATGACTTGACGAGTGTCCTGAAGAGCGGCGCCTCCGTCAGCACCTCGCACTTGTACCGTCCATCGGCATCAAGGTTGACCTCTCGCAGTGTCACCGTCTTGTGGTTGCTCCTCGACACCTGTAACACACGTGCTGAGTCTTAGGGAAGTTGGAGTCTTTGGGAAGTTGGAGTCTTTGGGAAGGTGGAGTCTTTGAGAAGTTGGAGTCTTTGGGAAGTTGGAGTCTTTGGGAAGTTGGAGTCTTAGGGAAGTTGGAGTCTTTGGGAAGTTGGAGTCTTTGGGAAGTTGGAGTCTTTGGGAAGTTGGAGTCTTTGGGAAGTTGGA
>NW_028234443.1:16819941-16824941 GCF_977035675.1 Penaeus japonicus | reverse complement strand
ATATTTAGATATTGAAAGAGTGGGAGATAGGTAGATGGAAAGAGAGAGACAAAGAGAGAGAGGGAGAGAGATAGAGAGATAGAGAGAGAGAGAAGGGGGTGGGAGAGAGAGAAAGAGAAAGAGAGTGAGAGAGAGAGAGAAAGAGAGGAAACACGATGAAGTGACAGATAGATAAGCAGTAGATAGAGTGAGACCGGAAATTATAAGAAGCAAGGGTAAAAACAAACAAAAAACAACAACAAAAACACGCAGACATTCTTTCTTATCCGCACTCCCCCTCTCCCTCTCTCACCCCCATTCCTCTCTCACTTTCTCTCTTTCTCTATCATTCTTTGACCGCGAAGATGACATCAAGTTGTCGAATCCCCTCCGACGTCCATTACTATTTCCAATTCCTGTTCCGGAGAAAAAAAAAAAAAAAAGGCAAGGCCCATCCCGCCTTCATATCATTCTTCTCGAAAATTCTCCTCCTGGCGCAGAACAACCCCCCTCCCCCTCCCCCTTCCCCCCAGACAACAACTCGTCGTCCTCCTTCTGATGAAATCTGTCGCCGCTATTACCGTTTTTTCTGTATTTGTTTGTTTGTTTCTTTGTTGGCTTTCTTTCCTCTCTCTCCCGATAATATTTAAGAGAAGCCGCGATATTGTGACCCCGACCGCCATTGTCACTCTTTGTTCTCTCTCCCGCGGCTCGTTTCGTTCGGGGGGGGGGGGGCGGCATGGGGGTGAGGGGGGAGGTTGAGGGTGAAAGTGATGGAGGGGTGGGAGGGGGGGAGGGAGCTGAAGGGGGAGAAGGGGAAGGGGGGTGATGGAGAGTTGACGGAGAGTGAGGGAGAGGAAGAAGAAGGGGGGGAGGGAGAGGAAGAAGAGGGGGAGAGGGAGAGGAGAGGAAGGAGGAAAGGGGGAGAAGGGGTAGGGGGAGGAGAAAGGGGGAGAGAAAATGAGAAAGGGAGGGGGAGCGGTGGAGAGGGAGAAAGGGAGAGGAAGAGAGGTGAAGAGGATGGGGGGGGGGAGGAAGTAAGAGAGGAAGTAGAAGGGGGGATGGAGAGAAAAAAGAAAGGAGAGTAGGAGTAGGAAAGGGGTGTAGAGAGAGGGAGAGGAGGAGAGGAAGCAGAAAATTAGGGAGAGAGAGGGAAGGGAGGATCCGAGAGAGAGGGGAGATAAAGGCGAGGGGAGGGAGAGGTGGAGAGAAAAAAGAGAGAGAGAGAAAAGCGGGAGACAAGGGGGAAAGAGGGGAAGGGCGATATAATGGAGGGGGGGGGAAAGAGGTGAGAGGGAGAGTGGGGGGGGTATACAGAGGGGGAAAGAGAAAAAAAGAAAAAAAGAAAAAAAAGAGGAAAGAGGGGACGGGAGGAAGGGGGGAGCAAGAGACCCAATTTTGAACAATTTATCGAATCCCAATTTGTTTTTGCCTTATTGCAACAATGCCAATAATGAAAAAAAAAATAGAACAAAGAAAAAAGAAAAACATCGACAAGCGACCACACATTTGCTTTCCACGGAGGTCAGGTTTGGCAGGTATTGGCTCGGTCGCCGCTGCCAGACGTACGAATCGTTGCCCCAATAGCCGTTTAGTATCATCAACTGCTACGGGGCTGATAAGAGGAGGCTGCACGCACGCACGCACACGCACACACACACACACACATTCGCACACACACATGCGCGCTCGTATAAACATGCTGATTGACGCGGCGTAACGGGTAAAATAGGAGGGGGAGAGGGAATGGGTGAGGGTAAGAGAGAGAGAGAGAGAGAGACAGAGAGAGAGCGAGAGACAGAGATACAGATAGACAAACTGAGAGCGAGAGACAGACAGAGAGAGTGAGAGAGACAGAACGAGAGAAACAGAGAGAGAGAGATACAGACAGAGAGAATGATAGAAACAGAAAGAGCAAGAAAAAGACAGAGAGAAAAAAAAGGGGAGCGAAAAAGAGAGAGAGAGATAGAGAAGAGAGAAAAGGACACATACACACACACACACACACACACACACACACACACACACACACACACACACACACACACACACACACACACACACACACACACACACACACACACACAAACACACACACACACATACACACACACACACACACACACACACACACAAGAGTACTAACAACCAATGAAAAGGAAACCCAAGGCGGATAAATTCACCGAAGGAAAATTACAAAGGATATATAACATGTACTTTATTCTTTAATAACAGAAACACTGGCAATAAAAGAGACGGGAAAGAGCAAGGAATAATGAATCATTGCAATTCGGAGTGCAATTGCAATCTAATTTTAATTCAAGGAAAGTCATAAAACTGAGATATGATGAGATAAGTCAGACATAAAAAAAGTCGAAAGATTAAACAAAGAAGAGGGAAAACAAAGAAAATAAAGAGAAGAAAAGAACAAAAAAGTCGAAAGATTAAACAAAGAAGAGAGAATACAAAGAAAATAAAGAGAAGAAAAGAACAAAAAACTCGAAAATTAAACAAAGAAGAGAGAAAACCAAACAAAGAAAATAAAGAGAAGAAAAGAAAAAGAAACATAAATAAAACAAAGAAGAGAGAAAACAAAAGAAAAACCGAAGAAAAGGAAAAAAAAAAAAAAATTCTGAAAGACCATGAAAGCAAAATCTTCATCCTTCACTCTCACATGCACAGACACGAGTCAAATATTCAGACATAACTATTTCGAAAATTATCCTCACAAAGTGACTATAATGAGGCGTAATAACATCAAAAATGCGTCACTGGTGGTCTTAGAGTGACTGCCTCGTTATGCAAAATTACAGGGTCGGTGCTGGTTAACGCTGTCAGAGACGCTATGGTGGCAGCGAATGTCTTTGATCAGCGGTGCATACGGAGGTGGAGGGGATTGTGGTGGAGAGGGTTGTGGTGGAGGGGATTTTGACTGAGGGGATTGTGGTGGAGGGGAATTTGGCTGAGGGGATTGGGGTGGAGGGGATTTTGACTGAGGGGATTGTGGTGGAGGGGATTTTGACTGGGGGTTTATGGAGGGAAATTTGACTGAGGGGATTGTGGTGGAGGGGATTTTGACTGAGGGGATTGTGGTGGAGGGGATTTTGACTGGGGGTTTATGGAGGGAAATTTGACTGAGGGGATTGTGGTGGAGGGGATTTTGACTGAGGGGATTGTGGTGGAGGGGATTTTGACTGGGGGTTTATGGAGGGAAATTTGACTGAGGGGATTGTGGTGGAGGGGATTTTGACTGAGGGGATTGTGGTGGAGGGGATTTTGACTGAGGGGATTGTGGTGGAGGGGATTTTGACTGAGGGGATTGTGGTGGAGGGGATTTTGACTGGGGGTTTATGGAGGGAAATTTGACTGAGGGGATTGTGGTGGAGGGGATTTTGACTGAGGGGATTGTGGTGGAGGGGATTTTGACTGGGGGTTTATGGAGGGAAATTTGACTGAGGGAATTGTGGTGGAGGGGATTTTGACTGAGGGGATTGTGGTGGAGGGGATTTTGACTGGGGTTTTATGGAGGGAACTTTGACTGGGGGATTGTGGTGGAGGGGATTTTGACTGAGGGGATTGTGGTGGAGGGGATTTTGACTGGGGGTTTATGGAGGGAAATTTGACTGAGGGGATTGTGGTGGAGGGGATTTTGACTGAGGGGATTGTGGTGGAGGGGGTTTTGATTTTGACTGAGGGGATTGTGGTGGAGGGGGTTTTGACTGGGGGGATTGTGGTGAGGGGATTTTGACTGAGGGAATTGTGGTGGAGGGGGTTTTGACTGAGGGGATTGTGGTGGAGGCGATTTTGACCTAGGGGATTGTGGTGGATGGGAAATTTGACTGAGGGGATTGTGGTGGAGGGAAATTTGAATGAGGGGATTGTGGTGGAGGGAAATTTGAATGAGGGGATTGTGGTGGAGGGGATTTTGGCTGGGGGGATTTTAGAGGGAAATTTTGGCTGAGGGGATTGTGGTGGAGGGAAATTTGACTGAGGGATTATGGAGAGAATTTTGGCTGAGGGGATTGTGGTGGAGGGGATTTTGACTGAGGGGATTGTGGTGGAGGGGATTTTGACTGGGGGTTTATGGAGGGAAATTTGACTGAGGGGATTGTGGTGGAGGGGATTTTGACTGAGGGGATTATGGTGGAGGAAATTTTGACTGAGGGGATTGTGGTGGAGGGGAAACTTGACTGAGGGAATTGTGGTGGAGGGGATTTTGGCTGGGGGTTTATGGAGAGAATTTTGGCTGAGGGAATTGTGGTGGAGGGGACTTTGGCTGGGGGGATTTTAGAGGGAAATTTTGACTAAGGGGATTGTGGTGGATGGGATTTTGACTGAGGGGCTTGTGGTGGAGGGGATTTTGGCTGAGGGGCTTGTGGTGGAGGGGATTTTGGCTGAGGGGCTTGTGGTGGAGGGGATTTTGACTGAGGGGCTTGTGGTGGAGGGGATTTTGGCTGAGGGGATAGTGGTGAAGGGAATTTTGACTGAGAGGGTTGTGGTGGAGGGGATTTTGACTGAGGGGATTGTGGTGGAGGGGATTTTGACTGGGGGTTTATGGAGGGAAATTTGACTGAGGGGATTGTGGTGGAGAAGATTTTGACTGGGGGAATTTTAGAGGGAAATTTTGGCTGAGGGGATTTTGGTGGAGGGGATTGTGGAGGGAAATTTGATTGAAGGGATTTTAGAGGGAATTGTAGAGGATGAAACTTTGAATGAGGGATTGTGGAGGGATTTTTGAATGAGGGTATTGTAGAGGGAATCTTGGCTGAGGGAATTGTGGAGGGAATTTTGAATAAAGGATTGAGGAAGGAACTTTGACTAAGGGGATTGTGGGGGGAATTTTGACAGAAGGGATTGTGGAGGAGGGAATTTAGTGGAGGAAATTTTGATAAAGGGGACTGAGGGGATTGTGGTGGAGGGAATTTTGACGAAGGGGATTGTGGTGGAAGGAATTTTGGTGGGATTTTTGGTGATGGGAGCTATGATGGAGGAAATTTTGACTAAGGACAGTATGGAGAGGA
>NW_028234443.1:16797441-16799941 GCF_977035675.1 Penaeus japonicus | reverse complement strand
GAGAGAGAGAGAGAGAGAAACAGAAAGGAAAAGAAGGGATCCACCGAAGAGAAAAGAGTAATTACACACGAAAGGAGTTCGAAGGGAAGGGAAGAGAGAAAGAAAAAAAATATATAATAAAAAAGAAAAATAAAGTGGGAGAAAGAAACAGATAAACCCAGGAATGTATAGAACACAGAGATCGGCAAAGAGAGAGGAAAGGGAAAAGTGATTGGAATTTGTATAGATATAAATACAACAGAAAAGGCGAAAGTATATAAAATAAAACTACAACAAATGACGAAAAAGAAATGTATTAAATCATCGTTCCCTTTCAACATTCTTGCAACATATGGGATTCTGAGGTTGACAGAGCCTTGTGTTAAGAATCAAAAGAATATTATATATTTTGTTTTCGAATCAAATGGACATACCACATATATGTCTGCATACATGTATCTGAGTGTATGTATAGTTTTATTTGTAGGTTTGTCTATGTCTGTCTTTTTACACCTGTATACATATATGCATGTTCGCATGTACCAATGCATATATGTATGCATATGTAGGCGTATACCTATGGAATTGTACGTGTATGTTTTTTATTTTTTTTATAGAGTTACGTAGATTTACACATATGTAAAGATTTACACATATGTAAAGATTTACACATATGTAAAGATTTACACATATATACAAATATCGTTAAGGTGGAAAAGTAACATAACCTGAACCGTCGTTATACACGTTATATACAGTCGAACTCTGAAGACTACCCCCCCCCCCCTTGCAGCGGTCACGTACGTTGCCCAAGAGAACAACCTTGATCGACCTAGAGAATAACTGATAATGAACACGACTATTTTTTATATAGAGAGACCACTTTTTAACGAAGAAAGAAAATACATGTAAATCGTTTTATATATGGACCACTTGTGTAGATCATCTGTAAAGACCACTTTATAAAAAGACCAAATATAAGGACCACATATAAAGATCATGGATAAAGGCCACATATAAAGATCACTCATAAAGACCACATACCAAAACAGGATTATAGAAAGGACACATATAAAATGCCACACATAAGGAAATAACATATAAAAATCACATATGGAATTCATTTTACTTTATGTATACGTCAAAAGTCACACGGGAAGACCACTTTACCGCATGTAGGAACAACTTACAAACATGAAACATTAGACCCACATACAAACATCGCAAACAAAGACCCACATACAAATACCACATATAAATACCCACATACAAGCACCGCATATAAAGACCCACATACACACACCACATATAAAGACCCACATACACACACCACATATATAGACCCACATACAAACACCACATATAAAGACCCACATACAAACACCACATACATAGACCCACATACAAACACCGCATATAAACACCCACATGCAAACACCGCATATAAACACCCACATACAAGCACCACATATAAAGACCCACATACAAGTACCACATACAAACACCACATACATGGACCCACATAGCACGGCACAGGATTATGGAAACACGTCCAGTTAACCCCGCAGACAGCCGGTGGCCGGATAAGCAATAGAGCTGATTATGCCAATTCGTTGTAAAGGAAACCGAACTTAAGGCTTTATGGTGGTGTGTCAGCTGTTAACGAAGACATAAATGTATTACACTTTCTGTTGTCAGTTTCGGTGTAAAGCCTTTGTGTAAGGAGGTAATAGGGGCGGTTATGCTGTGTCCAGATGTGTCGGACTGTGGATGGATGGGTGTTCGGTTTGTTGTGTGTGTTTGTGTGTTTGTGTGTGTTTTTGTGTGTTTGTGTTTGTGTGTGTGTGTGTGTGTGTGTGTTTGTGTGTGTGTTTGTTTTTGTGTGTGTTTGTGTGTATGTTTGTGTGTGTGTGTGTGTTTGTGTGTGTTTGTGTGTGTTTGTATGTGTGTGTGTTTTTGTGTGTGTGTGCGTGTGTGTGATTATGCTAATAATGATGGTGATAATAATTATGATGATAATGAGAATGATGATGCCAATGATAACAACAGCAGTAGTAATTACAATGATAATAATAAAAGTAAAAACATTAACGATAAAAGTAATAATGATAATAACAACAATAATAACAATCATAACAATGATAATGACAATAAGTCCTATGAATATCCAACTACCAGAACAATGCACATAAAAAGAGAAAAGGAAGAACAATAATGCAAAATAAAAAAGAAGGAAATAAGACAAAAGTCCGATGCAACAAGAGCAACGAAACTTTCACTCTTGGCAACTGTTCTCTCTCTTTTCCCTGTGGTCATTGTCATGCTAATGGCTGGTCTACGAGGCGGGAGGAAGAACGTGTCAACCCCCAGGTGTTCTTAAGGTCGAAAGGAAGGCTTAAGAGCACTGTTGGGATCGCCCTTATGGGTAGGGGGTGGGAGAGGGGGTTTCGTCAAATTCATGAATGAGAGGCAGGGCAGCTGTGAGGTTGGGGGGGAGGGGGTGAGGGGGGAGAGGTTGCTG
>NW_028234443.1:16747441-16754941 GCF_977035675.1 Penaeus japonicus | reverse complement strand
ATTCGTTGCTACTAATCATTTGTATTTTTGACTCATGATATGAATAGGACAGTGCTGGGCTGTGTGTGTGTGTATATATAGAGAGAGATTTAAAAAAAAAATGCATATGTCGTTTTAGAATCAGGATTAGGATGATCGTTATCGTCATGGATAATGGTGTCGATGTACCAAAGCTTGTTGTAGCATCAGTATTAAAATTAGTATCCGTATTATCATTATTCTCGTGTGTGTGTGTGTGTGTGTGTTCAAGTATGAATGTATGCATATATCAGTGTATATGCACGTCCTTTGTAGCATGGAGAGTCAGTCCCACAGTTAAAAAAAAAATAAAAGTATTATGTTCTACATAAAGTTAAAGCTCTTAATGACTGCTAACTAATCAAATATATTGTTTTGAAAATCAGATATTTCCATTGCCTTTTTTCTGTATCATTTAATTTCGCTTTTATTCATCAAATATCCAAAGGCATTTAGGATAACCAGGAAAATAGTCCTTTATTTCCAATTTAGCCTTTTTTTTTTTCTTTTTTTTTTTGAGGGGGAAGAAGGGGGTCGGAAGTACTAACTGATCAAACAGATATGTATATATTGAAATACTTTATGAATACAAAATGTAAATTGATATGCATCATGCGCAGTGTATATCTCTATAGCACAAAGAAGATTCATGGAAAAATATGAAATATGCGTATTTTGTGCCGCTATTTATAAGGACGATTAACTAATTATTTTTTATATAGTTAATCCAAACGTTTGACAACTCATTAACACTTTAGTGAGATTATAAGTTTTCAGTTAATATATAAATATATATATATATATATATATATATATATATATATATATATATATATATATATATATATATACATATATACATATACATATATATATATAATATATATATAATATATTATATATATATATATATATATATATACATATATATATATATATGTATGTATATATATGTATATGTATATATATATATATATATATATATATAATATATATATATATATATTATATAATATATATATACATATATATATGTATATATTAACTGAATGCTTATAATCTCACTAAAGTGTAAATGAGGTGTCAAACGTTTGGATTAACTATATCAAAATTAATTAGTTAATCGTTCTTATATATATATATATATATATGTATATATATATATATATATATATATATATATTATATATATATATATATATGTGTGTGTGTGTGTGTGTGTGTGTGTGTGTGTGTGTGTGTGTGTGTGTGTGTGTGTGTGTGTGTGTGTGTGTGTGTATGTGTGTGTGTGTGTGTGTGGTGTGTGTGTGTGTGTGTGTGTGTGTGAGTGTGTGTGTTTGTGTTGTGTATATATATATATATTATATATATATATATATATATATATATATATGTATGTATATAAACAATCAAATCAATTCTCTCTTTCTCTCTTTTTCTCTTTTTTTCTCTCTTTCTCTCTCCCATTCTCTCTCTTTCTCTCATTCTCTTTTTCTTTCTCTCTTTTTTTTTCTCTCTCTCTTTCTCTCTTCCCCCTCCCCTCTCTCTCTCTCTCTCTTTCTCTCTCTCTCTCTCTCTCTCTCTCTCTCTCTCTCTCTCTCTCTCTCTCTCTCTCTCTCTTCTCTCTCTCTCTCTCTTTCTCTCTCTCTCTTCTCTCTCTCCTCTCTCTCTCTCTCTCTCTCTCTCTCTCTCTCTCTCTCTCTCTCTCTCTCTCTCTCTCTCTCTCTCTCTCTCTCTCTCTCTCTCTCTCTTTCTCTCTTACTGCCTCTCCTCCGCCATCTTCCTTTCTCTTTTATCTTCAACACATAATCAATCCAGTTGTTTTATCTTATCAAGAATCGCTAATCTTAAACCCAATCCGATGTCAATCACGAAAGAAATAAAAACTTGGTGTGTCCCCGCACCTTTCTGATGACTTGTAAATAAATAAAGATTAATAAAATGAATAGAATAATTTTGTATCCACATGATGAAAAAAAATAATGATAATTGCAATAGACAATGAATAAAAGAAGTTAAAATAAATAGAATTATGAGCGAATGAATGAATTATGAATCAACGAATGAATATTGATAAACGAAGAAAAAAAAGTGTGCCATAGTTTTTAAAAAGGAAGAGAAAAAAAAAGTTGCATAACGTGACAAAACGTGCAAATGAAACATAATGATTTGAAAATTAGTTTGATGTATAAATGTTCGAAACAAATGTCAGTAATGAGACCATTTTTTATTCAATTTATCTACATATATGATTATGCAATTAGTTTGTAAAATTCAGTTAGATTAACTAGGGAAGTAACTTGCTGAATGAGTTAGAAAACATTCACACAGAAAGTGAAATAAGTATGATAATGGCAATAACAATAGATATTGCAAGGATTATTATAATGAGGATAAGGATATTGATAATGAGTGTGATGGTACCAATGATATAACAACAATAATGATAACAAAATAACGATTATGGAAATGATGAATATAGTAGCAAAAATGATGACCATGATAATGATAATGATAATAACGACAGCAATAATGATAATGATAACAATGCTAATGCTAATGACAATAATGATGATAGTAATAACAATAATAACAATCATGTTAATAATGAAGATGATAATAGTACTGATAGAAATAATAATACTAATAAAAACAGATAGTGATAATAGCAATGACATTTATGATGATGATGATGATTGTCATGATGATTATAATACTTATAACAGCAAAGATGATCATAATGATAATAATGTTGAAATGATAATGGTAATCATAATAATGATGAACGATAATGTTATCAAATAAATCTATCAAGATGTGTTGCCAGAACATCACTTTGACTAATTCCCTGTTGGTAATATTTTTTTAAGTCTGAAAATACAAGCGAATGTTCCTTAAATCTCTTTTTGAAATAAGATAAATGCTATCAGTGTCAGTAACAATAATGATATTCGTTTTAGAATCAGGATTAGAATTATCATTATCGGTATTAGCAGTAACATTAGTATTAGCATTAATATCCATATTGAGAGTGATATCAGTATTATCATTATTGTTATTATATTGTCATTATCATCATTATTATTATTATTATCATCATTTTTATTATTTCTTTTTTTATTATTGATAACATTATTATTATCATTTTTTATTATCATTATTAACATCATCATCATCATCATTATCATCATCATCATCATCATCATCATTATCATCATCATCATCATCATCATTATCATTACTATCATCATTCTTATAGATATTATCATTATTGTCGTCATCATCATCATCATCATTATCATCATTAACACTGTCTCTATTATTGGCATTGATGCCATCATTTGCTTTGAAAAGTTATTCAATCCACTTAATACATTTTCTTGCTATCGTGTGGGAGTACAAGCCATTTTACTCCCATATTAAGAAACATTTTATTACGTGCATGAGAAAATATGCACTCTGATCCCCGTTCTTCTGTGCAATGTCCTTCTTATCCATGACGACTTTTAGCATCAAAGTTTATAGGACACCATGAAGAAATGTAGGAAAATAATGATGATATATCAGTGAAAAGTCATGACAGGTAGCTAATGTCTGGGAAAATTGGCCAAATAGGACGTGATATATCTGATGGGGGGAAAGGGAGGGAGGGAAAGGAAGGGAATAGAAAGAGAGAGAAGGGGGGAGGGATGAGATAAGAGGAGAAGAGGAGGAAGGGGAGGTGAAACGGAGTGGAAGGAAGGGAAAAGGAAGAGAGAGAGGGGGGAGGGGAGGCGAAACGGAGTGAAAGGAAGGGGAAAGGAAGGGAGAGAGGGGGAGGGATGAGAGAGGAGGAGAAGAGGGGAAGAGGAGGGAGGGGAGGCGAAACGGAGTGAAAGGAAGGGGAAAGGAAGAGAGAGGGGGAGGGATAAGAGAAGAGGAGAAGAGGAAGGAGGGGAGGCGAAACGGAGTGAAAGGAAGGGAAAAGGAAGAGAGAGAGGGGGAGGGATGAGAGAAGAGGAGAAGAGGAAGGAGGGGAGGCGAAACGGAGTGAAAGGAAGGGAAAAGGAAGAGAGAGAGGGGGAGGGATGAGAGAAGAGGAGAAGAGGAGGGAGGGGAGGCGAAACGGAGTGAAAGGAAGGGAAAAGGAAGAGAAAGAGGGGGAGGGATGAGAGAAGAGGAGAAGAGGAAGGAGGGTGGGTGAAACGGAGTGAAAGGAAGGGAAAAGGAAGAGAAAGAGGGGGAGGGATGAGAGAAGAGGAGGAGAGGAGGATGGGGAGGTGAAACGGAGTGAAAGGAAGGGAAAAGGAAGAGAGAGGGGGAGGGATAAGAGAAGAGGAAGGAGGGGAGGCGAAACGGAGTGAAAGAGAGGGAAAAGGAGTGAAAGTGAGGGAGAGGAGGGAAAGGAATGAGAGAGGAGGAAATGGGAGGGGACACAAAGTGAAAGAGAGGGGAACGGAGGAGGAAATATTGAAAGGAAGGGTAAAGGAGGGGAGAGGAGGAGATGAGAGAGGTGGAGAAGAGGAGGGAAAGGGAGAAGAGAGGATGGATGTGTTTCATTTCGTTTCGTGTGAATTGATATTGACATTAGGTCTGATTTACAAGAAAAAAAATGTAAATGTGAATATATCAATCTAAAAAGGCAAACTGTTATCTTGTCCGATTAAGGAAGAGATTATTGGTGTCGTTGCTAATGATTTTATCGTTCATGTTCATCGTTCATGTTCATCGTTCATGTTCATTGTTCATGTTCATCGTTCATGTTCATCGTTCATGTTCATTGTTCATGAATCTTCATGTTCATCGTTCATGTTCATCGTTCTTGTTCATCGTTCTTGTTCATCGTTCATGTTCATTGTTCATGTTCATTGTTCATGAATCTTCATGTTCATCGTTCATGTTCATTGTTCATGTATCTAGTTCATATTCATCGTTCATTACTGTTGAAAATGGATGAACTGAGAACGAAAATATGCTGTTCGTCGTTTCTATGTTTTATAATCATCAAAATACACATTTCTCAAAGAATCAGTCTTGCAACAAACCTTCTTAATCAGGTTGGATTGCAGAACCGCTGTTGCAGGTAAAATCTCCCACGTGCATCCTAGAATATCAACAGCCTTTGAATTACAAAATCTACCTGTTGCAAAGAATTCACCTCTCGCGGTTAACGAAGTGAATTAATCATTTTGCATACGTGATTATTGATTGCGTGCACTCTTGGGATTCTAATGTTAATGATTTTTGGGTCTTTAGCTATGTGATTATTTCGTTGTTGTTTTTTTGTTTGTTTGTTTTGTTGTTTTTTTCCTGTAAATATTGCGGTGGCGAGATAGTGTTATGTTTCCCTAAGGTCCTTTCGATATGATCTACACTAGGATATATACTAGGTGTTGTCTATTTCATATCTATATCAAATGGATATTAGACAGATGATGTATCTTTTTTCTTGTACATGTAAAGAGAATACATATGATATATTTGGAATTTGCAATTTGCAATTTGCAATTTGTAATTTGTAATACATATGATATATTTGTAACTTTGTTGTAAATATATAATGAATATAGATCAACCACTCACTGTATCCTTCCTACGATAATGAATTAGATATAAATCAGGTTACTGTATTTTTCTTATAATTATAAAGCGGATACATATCAGATACCGTATCTTTCCTATGAATATAGAGTGGATACAGATCAGAATTTTATAATTTCTACAAGTCCAAAGTGGAAATAGGAAAGATAATAATAGCTTTCCTATAAATATGAAGGGGATAAAGTGGGTATGCTGTAGATCATATACTGTATATTTCCTATAAATATACAGTAGATATAGATCATCTATTGCATCTTTCCTATGCATATAAAGACGATACTGATTAGACAACACGCCAATAGATAAGATACAGAAGTAGATAAAACAAATCAAGAGGTCGAGAGAAGTCGATAGATACATAGATCGATAGATAGTCAAACCAGCGCACGCACTCAGCTTGCCATGAAAATAGATACGCCAATGTAAATGAGGATCGACTCATCTATGCACACATGAAGGGAAAAAAAAGAAAAAGAAAAAGGGAGCAGACGCACTGATTTGCATCCGGCATTGCACTGACCCCTCTGCCTATTAGCCTATGCAAAAAATCCTGCAAATCAATGCTAGAAAAAAGGAAGATATAGACCCCGCTCACTATCATATACGGGAATTCAGATTTGGAATGAAGTCCACGTTTCTCTCGCGCTCTCTCTCGCTCTCGCTCTCAATCTGTCTCTCTCTCTCAATCTCTCTCTTTCTCTTTCTCTCTCTCTCTCTCACTCTCGCTCTCTCTCTCTCTCTCTCTCTCTCTCTCTCTCTCTCTCTCTCTCTCTCTCTCTCTCTCTCTCTCTCTCTCTCTCTCTCTCGCTTTCGCTCTCGCTCTCTCACTCTCACTCTCACTTTCATTGCCTCTTTATTGCTCTCTCTTTCTCTCTCTTCTCTCTTCTCCGAAGATTTTATATTCCTTTTTTATATTTTTTGTTTTCTTCTTCTTCCCTCTCTCAACTACCCCCCACCTCCACCTCCCTCTCCCCTACACTTTACTTTCAATCTTCTCCCTCGGTCCTGCCTTTCCCTTTCGCTCTTCCCTCCTTTCCCCCTCCACCCATACCCTCCTCTCTACACGTCCCTCTACATCCTCCTCCATTCCCCTCCATCCCCTTCCCTTCCCTCCCTCATCCCCTTCCACTTCACTCTTCCCTCCACCTCCTCCTCCCACCTCTCCACCCCTCCTTCCTCCATATCCTCCTCCTCCCCCTCCTCCTCCTCCTTCCTCCATCTCCTCCTCCTCCTCCTCCCATCTCGATTCCTTCCCTCCTCCACCCCGTCCTCCACCACCACCTATCCCTTACCATCCCCTCCTTCCCTCCTCCACCCCTTCCTCCTCCACCCCCTATCCCCTACCACCCCCCCCCCCTCAACTCTTCTTTGCGACGTTTATGAAGTTCTGGAATGTTGAGGCCATGACAAACCAGGTCATCCAGCCGCCAAGTCTCGGAGATAACATCTTTATTAGCAAAACACAAACAAGACCTCAAACTTGGAGAGGAAAGAGGAGGTGGGTTGTGGGGGGGGAGGAGGAGGAGGAGGAGGAGTGGGAGTAGGAAAGATGGGGAGGGAGGGTAGGTGTAGGAGGGATGGAGGGAAGGGAGTAGTGGAGGTGGAGGTAAAGGGGGAGGAAGAAGAGCAAGATGAGGTGATGGGTGAGAAGGAGGGAGAGGAGGAGGAGGAAGAGGAGGAGTAATGGAGGAAAGGAGATAAGGATGGAGGGATAGGGAGAAGGAGAAGTGGATTGATCGCCGGAAGGAGAAGAAGGAAGGGGATGAAAGGAGGAGGTGGTGGTGGTGGAGAATGAGGAAAAGGAAGAGAAAGAGGGGAAGGGAGAGGTAGGAGGAGAGAGAGAAGGAGTTTGAAATGAGGAGCTGGAGTGAGAGAGGGGGGGGGGCGAAAAGAGAGTAAAGG
>NW_028234443.1:16734941-16737441 GCF_977035675.1 Penaeus japonicus | reverse complement strand
GCAGCCCCATCAAGAGTGTTCAGAGCTTGGAGAGCACTCCGCGAGTCGCAGAAAACTACTCCTGAGCCCCGAGCCAACAGAAAGTCTGTGGCCATGAGTATTCCCGCCAACTCAGTCCGCGCAGTGCTCGCCCAGTCATGAACCCTTCTGCAATCCCGGTGCTGCAAAATATTTTTCCTACATACAACGTAAGCACATCCTGCTCTACTTCCATACTGCAAGGATCCATCAG
The DNA here is from genome assembly GCF_977035675.1 of Penaeus japonicus. Taxonomy (NCBI): domain Eukaryota; kingdom Metazoa; phylum Arthropoda; class Malacostraca; order Decapoda; family Penaeidae; genus Penaeus; species Penaeus japonicus. The sequence goes on along the minus strand of NW_028234443.1, from coordinate 16,737,209 downwards.
TGCAGCACTCATAGTCATCATTCAGAGCTTCAAGATGCTCATCAATGGTTGCAAGGGCGTGTTGCTCAAGTACAGCTGGCGAAACTATGTCTTTCTCAGGGACATCAGCATAAAACACGTTCAGTGTCGACGCCCTCCACGGTGGAACAGAACGTCCACATGGGAACCCACCCAAGAACACATGCAGTTAGTGTGTGGATCCGTATGTCACTTGCAACCACGAACCCGAGTGCGACTCGGTATTGCCATGCAAAGATGGACTCACCATCGTATGTCGAAGTTGCCTCTGGAACTCTGTATCATAGAGGGGCTCTTTAATTGCCTTGACACCAAATACAGCATCAATGTATGATATTCTTTCGTAATTAGACGGCCAGTTGAATTCCTCTCTCATGTTCACAATCCTCGTTGCTTTGGGAGCACCGAGAACGATCCCCGTGGCTGCACTCCGCACAACTTCCAGACAAGTCAACTCCGATTCCCCAAATGCTATAAGGTGCAAGGCACGGCAATCTACGACTGACCGCATGCATGACAAGCAAAAGAGTCTCGCAATGCCTACACCGACACCACGTTCTCCGCCAACAAGAATCCCGAGTGGCTTCAGGCGCTCCCACAGGCTCCTCCCCAAGCTTATAGTGAGTTCCGTGTCGCCAACAGTCACCCCGAGACACCTGCACTTGTGGCAAAGATCCAGCTCATTGTCATCTATATGAAAGCTTGGCAGTGGCATTGTAAATGGATTGAGCGCCTTGGGTTTTTTCAATTGAGATTATCAAACCGCACCCAGCAGCCCTTGTGGACAGTACACCAAGAATCTGTTGCACTGCATGCTCGGATGAGGACCCAATGCAGATATCATCAGCACAACAAACAACGGAATCACTGGCCTCAAGTGGTGCATCGCTTAATAGTCTATGCACTAGAATGTTAAACAGCACGGGCATGGTACACTCAGAACGCGGCGGGATTTCACCGTAGACTTTTTTCCTTTGCTCGCTCTATATTTGACTCCATGCCATCAATAAATCTCGGCGCAGTTGCAATCGTGCTCGTTACCGTCGTTGATTATATTGCAAGTTCTTTCACCCTTCGGAAAGTTGAAGGAGCATCTTCCCTTATTAATAGGATCTGATATTGACTTCAATCTTGCTTCCTGTGTAGAGACGGAAACATCAGTAGTAGTGGTGGTTGTATCACTATCTTTAACATTATCATTTCATCATTATTTTATAATCCTTTTCACCTTCGTTATTGTTGCTATTATTATCATTATCCTTATCGTTATCATCACTATCATCATTTTATAATTATTTTATCATCGTTTTGTTGCTATCATTATCATTATCCTTATCGTTATCATCACTATGAACAGTATCAACGTTATTGCCATTATCATTATTGTTATTATTCTCATTATTGTTAAGATTACTATCATCACCATTATCCTTAGATCATTATCATCGTCATAACTATTACCATTATTAGCACTATCAGGGGCGGCGCTACGGGGGGGGGGGGAGGCACACAAACCCAAGTACCACAATTCGCCGGTTTACTCAGCTGATCTGAGATCTTTTTAATTTTCAAATGGCCGCAAAATAGCCGTGAAATTTTATCAGATACATTCGATTTATGTAAATTATCAGTTCTTGTCGTTCATATCGTGTAATTTTTATTTTTTAGGTAAAGTATAATTCCTATTGACTTTTTTTTTTACATTTTTTCACCATCTTCAGACCCTATGGTTATCATTCTATTAAACAGGAAAATCTCCTACTTGGTAACCTGAGACCTGACACCTCCCCCCCCTACAAGAAAAGGGTCTAGCGCCGCCCCTAATCATTATGATAATAACGGTGATTAGTTATAGTGATAATAGTGTTATTATTATTACCATTATTATCATTTATGAAAAAATGCTATTATTCATACTATTGTTATTAAGGAAAGTGATTAACGATATTCATGAAAGTAATGTTAATGGTACTACTATTTACTATTATCATATATTCCAAAATAAATTATATTCTTCGCAATATTAATACCAATCTTCGTAATGATAGTAATCATGAAAATAAGAATAATGACGATAAAAAAACAATAGTGTGTAAAATATGAAGATAATTATCATGATTATGGAAGTATAAAAATGATAGTCATCAGGGTAATAAAAGATGATGATTATAAGGGTGATGGCAATAATCATGACGAAAACAATAATGGTGCTAAATATAATATCATCACATTTGTTATCATCATCATTAC
>NW_028234443.1:16644941-16659941 GCF_977035675.1 Penaeus japonicus | reverse complement strand
TAACTCTGATAATGATAGTATTTAGTGTAAATGATGATATAGTAAACATGGAGAAAAAAGGGGTAAAAGGAAAGGTATATGTTCATAGTATTGACCAGTGATTAGATTTTTTACAATGAACTCTGTTGAACAGTGATGAATTTTTTTGGTGAAAAATGATAAAAGGGATTGTTTACATATTGTACTGTTGTGATGAAATTGTAGCACAAGCTTGAATTTAGTTCAGTGGTAGTAATGATGATGATGATATTATTTTTAATAATGTGTCATGTGGCATTATTATAAACAATGAAAATGAAAAGAAGAACTGATAATGTTGAAAATTTTAAAAGTTTTTTGATGCGTTATTAACGTTAAAGTTTTTTTTTATACCGATAGGTGCACTTAGCTGATGACTAGTATTGCTAATCAATAGTGATATCTTGTATATTAACCCTTTCCCGACGGGGCACTCGCTACGCGAAGACCCCTATGCCGGGCGATTGCAATATTGCATTGAAATCGTCACACTGGCATGACGCCCCGGCATCGGGAGTTTGGCTGTGTCACACGGGTGTGACGCACCGTCGTCATAGGGTTAAATGCTTCTCAACTTCGGCACAGGTCCAGGGTATAGAACATGAAGAACCCCACTTGGCCTTCAAGTCTTTGCCTTCCTGGGTGCGCGTTGAAGGGGGCCGGTCGCAGGGCTTCCGGCTGGTGGTTCTGGGTCAGGCGGTGCCAAAGTATACCCGTCTCGGCCCTCTCATTGCCCCTCACACACCAACGCTCAGTCACTACTCGTCTTTTCCTCTCAAGGTTTGGATCTGTGGCAAGGTCTTCTTATTCTGATTTGATCAGAATAAGATTGATGCTTTATATATATGCTTACTATTTTCTATATCCTAGTTGATGTTTCTCCTTTTAGTGGCATAGAAGACTGAGAATAGTTTTCTCAATATGTGTGTGTGTGTGTGTGTGTGTGTGTGTGTGTGTGTGTGTGTGTGTGTGTGTGTGTGTGTGTGTGTGTGTGTGTGTGTGTGTGTGTGTGTGTGTGTGTGTCGTGTGTGTGTGTGTGTGTGTGTGTGTGTTGTGTGTATATGTGTGTGTGTGTGTTGTGTGTGTGTGTGTGTGTGTGTGTGTGTGTGTGTGTGTGTGTGTGTGTGTGTGTGTGTGTGTGTGTGTGTGTGTGTTTGTGTGTGTGTGTGTATGTGTGTGTGTGTGTGTGTGTGTGCAAGTGCACATGATTGCACATACGTAGTGTAGGGAATTTGCAACAGAAGTGACAATAATTTAATTAGATTATTTTTCACATAATTAATGTCGAAATTCCTGATTCTGACCAGCTGATGTGTCTGTAATATAGCATACTAATACAATTTGCAGATCTATCATTCGGGAGGAGGATGCACGTACTTGGACCTCACAAGGAAGCACCTTTGCAATTGGCTCAGCCTCATCCCAGCTGGCTCTCCCACTAACAGAAATCTTCTTGCATGCCAGGTAGGCCTGAGAAGATTGGGATCAAGGACTTCCAGAACTGTTTCTTATCTCCTTTTTTTTTTTTTTTTACTTTTTTTTTTTTTTCTTTTTTTTTCAATATGTGTGTTTGTGTGTGTGTGTGTGTGTGTATGTGTGTGTGTGTGTGTATGTATGTGTGTGTGTGTGTGTGTGTGTGTGTGTGTGTGTGTGTGTGTGTGTGTGTGTGTGTGTGTGTGCATGCATGCATGTGTGCATGTGTGTTGATCACAATATTAACCCGTAGATGACGGAGCTGTTCTGGTTCCAAATGGTTTAATGGCCGGGTTATTTCAAATGTGTAAGCCTAATGCCTCGGGCTATTCACCCACTCTGGCAGCAGCCAAGCGCTACGCACCCAATCACCCAGCACAATGGCCAGAAGGATTGCCATTACAAAATATCTCATCCCTGGCGGCTGGTCCTACTACCACTCAACAAGATATCTTGTCACTCGGTGTTTACAGGTTAAGAAGGCTGTCAGATGGTACATATAAGTCACATGATATAGTAAAACACATAAATTGTAACAAACTCCTGTATCAAAATGTGTGAATGTAAGAGAGTGAGAAAGCCCTAGATAAGTCACATGACCCGCCATCTAAAATTAAGCCTGTCAGGTGTGCAGCACAGGTTTCACAGGTGTCCATTTTGCAGTCCAAACTAGAAAATTGGGTGCCCTATATCCAATTGGTTAAAATATAAAATCCCTTGCAGATAGATGACCTCCTGTACTACATTGCCGCAGAGGACATTCCTGCAGGATCGGAACTAAGGGTATGGTACACGCCCTTCTACCAAGAGAAGATGAAGGAAGAGCTGAAGTCCCTCGGCTACAATCACAGCTTAGTTGGTTCGGCTGTTGTAGTACGCAAGTCGGGCCTAAACAATTACATGCCGAACCCCCCCACGGCACTGCAGGTCTCCCCATCGTTATCGAAGATCATTGTTGGGAAAGGACAGGTCACTTTCACCCACAATGCTGGATGTAAAGACCTTGAGACTGGGTCACAAAGCAAACCAATTTTGTTGGCAGGGGATTTAGTAGTAGCTCCTCCATCGTATGTGCCTTGGGGTAAAGAGAGCCAGTTGTCCAAGCCCAAGTTAGGTTTACAAGGAGAGAACAATTCACTAGCAGACCAGAGAAGAGATAAACTAGACATAAACAATTCCAGACCCATATTAGGGACAGCAGAAGTTTTCGCAAAGCCAACCATCGAACTTGTAAGTGAAAAGGGTGGCACTCAGATGAAGGAACGTATAGTGACCTTTACCGTTACTGCAGCTTCTCCAATTCCGCGTATCAAACAGCGACCTAAAGATGGGAATTTACGGACACCAGCTCAGGGAGTGCAGGGGGACGTGGATTCCAAGACATCTCTTAACGTGAACAACGGTAGTTCCATCGTACCCGGGGCTTTAGCAGGAAGGAAGTTTGGAAACAAAACTAAGGAACATAAATCAGGTAGGATTTTTTTCTCTCATACATCTCATCTTTCTTTCTTTATTTTCTTTTTTTATTCGTGCTTTCTTTCTTTTCTTTCTTTATTCTATCTTTTTTCTTGCTTTTTTCCTTTTCCTTTCTTTTCTTTTTTATAATCTCTTTTCTTTTCTTTACCCCATATACTTTCTTCCAGTTACCTCTTACAAGCACTAGTTATAATGCACATACACATCTAACACACACTCTTAACTATTCTTCAAAGTCAAAGTAATTTATCCTGTGCACACTCTCATCCCCCGTTGCAGATGTTCATTTGGCAAAATCCAGCATCGTGAAGCAGCTCCCTCCGCGCGCCCTTGGAGCCCGTGATCCGCAACCCTGGGCTTGTGCTTATTGCGGAGAGAACTACTCAAAGATCATTCCCTTCGCGAAGCATCTGAAAGTGAGGATTTCATGGTGGTTTTTGTCTTTTCATGCTTTCTTCTTATTTTCTTTTCCCTTTCATCTTGTTTTTGTGTTTTGAAAGTGGTATATCATTGCTGTTTATGTATTTGTTAGATTCTCTCTTTCTTGTAACTTGGTAATATTTTAAAGATTATCTGTTCTTGTGTTCTGCTTTATTTTTCCACTCAAACAAAGAAAAAAATAGATATATAAATATTTTTTTATGTCTTTCTTTCTTTTTCTGTTTTTCTTGTAATATCTTATCCTTATCTTAATTTTTTACCTCGTCTTCCTTATTTCAGCATATTCAACTTGTTGAAAATCAGGTTTAAAAACGTAAATATAATTGTATTTGTAGTCTTCAATTTAGTATTTATATTCATGCTCCTTATGTTTGACTATGGCAGTTAGTACATAAAAAGCATATGGATTATTTTACTGAATGATAGATAATTATTGTTTATTATTTCATATTTTAAAAAAAGGTAATTTGTAAGTAATTACTAAATCTTTAGAGTGTGTATGTGTTTGTTTATATGTGTATGCTAACATTTTTATATTTGTGATTGTGTATAATGTGTATGAATATATTTTTATCTTTTAAGCTATATGAAAAAGCCTGTAAATAGGGCTAATGATGATGCTATATCTGATACAATTGTAATTCTGTTGTAAGTAAACAAAAAAAAATCTGGAGTGAAAGCAAGGTCATACCATGATACTCGTGATGAAGATTAACCCTTCTGCGCCGGCCATTTTTCCTTTTGAGGAAATTAGAAGCTATTCATCCCTTTAGTTCTACCAATTGCTAATTAGTATCACTGCTAATATATCAAAGTGGACTCATAACCATACCATAAGTCCTGAAAATAATAAGAAATACTTACATCTTAAGATTCCCAGTCTAGGCTGAACATCTCAAGATGTGGCCTGCCTCGGAAAGGGTTAAGGATTTTAATCTAAGTTTATCCTCAAAAATTTTGATAGAAGGAATTATACTTTTTTTTCACTTATAATGTCCCAACTGCTAAACTGCAAGTGATGTATTTGTAGATATTAAAGTGGTATTTGATTGTAGCACAGAAAATTGATAATTTATATTCAGAAAAAAGATCAGCAAAGCCAGCAGTCTATTAATGATTGTCCTCTCTGAAGGATAAATCTGCTTTTGGCTTTAATTATCTCTTGATTTACAGGCTCACCTCCTCTGGTTGGTTGGAAGATGCCACATTTGCCAAACTTGCGGTTGCTCATTCTCAAGCTCGCAGTTATTAGAACGACATTGCCAGACATCACATAAAGACGATGATGGGAAAGCAGTGTCAGGTAAGAATCAACTTTAGCCACAAGAATGTGATGAAAATGATAACCATGTTTTACTCTGTGGTCTCTGCAACATTGATAGAGCCTGTCATATGGTACTTATAAGTCTCACAATTAAGTAAAGCATAAAAAAGATGAATTCAAATATGGCTCTAGGATTGTACAAGTAAATGGAAGAGAGTGCAGAATGTTGTGATATGTTGCATGAAGTTTCCTCACTCTGAAATAAAACCCTTTTGGGGTGTTGCACAAGTGTTACTAATGCTCATCCTGGGGACTGGGCAAGCAAATCTATTTCCGTCTCCAATGGGTTGATACTATACATTTCCTTTTAGTCATATCAATCAAAAGAGATAATTTTCTTTGTAGCAAAGTTTTTTATTGCCCTTGTTAATCCAAATTGAAGAGTACAATGAATAACATCAGAACATTACCTTCATGGTTACTTGATTACAGAGGGCAGGACAGACAGTGAAGTTGCTGTGAAGTTTGAAGTCTTAAGTGACGACGAAAGTGTGGTGGATGACCCTTGTGCTGTAGGCAGTAAAGAGGTAAGTTTACTGTTTTGAAGTTTGTTATTTGATTGTTCATGGGTGATGATTTCTTAATTGATATGTTAATGATTTTTGTCTATGTATTTACTTTTAATTTTGGCTAAGAAAAAAGAGAACTCTTACCAATTTACAGTCATGCAGGTTACAAATTCTTGTTACTATTATTAGGGATCCAGCAATGGTCTGTTATGCATGCTACCAGTTTCTGTCACAGTTCCTGTTATACCAATCATTGTCAGTCATACACATTAGAGAATCCTGCCACCTTTCAGAAGGGCTTGAATGAAGTGACGGCCATTCCAACCGAGCCCGTGGACAGGCCTCATGACTGCCAGATCTGCCGGAAACACTTCCACAAGGCTGAATATTTGCTGAGGCATCTGCGGAAGCACACCGGGGATTTCACCTGCCAACACTGCTTGAAGGTGGGAAGACAGACACGCATACTCACACACACGCACACACGCACACGCACATGCACACGCACACGCACACGCACACGCACACATACACACACACACACACACACACACACACACACACACACACACACACACACACACACACACACACACACACACACACACACACACACACACACACACACACACACACACACACACACACACACACACACACACACACAGCCACACACATGTACAGGCATGCAGAGGTATCCCAGATCTTGCTCAAGTTTTGATTTGTATGTTTAAGTAAAGATTTCAAAGCTTGTCAACCTGATAACAGTAACACACAGCATTTACTGTTAATGTGAATGAAATGTAAGAAGTTCAGAGTTTTGTATTGAAATATCAGTGCAGTTATACTTTATCTTAAAGAAAGCAAAAAGATTATTCCTGGAACCTTTAATTTTTTTCTTCCTCTATTGGATACCACAAGAAAAGTCATATTCTCTAATTGCACAATTCTTATTAAATACAACATTAAATAATTGATAATCTCCACAATCATCATCAATCCTCTCTTAGGTGTTTGCTCGGAAAGAGGGCCTTCAAAAACACAACTGTCCCAATGAAGCAAAGGAGAGAAGCTTCCATTGTTCCTTGTGCAGCAAAGAATTCATAAATCCAGTTTTACTACAACAGCATTATCTCAAGCATAATGGTATGTTGGTGTTTGATTATGTTTATGAGCAAAAATTTGAAAATTGTGCATGGTATCTCTGTTAAGATGACTTTGATATTTACTAAAACTATATTTTCACAAGAGTAGAGTTTTCTGTAAAATAGATCATGTTATTTGATAGTTTATATTATTTGGATTGTGTATAATATTTTGTTGATGCTTTGAATAGAGAGATGATTTAAATTTTGAAACCTGAAAAATGTTTTTTTGTATTCAACCAGACTTTACCTTATGATCAAGTTACCTCTTGAATTTCAGGGAACAGGAAATGTGACCGATGCCGACGAACATTTGCTAACAGGAGTGAGTTGGATCGCCACCTGAAATCTTGTCCCTCTGTTGAAGTCACCACCTTTTTTCAGGTAGGAAATTATTCTTGATACTTTCAGAAACTTATTACTGATTGCTAGAATCAGAGGTGTATTGTCCTAAGCCCATGAGCAAAGTTATGATAAATAACATTTCAGTTCCTTTTACCTGAGAATTGTTTTGTGTAAGGAGATGCTTTATCTCATTCAGATTATTTTATTTAAAATGTCATGTTTTTTTGTTTTTTTTTTTAAGACCATTCAGTTTTAAGTAACAAGTACAAAAAAAATCTTCCAGGTATCTCTCATGTCTTCCATAAATGCTTGCATAAGTTGAAGATTCAGATATATAAGTAAAATAATTGAATAAACAAAAATTACATTAAAAGTGGTTTTGTTACAGTTTTAGAAAGGGTCTATTTGCAGACTTTTTGATAAGAGTGTGAGTGTGTTGTTTTCCCTGTGTTAGGTTTGGCTAGGTAGGATAAGTGATGCTCTCTCTGAAGACACAGTAAGTGCCTGCATTTGAATATGCTGAAAATAACTACAATATTAAGGAGTATTATAATAACAGCAAGAGTAATATCATAACTATCATAAGAAAATAGTTACTTGCCTAAACCAAGGCACTACTTCACAAGTAACAACTTTGGTATCTTTCCTCCTCCCCCACAAACCATTTGTTAGTGCGGTGTTTGTGGGAAGGACTTTGTGAACCAGACCATCCTGGACCGTCACATGGCAGGTCATACCAGGCAATACCAGTGTGACATTTGCAGCAAGCCTTACCGAAGCAGTACCAAGCTGGCCCAGCATGTTCCGCTGTGTCGACAGGTAAGTGATGTTGATGCGTTTATTGTAAGGATTTTTTTTGTAAGTTGGGTGGCATTTGGGAAGTAAGGGTTTTGTGTGTGTGTGTGTGTGTTTGTTTGTTTGTATGTTTGTTTTCAAAGTCTTTTTTTCTGTTATTTTTTTCCTCTTTTATATGGGCTATATTTATTGAATCAAGTTGTGCTGACCAAAATATGTGCAAATAACAATCACACACAACTTTCTTCTTCACTCTCAGAGTCAACAGTTAGCCTCAACAGGTCAAGTTACATGTGAAGACTGTGGTGTTGCATTCACTGATGCAACTGAATTCCGATCGCATTACCACACTCACACTCATCCATATCATTGTTCCTGTTGTGGACACAGGTTCCGTTCCCGTGTTGGGTATGGTAAGTACTATGGGGACTATATTTGCGGGTAGCCCTCTGTTTGATGTTCATTATTTTCTCATCAAAAGGACTTGAGATAATGATGTCATGAAATCATTTATATTTTTATATTTATTTTGAGTTCTTTTTTTTTAATCTGTACTATGGTATTAACACCACTCATCCTGTTCCTGTAACCAGAGGTTCATGTTTGCGAGGTCGAACAGCAGTGCGACCAGTGCAACATGGTCTTCCGTTCAGTACAAGCCCTCAACAGACACGCAGCGGTTCATGGTCCTGCTCCTTACACGTGCTCCAGCTGCAGAAGATCCTACTACAGAAAGGTAGGTCTCCTGTATTTAATTAGGCCTAGAATATTCCAGGTGGTTAAATTTCTGTTTGAGAGAGAATTCTCTTAATTCTGAAGGATTGTGATATTGAAATTGATATCTGAAAACTAAGATTTCAGAATCTTTGGGGGAACATTAAAAAGATGATAATGAGTAAGGATAAAAATCGTTATGTAAACACCACAAATAAAAGTATTATTCAATTCCTTTATTTCCCTTCATCAGGAAAGCTTAGACCGGCACGTCTGCAGTGTTGAAATGGACATCAAGGAATCCTCTAAGCTTAAAGACGGGCCAAACTTCACCTGCTCTGTATGTGGGGCTGCTCTGGCCACTAAACACAGTCTCAACACACACTTGCGAACTGCCCATGGTATGACCTGCTTTGCTTTGTCCCCTTTTTTTTGTTTCCTCTCTTTAACCTTTCTATTTATTTGTAGTTCATAATTCTTTCTTTACTTGCATCAGTTGATTAGTTTATTTATCTTTTATCTTTTTAATTCTTTTCTGTTTGTATTTTCTTCTCTCTTCCTTTTATTCTTTCTTTGAATACTTTTTTAATTTGCTTCATTACCTCCCTTTGTCAGTTTATAGTTCTTACTATACTCTCATTTGTTGATTTGCACTCTATCTTTTTTTTACCTCAATTCCTAACATTTTGTAATCTTTCATCATATTTGTTAGCACTCTCTGAATATATTTCTGATCATAATTTCCAGTCCTTTTTATACTTTCATTAGATACAATGTATTATTATTATTTTTTATAATTTTGTTTCCGTTGATTCTGAGGCTATGCAATATCCACTTTGTTTTTTACACATAGATGTTTACAAAAGTGCTTGATTACTAAGCAGTCAGTTACTAGGCCTACTTGACCTCACTTATTAACCCCAATCTTTGAGTTTTAGGAATAAGGTTTTTATTTCTATTACCCAACCTCCTCAGTATTTATATCATTATTATCATAACACCATTATTAACCCACTTACGACGGGGGCATTCCAGCCTTGAATGTCCCAATGCCGGGGCGTTCGAATTATTAGGCCTAAAACAATTGAATGGCTGGCACAATACTGTGCCGCCCGGCCACTGGGCTTTTGAATGCGCGGTACAGTACTGTACCACCCGTCCAGAGAGGGTTAATATGCGCTCCTGGCACCACCGTACTAAGTTTCATATGATAACAAAAACGTCCTGCTTTCAATAGGTGGATCAGCAGCCAAAAGCCTCAGCTGCGAGGTCTGTGGGAAGCAGTTTCTCCGCAAGGACTTGCTACGAGAACACCAGTCAGTCCATGCCCCTCCTTCCTTCCCCTGTCCCACGTGCAAGAAGCTCTTCAAGACGCGGAAGTATCTCGAAGTGCACTCCCTCCTGCACCAGGGGATAAAACGGTTCAGCTGTAAATACTGCAATAAGGTCAGTATATGCAAAGAAAAAGTCTGCATTTCTCAGCGAATGAGAGGGTGATTGATTGATTGATTGAGAGGGGGAGGGGGAGGGGCAGGGAGAGGGGGAGGGGCAGGGAGAGGGGGAGGGGCAGGGAGAGGGGGAGGGGCAGGGAGAGGGGGAGGGGCAGGGAGAGGGGGAGGGGCAGGGAGAGGGGGAGGGGCAGGGGGAGGGGGAGGGGCAGGGGGAGGGGCAGGGAGAGGGGGAGGGGGAGGGAGAGGGGGAGGGGCAGGGAGAGGGGGAGGGGCAGGGAGAGGGGGAGGGGCAGGGAGAGGGGGAGGGGCAGGGAGAGGGGGAGGGGCAGGGAGAGGGGGAGGGGGAGGGAGAGGGGGAGGGAGAGGGAGAGGGAGCGGGAGAGGGGAGGGGGAGGGGAGGGAGAGGGAGAGGGAGAGGGAGAGGGAGAGGGAGAGGGAGAGGGAGAGGGAGAGGGAGAGGGAGAGGGAGAGGGAGAGGGAGAGGGAGAGGGAGAGGGAGAGGGAGAGGGAGAGGGAGAGAGAGAGAGAGAGGAAGAGAGAGAGAGAGAGAGAGAGAGAGAGAGAGAGAGAGAGAGAGAGAGAGAAAATCAAACTCTGTGACTTCTGAAATAGCACAGTTTAACATATTTTATCTTCCTCTCTTCCCAGAAATTCCACCAGAAGGTGAACCTCTCCCGCCACGAGCGGAGCCACATGCCGAGAGGAGCCGTGAAGTGCCAGTACTGTGGTGCTCACTGTCTCTCGACCAGCGACCTGAAGGAGCACCTGCTGTCCCACACGCTGCCTCCCGACGCGTCCCCGGAAGAGCAGGGAGAGCAAGTCGAGGAGGAGAACTTCGCCGAGAAAGCTCCTGTGCACACCAAAGAGCTCCAGACCTTGCAGGGGAGTCAGGGCATCAGGGAGGACGCCGGGGGGGAGATTGGGGCGGAGCTCTTGTCCCATACTCCACTGGGGCCGGACTTGAAGATCCTGTCGAGGACGAAGGATGGGCTACAGACGGAACAGAGGACGTTTTCCGGGCCGACGAGTGTCATCGACGCGGAACAGACCCTTGGCACGGCGCCTAAGGTGGTGGAGTTGACCGTGAAGGAGAGGCTGGACCCGGGCATTGGCACGGACTTCAAGACGAGCCACGTTCTGGGCAGCGGGCTGAGAGCGGAGTTGGTCCATCAGGTCGTGCCTGTGATGACCTCGGATCTGGCCATTGAAGGAGGCCCCGTTTCCGGGAGGCAAGTGGACAAACACTCGGTTCTTGTGCCCCAATCGCTCTCAAATCTGTGTCTAGCATCGAGCGAACAGAGCTTCGCTAGCAACTACATCCTCCCCAGCGAGTCCACGAGCTCCTCCTCGGTCGTGGCAGCCCCCAGTAACCTCTGCAACACAAGCGTCTTTTCAGCCTCCGGAAGCTCCTTGAATTCCGAAGTTTGCCGCCTCCCCCACAGCGTCCTCATTGAACCAGCTCGCCTCGTGCCTGTCGCGGAGACGCCCCACACTTACCACTTGAGTGCAAAGGAGAGTGGGCAGAGAAGCGAGGAAAGAGAAGGCAGCAACATACACTTCGCATCAGGTCAGCTGACAAACATGGAGAGTGAGCCCAGCAAGCAGGATCCACAGCAAGCTTTGCATTGCCATATGTTGAGTGGTGATGATGTGGTCCAGCGTGTGATGCTAGTCACTGATCCTCCAGTATCAGAATGTTGATGAAATATGATGAACTTCTCTAATTTCTTAACGTTTTTACAATCAAAAACTTTATATCAAAACCTCTCTGTGAGATGTAGTATGTATGTATATATAAGTATATTGACGTTTTTTTTTTCTTCTTTTAATGATAGGTTTGAAAGAAGTAAAGGATTGGGTTTTACTAGTCCTATTACAAAGAAAAAAATAATTGCCTAAAGGAAATGTTCAAATACTCTATTCTATGCACGTTTTATAAATGATATTCCAGTACGGGTGTCCAGTAAACACCAATAATCAATCCTCAATTTAATATGCAAAACTTCGTGTTTTGGTCATGTTTTGCACATTGTTATGTTACTGTTGGCATTTTGTGATTGTTAATGGATATTGGGAACTGAAATTCATAAAAGCTGTGATGTTAGAGTTACGCAAAATAAGGGAAAAAGTTTTGAAACCAACAATACGAAACCACTACGAAATCACCCGAATGCTTGTTGAAACGGAGTGTTCACACAAACGGAATTCGACCGAAGATTTGACCGTACAAATGGTCAACCTTGAGAGTACCTAAGTGTAAGTTCTTGGCAGTGAAATGCACTAATTGTGTCTTTGGGAGCGGTGATTGTGGAGTATATCAGAGTGTGACCGGTGATGTCTGGTGATGAATAAAACGCTGAAGTTATCTTTTAGTGTTTTCCTATGAACCATCGAGACCTACTTCATTGTTCGTGACGTACCAAAACGTCACGGCGACCGTTGTACTTGGCATGGTCGCACAGAACTGCATGTGGGGTTGGATTCTTCATTAGCTATTTTATTGTAATATTTTCTTCACTAATATTATTTTCTTTTGTTGGAACGGAATATACTTTAAATTCGGTATTACAGTTACTCCGTTTCTTAACTTTACAAGTGACTATTTAGAATTTGCAATTAATTATTGATGTGCAAACTTAATCCTTATATGGGGAATGTTGTTATACTTTTTTCGAAAAGAATGCTATACCTCAATTTTTTAAATCATAATTTTATTCCGTGGGAATGCAGAAGAATATTATTACTTTACTGTAGGTATTAGATTAGCAAAATTATTTGTTTTTTGCCTTCGTCGTGTACCAACACACACGCACACTCACTCGCGCATAACACTAAATAATAGATAACGTTCTTTGCAAGTACCTCATAGAGCGTGCTCCTTCCCTTCTCTTTCTCCAGGCATTCTCTCCTTCCATTCTTCTTTCCTTCTATCCTTCACTTTCTTTAATCCTTCATTCATTCATTACATCCTTCCTTTCCATCCTTCTTTTATCCCCTTCTTTCATTCTTCTTTCCATACTTCCTTCCTTCCATCCTTTCAGCCTGCCCTCCCTTTTTCCCTCACCTTTCCCTCCTACTTTACATCCTGCCTTCCATCCTTCCATTCATTATCAATCTTTCCATTCTTCTGTCCTTCCTTCTATCCATCCTTCTATCCATCTATCTTTCCATTCATCCAACCAACCAACCACCCATCCATCCATCCATCCAACCAACCACCCACCCAACCACCCACCCACCCATCCATCCAACCAACCAACCACCCACCCACCCATCCATCCAACCAACCAACCACCCACCCATCCATCCATCCAACCAACCAACCAACCACCCACCCATCCATCCATCCAACCAACACCCCCACCACCATCATCCATCCAAACCAACCACCCACCCACCCATCCATCCAACCAACCAACCACCCACCCACCCATCCATCCAACCAACCAACCACCCACCCACCCACCCATCCATCCAACCAACCAACCACCCACCCACCCATCCATCCAACCAACCAACCACCCACCCACCCATCCATCCAACCAACCAACCACCCACCCACCCATCCATCCAACCAACCAACCACCCACCCACCCATCCATCCAACCAACCAACCACCCACCCATCCATCCAACCAACCAACCAACCAACCACCCAACCAACCACCCAACCACCCACCCACCCACCCATCCATCCATCTATCCATCCATCCATTCATCCATCCATCGATCCATCCCCACCGGCTTGACACCCGTGTAACCGTCTTAAGCTTAGTGCGAAAACTTTAGCCCGTGTTATAGCATAAAAAAGTTCACAAACTTGTTTACTAAGAACCCTGGCTGGTGTTGTCTGGATTGCTTGCGAGAAGGAGTTAATTGCAGTTGCAAACGGGGGTGGAGGGGTAGGAATGAGAGGGGGAGGCAGAAAAGGGGATAGGGGAGGGGGGTAAAGGAAGGCATTATCGCTAGTGGGGTGAGGGGGGATGGGGACGAGTGAATAAACGGGGGATGGGGAGGGGGGGTGGAGGGGTGGAGGGTGTAAAAAGGTCTGGGTGGCGACCTCTACAAGAATAATGGTAGCGTGGCTTAGGGTGTGAAGAACATGGCCGAAACAGCTTTTAGCTTTTTTACTTAAGCTTGAACAGTGGTGTGTTGTGAGGGCTGCTCCGAGGAGGAGGTGCGAGGTGTTGCTCCTCTGCTCCCCGAGAGGAGACTCTTTATCACGATGTATGATTTGTCTGAGGATCACGTGTGTGCCATGTGGCATTGTAATGAGAAGAAGGAAGTGTTGCTTGTGTACATAGCTCTAGCGGAGGGAAACACAAAGCAACACTGGTATGTCTGATGTGACAGTAAGAGAGGGGTAAACAGATAGGTGAAACAAACTACGTGTGTGTGTGTATGTATATAGATATATACATATACATACATACACACACACACACACACACACACACACATACACACACACACACACATATATATATATATATAGATATATATATATATATATATATATAATTTACTATAACATATATATATATATATATTTATTATATATATATATATATGACATTTGTTACATTATATCTATATAGATTTTATAGATTAGATTTATACTTTATATATATATATATATATATATTTTTTTCATATTACCACATAACATACCAAACCACGCACAAACACACACATCTCACTCACACCCACACACACAAACACACACTCACATACACATATACATATATATATATATAATTTAATAATATCGATATATATATATATATATTTATATATATATATATATGTATATATATGCGTGTGTGTGTGTGTGTGTTTGTGCGCGTGTGTGTGGGTATGTTTATGTGGTAATATATATATGTAACAAATAGAATGACATGAATGATACAAATTGTATTGAGGAGTGCCTTATATAGAATACAAGAGCAAAAGCATACATATGCAAATGATATTCAATAGACATAATAAAAATGATACAAATATAAATACAAATGGTTGCGTCAAGGTTACAAAGGGGAATAGCAGGAATAGGGTCAAAGTAAAAGGGGAGGGGAAGGGGGAGGTGGAAGGAAAGGAGGGGGTTGGCTGGGTCGGTAGGAGGGATATGGGGGTGGGGGGTCAAAGGAGAAGAGTGAGGGGGGTTGCATTTTATTTTCGATTTTTTACCCCGATTTTCCATCTCTTCCCATATGCAATGCCATGTAGAAATTCACAGTGAAGTTTCCTAATACTTTTTGGTTCATGTTTAATAGCTAATTAAATTTTGTAATAGTTATTATTATTTTGTGA